>NC_080087.1:116431915-116736120 GCF_950005125.1 Chionomys nivalis
ATTATGTATGTCTCAGAGACCAGAACTCTTAAATCTATTCCCGAGACTACGTTTAATCTTTTGGAAATCGGTTTTTCACAACTCCACTCCTTCTGTGTTCTGCCTCCCGGCTGCCACCCACTCTCTGCATCTCTGCCCATCAGCTGTAGCGATCCCTAAGGAACACTGGGGATCTGTTCAGAATGTGGCAAGAGCCATTCTTCCCCCTCAGGCCCATAACGGTGCCAGGGTCCCCAGGCTGACCCACCTCTGCCCTGGGCAGGCACACTTGACTCTGCCATCCTCCAGGAAATGTTCCTGCTCACATCTTTGCTTTCTTCCAACCTTCTCTCTCTCTTTCTCCCTCTATATTAAATACCAACCACAGCTTCCCCTCCTTCCTCTCCTCCCATTCCATCCCCCACCTCCCTTCTACCGGGGGCCCTCCAATCCACTCTTCCTCCAGTCTCCATTCAGAAGGGGTAAGGCCTCCCATGGGAGTCAACAAAGCATGGCATATCGAAGTTGAGGCAGGACCAAGTTCTTCCCCCTTGCAAGGAGGCTGGATAAGGCATCCCACCATAGGGAATAGGTTCCAAGGAGCCAGATCATGCATCAGGGACAGGTTCTGGTCCCACTGTAGAGGCCCCACAAAAGACCAAACTTTACAGCGGTCATGCAGATGCAGAGGGCCTAGGTTGGTCCCATGCCAGCTCCCTAGCCATTGGTCCAGAGTCCATGAGTTCGCACAAGTTCAGGTCAGTTGTCTCTGTGGGTTTCCCCATTGTGATCTTGACCCCCCTTCCTCATATAGTCCCTCTTCCCGCTCTTCAACTGGAATCCTGGAGCTTGGCCCAGTGCTTAACTGTGGATCTCTGTATCTGCTTCCATCAGTTGTTGGATGAAGGTTCTATGATGACAATTAGGGTGGTCATCAATCTGATTACAAGGAAAGGCCAGTTCAGGCACCCTCTCCACTATTACTCAGAGTCTTAGCTGGGGTCTCCCAACCTTCAAAAAAGAAAAAGGGATTTATTGATTTTTATTTTTTGCATGAATGATTGCCTGCGTGTGCATGAGCTCCATGTAGTTCCTGTGGGGGACCATAGAGGGCATCAGATCCCCTGGGACTGAATTACAGATGGTTGTGAGCCACCATCTAGGCACTGGGAGTGGAACTTGGGTTCTCTGCAAGAACAGCCAGTGCTCTTAACTGCTGAGCCATCTCTCCAGGTCTCTTTCCTCCCCCTTTACATCAGCTGCCTTGTCAGCGATGCCCACCCTGTGCTCCCTGTGTCTGTTCCTCATTCCAACACTCTGCTGACCTGTACTGTGTCCTCCCACAGTCTGCTGAGAGCGGTCAGTTCTTACAATACTGCCGGTGCTCTTGAACTCACCCCCAGACGTCACACGAGTTGCACCTCTAAACTGCTGATCAGCCTTTGATTATGCCAATCCTTGGTTTTCTTTCCAGCCATGTGCTTGTGATAGATGTTTTCATAGGAACTGATGCAAGGGGACTCTGAAGAGGATGGGGAAAGAGTTATCAGAAGATGTTATCTCTAAGCTTGGGCATGAAGGTGAAAAGGAATTTGAGCCCAGTACGGAGAGGAGTGCTCTTTTAAGTAGACAAGGGTAGAAACGGAAAAGGCACAGAGAGCCCTGGAGCCCGCTGAGTGGCCACGCTTGGGGAGTGTTAGTATTGTGCAGCAGACACAAGAAACCAAAGCTGGACCAGTAGGTGGAGCTCATAAAGAGCCTTGATAGCCTGCCAAGAAGGTGAGCCCTTGATGATACAGAGATAGAGAGAGACCAGAGGCAGGGAAAGGGCAAGAGCAGGAAGAGTATTTCCTGTCATTTCCCTACAGGGTACCATGAGTAGATTGGGTGGAACAAGGAAGCAGGGAGACCAGTGGTGGGCTAGTCTCACAGTGTGGGTGCAAAATGATGGGGACCCCTACATAGGTTGTATGTGTGTGTATGTATATATATATATATGCATATACACATATATGCAGATGCGTATGTGTGTGTGTACATATGCATACATGTGCATGTATGTGTGTTGGTTGTTTGTGTATGTCTGTGACTGTTTTTCTATATATAATGTATCTATAGTCTGTGTGTATCTATATGTATGTGCATGTATAAGTGTGTGTATATGTGTGTGCACTTGTTATGTTTTAAGAAGGTTTAGAAGATTTCATCAATTCTTTCATAGTGATGTTTTTAACCATTAAACCAACTCAACCAGCAGAAGTTAGTTATAAAGAACTGTGCATCTTAGCTGCTCCATCAGCCAACAATCTATACACTGCATTTTCCAGGACAATATTAATTTTATCCATTTTGATACTTTTCTGTTGTTTTGTTTTTCTTTATTATTTTTTTCAAGAGAGTTTCTCTGTGTAGCTCTGGCTGTCCTGGAACTTGCTCTGTAGACCAGGCTGGCCTTGAGCTCACAGAGATCCATCTAACTCTGCCTCCTGAGTGCTGGGATTAAAGGTGGGTGCCACCACTGCCTCTCTGCTTTGATTCTTTTTAGGAAAGCCCTTTCATGAAATGTAGATATGTAATTCAGTTAAACCATCTTGTCAGGTGTGTGTGTGTGTGTGTGTGGTGTGTTTAGGAAAACCTAATGGACCCAGATGTTTCCTTAAACATTCCTTATACTACTTGTGTAGCCATAGAACTCCTAAATCCCACCAGCTAACCAGAGAACACCCTACAAGTACACCGGAATCCCCAGGGAACTTTTCTAGCTTGGGCAAGGGTACATCATGTCTGGCAGAAACTCCATAATGCCAATGGGAACATGTCATTGAAATGCTGTCTGAACTGGTCTGTTTTTAGTTCTGGAAATGTACTCAGTTAACAAAATTCTAATGAATTTTTAATTTGTTTTTAAATTTTACTTTTTAGTAAATATTCTCAGAGAGAGAACAATATTGCAACTACCAAATCACAATTACTCAAACGTGGAGACCTAAGTGAAACCCTTCTAAAACAGTATGTTTAAACATGTTACTAAGAATATATCTTGTATAAATAATTTTTTTAACTTTTTAACATTTGTGCTAAAGGTGCCATTAAATGGCTTGCCGTTGTCTGCATGGTGGTGGGGAGAAGGTAGGAGCTGAATTGCTGGCCCTTTAAGGTCACCCCCCTCTAATCCCCAATTACCACCTTGCCTCTGTTTCCCACGTCCAGAACATCTTTATCAATCTACCTCTGCTACCCATTTGGCTGGCCACAGGACCTCCGCCTGTGATGTCTTTCCCACCTGGATGGCTCCTCTTGGATTTTGTGTTCTCATTAATTCCTTCACATTCACCCGAGAGATACTCACCATCTGTTATTCAGGAAAACCCTGCCTGGCCTCCCTGCCTGGATAAAGCCCTCACGTAGATAAGCCAAGATCCGTCTTTAATCTTTTTTTAATTGTTCCGTGACAATTTCAGACACATACGTGCCACATCCCAACAACTGTCACCCTCTGCCATCTTCCAGCTCCCTCCCACCCCTATCAGGCCCCCACACAAGTTCCTGTTCTACATTTTTCTCTGCTCCCCTCCCTGCCTCTCCCTTCCCCTTCAACACTCTCCCGTGGTCCCCATGCTACCAATTTACTCAGGAGATCTTATCTTTTTCTACTCCCCGTGGAGATTAGATCCATATATGTCTCTCTTAGGGTCCTCATTGTTGTCTAGGTTCTCTGGGATTGTGATTTGTAGGCTGGTTTTCTTTGCTTTATGTCTAAAAGCCACTTATGAGTGAGTACGTATGATATTTGTCTTTCTGGATCTGGGTTACCTCACTCAATATGATGTTTTCTAGCTCCATCTATTTGCCTGCAAATTTCAAGATGTCATTTTTTTCTGCTGTGTAGTACTCCATTGTGTAAATGTACATTTTCCTTATCCATTCTTTGGTCGAGGGGCATTTAGATTGTTTACAGGTTCTGGCTATGACAGACAATGCTGCTATGAACATAGTTGCTCTCATGTTCTTGTGGTGCAATTGAGCATCCTTTGGGTATATACCCAAAAGGAACACAGGGGTCTTTAAGAACGGCCAGCCACAGGTTCCAGGCATGGATGAGTCCTGTACAGAGGAATCCTGAGCAGAGTTTCTTTTATTTCAGCATTTTTTACTCTTTACTTTATTACTGAACTCCACAGCAGAACTGTTTACAAGTCTAATGTATCTTGTGATGACAGAGACTGAGGGCAAACAGCTCTCAGACAGGAAGGAGAAGGAATACTGTTGCTATGTAGAACAATCCACCCCTTTGGCTCTACTTTTATTATTTCTAAAATGTAAGGATAATGGCTGGAGGTTTAGCTCCACGGTAGAGTTCTTACCCAGTATGCCCCAGGCCTTGAGCTTTACCCCTACCAGGGGAATGACTCAGGCATTCTATAAAGCTGAAGACTAAATCTTGGAATCCTTAAAGCGCAGAATAAAAACAAGACTTTAGGGGTTGGAGAGATGACTCAGTGGTTAAGAGTACCAACTACTCTTTTAGATGGACCCAGGTTCAATTCCCAGCTCCCACAGAGCACCAAACAAATGCTAACTAAGATCTGACACCCTCACACAGACATGCATGTAGGCAAAACACCAATGCACATAAAATAAAAATAAGTAAACTATTAAAACACAAGACTTTATTATTTTAGTTTCAAATGACATGGTCTGAGAAGTACAAAAGAGAAGCACTGAGAATTGCTACAGCTTCTGCTCTGGCTTCTACACATTGATTCATTTGGTTTGTTAACCAATCATGGTTGGAATTTTAATGCTGCTAATTAGTCGAGAAAGAAGCTGGCAAATATGGGCTAAGATGCTGGGATGCTAAATATTCACAAGACATTTGATAGGGTGGTAGTAGTCTGTGGTCCTTTGACATACATCATTTCTTGGAACACAGACTCTTTATCCACTAACTCTCAGATACGTAGGACCCTACCTGTAGTGGGAGCTATGGGCTGCGTTCCTGCCACCCGGCTCCTGGCCACCTGGCTAGCTTATGCCCCGAAATAATTACACGGAAATTGTATTCATTTAAACACAGCTTGGCCCATTAGCTCTGGTCTCTTACTGGCTAATTCTCACATCTAGGTTAACCCATTTCTCTTAACATGTGTAGCACCAGTCTTACCGGGAAAGATTCAGCATGTCTTCATCGCGTCTGCCCTGGAGAGGAGAGGCATGGCATCTGCCTCACTTCCTCTTCCTCCCAGCATTCTGTTCTGTTTACTCCACCCACCTATGTTCTAACCTATCAGGCCAAGCAGTTTCTTTATTAACCAATGACCTTCCTCCATCACCTACCCCTCCTGGGCTCACTTAGTCGGGGTCACAGTTCGTGTTCAGCAGTTCCTAGTGGACAAAATAGATGAAACTGTGCATCAGGGAGGGGCTAACCAAGCTGAAAAGTCAGTGGACCAGTGCTCACTCTGAGATCAAGAAAAGAGGCAATTCTTCAGTTCTGTGTGGTCTAAGGCTATCATTTCGTGAAACTAACCCTGGGTTCGCAGCCCTGGAAACCCCTCTCAGCTCCACTTTATCCCCCCTTGGAGCTTTGTTCCTTGTCTGCTGTTCTCTCTCCAGATCTTACAGGCTGTATCAAATTAAATGCCAGGTTAGGTGTAGGTAAAATGTGCCATTGTTAAGTACCCCATCTCCCAGCCTTCTATAGGAAATTCTGGTTTATCCCTGAAAATGGCAGGTTGGGAGCTCATGTGCAGCCAAAGATAAGATAAAAGGGCGACTCTATGTTCTAGATGGAAAAGGTCAGAGCAAACCAATTTGCACAATGTCCTGGGTCCCTCTGTGCCTTCTCTACTTCCCAGACTGTGCCTTTCCTGACTTCCCACCAGCTCTCTACAGATCCAGTCAGGCTGGCCCAGGGCGGAAAGAACGTGCAGAACTCATTGTCCAAAGCTCAGCAAGTGAGGAGCCTGGTGCTCATGCCTGTCATTCCAACACTAGGGAGGCTGAAATGGCAGAGTGATGAGTTTCAGGACGGCCTACATGACATGGGGAGACCGTGCCAAAACAAATAGTAAAGCGAAATCAAAATCAGAGAGAGATTTTTCTTTCCTGCTGTGGTTTTTCTTGAGCAGTCAGAGTGTGCTTTATTTGCTATTTAGCATGTGATTTTTCAGAACCAGGCTATTTACAGGAACAGAGTGGAACCTCTCAGGAGCAGGCCAACATGCTCAAAATGCCCCTCCAGACAGGACTGTAGCTGGTGCTGAGCCCTGTGCTGATGGGAGCCTGAGAAAGGGATCCTGGGAGTCTGCAGGCAGCAGCAGGTGGCACATACATGGATAGCTCTTGTCATGCCCTCTTTGTGCTTTAGATAATAAAGACAAACTCATCAAGCTGTGAGATCCTAGAGCATCACATTCCAAGCCAGAGGTTCCCATCTGAGCCTGGAGGCCAGAATGAGGGCTCTGTAATTCATCCAGAAAACCCACCTTAGTTCCAAACTCACCTGTTTTTTAGACAGTCTCGTATAGCGCAGGCTGGACTTTAATTCTTTCTCCTCCAGTCTCTGCCTCCTGGCTGCTGGGATTACAGATGTGTAATTACACTACGCCCGGTTTATTTAGTGCTGGGGATCAAGCTTAGGGTGTTGTGCATGCTGGATAAATGTTCTACCAAGTGAATTACAATTCCAAACCCTTCTCCCAGTACTCATACAGTTCTCTAGCGCCCCCTTCCTGTCTCCTATCTCCTGGGTGTGACTATACGTACATCCAACTACATCCAACAGGAACCACGAAATAGCATGGCTGAAAGTTTCCTTCAGGGTTACAGAGTCTTTGGTCTAAGATATCTGCCGCTTTAGGGAAGAGTTGGCTGGCCAGGGAGCTGCAGAGAGGCAGGTTTTCTCTGGCCGGAAGATTCTGTTATTGTAGCAGGAACATGGTGGTTTGAATTCTTGGGAATGAGGTCTATGGCTGATTCAAGTTCACAGAGCTGTTGGAAACTACAGTTCACCTTGTAGTCCTTGTGATTTTATCTGTGGTCTGTGTTGTCAAACACAACAGACTATTGTTAGTGGTGCTTTATTATGGAACATGTAAGTCCTTATCCTATTCAACTCTATCCCAAACCATCACTAATGGACGCTATTGCTGGTACCCGAGCAAGGGAAGCCAGGTCTGCTTCTTTGGCATTGCCCCCTCTGACAGGGTCAAGAAGCTCTCCGCTCCTCTCTTCTCTGGACCTTAGATCCTTTCTGTGCTGGAATCTCAATCCTATGAGTAAGACTGGGGCGGAGCCTGAGTCCTGTGAAGAAGGTGAAATGCCCTGAATGCCTCCTTGCTACTCAGCAGTGAGGGTCTGGGAATTGACTCAGTCATGGAAAGCAGACCAGGCTGCTGGAACTATGACCAGTTCAGGGACAATTTGGGGTCATTTGGCTACACCGATGTGGATGGTGGTAGCACAGGAGCCTGTGTTCACCCCTGAGGGTGTACCTGCGTGATTTGTGTGTTCCCAGGGCGAAGAGGCACCTCAGGTCAGCCTACATTTGTGGTTTTAGCTGTTTATTCTCAACCCCTTCCTGTGCACTTTCAAAGTATCATTTCCAAGACACATCAGTTATGCTGTGAGCTAGATATCTTTTAAGAAGGTATGTTTAGCCTCCACCTGCACTGGGTTTCTTAGCATTCTTTAGACATATCTCCTTTTCCATCCCCGCCTCCTCCCTTTCTCCCTTGATGTCACCGAAGGAACCTGCTTCCCCACCTCACATGAAATGTACACACAGGGCCTCCAGGTGGAAACCCTGATTGCACACTGGGCTTGGTTCTTATCATTCCCCCAGAGTTTATCAGCATCTCCCATGCTGTAACATTTACATATTTTTGGTTGAACCATATGGGGTTTATATTTGACTGTAACTTTTGTGTGCAAAGATGGCAATTTCACACGGTTTAGATCAATAAAATAACTCATCTTTTGCTGTCCCCAATTGCTGTTTCAGAGGACTAGGAATTGATTCAATTTTATTTCAATGGCTTTATTGTGATGCACCGGATAAACCATGGACTTCATACAAATTGAAAGACAAATAAAACTGAAAACAAATCAGAGAGACTCTCTGCAGAATGACATTTATTTGGGAACAGAAGGGCATTGCATGTCATGATGAACTGTGAGGAGACTTAAGGATTTTGAGGCAAGGGAACATTTTGAACAGCCAAGAGAGACATTTCTGATGCACCCTGGATACAAAGTTCACTGACATTGGAGATTGGATGCCCAAGCTGGAGTCTGCTTGTAGGTGAAGGTGTCTTTGCTGGGCAGGAGTTTGTTGAGAGTTACCTTTGGAGGTGGTTTCAGTCTTGCAGAATGTTTTGTGCATGGATGCAGTCACATGAGACAGGGTACATGTGTGTGTAAGAATTGCTCATGGCCTCCAGAGTTACCCTAAACAGTATTTCTCTCAGGCAGGCCTGAGGACTCCTCTCCTTGGTTATTCCCCAGCTCTGATGCATCTGAATGTGATGACAAAATGGCTTTCTCTTGGTATCAGCAACTTTCACAGGTGTGGTCTGTCAAATTTTGATGTATGGAACTGCCACTGATGGAGATACTGAGCCTGCGGTTCCCTAGGCAGACTTTGGGTGCCTCTTTCTTCCCACTGCTGCCTTCTTCGTTTCCACACAACCACAGGTTGGCTTTCACTCTAGTGTTATAGTTTGTAGAATTTTATATGAGTGTGATCCTTTAGTATGCATGTTTCTGACACCTGTCTTTTTGTATTATGAAGTTCCCTCATGTTATGGCATCCATTTTATTGCTTTAATGCCTAGTAGTCAGTGCCTGAATATACCACAGTGTGCTGCTCATTCATGGGTGGCTATTTCTATTAGTTCCAGTTTTTAAATTTATTCACCCTTCTGTCTTAGGGTTTCTATTTTTTTGAAGAGATGCCATGACTGCGGCAACTGTTATAAAGGAAGACATTTAGTTGGAGTAGCTTACATTTTCAGAGGTTTAGTATGTTATCATCATGGTGCCACATGGTGGGGTGCAGACAGACACAGTTCTAAAGCAGGAGCCGAGAGTCCTACATCTTGACTCACAGGTAACAGGAAGTGGTCTGAGACATTGGGTATGGCTTGAGCATATGTTGAGACCTCAAAGTGCTGTGGGAGCTCCTTCCACTCTTCCAGCCATAGCCTTTAAGATACCAGCCCACTTGGGTGTGATCTATTCTACTATAAATGGAGCTGTAAAGCCTGCACTCACTCTCTTGCCTCTGGTTCTCACTCCCAGCTGCTAGACTCTGTTCCTGTTCGTGCAGAGGACTGTGATTTAAGGCAGTGATCTGCAAGACTTTCCTAAATAAATAACCCTTTATTACATACGTAATTCTGAACTAGTGTGGGATTATCTTATATCTTCTGCCATCATCAAAGCCTGCCTCTACAGTCACACACTTCCTTCAACAAGGCCACACCTTCTAATAGGGCTAGTCCCTTTGGGGGCCATTTTCTTTCAAACCACCACATTCTACTCCCTGGTCCCCAAAGGCTTGTAGCCATATCACAATGCCAAAAATGAATTCTTACCATGTTTTCCATTGTTTCTTCAACTTTTTCTCTTCCCCTTGTTGGTCCCTTTCATCCCCTCAGGAGGTCTACCTTCTGCTTTGATGAAAACACAATCAGTTACTCTCTCATCTTTTCCTCCCCCCTTTATTTTTTTTAAAAAAATATTTGCTTATTTATTATGTATACAATATTCTGTCTACATGTATGCCTGCAGGCCAGAAGAGGGCACCAGACCTCATTACAGATGGTTGTGAGCCACCATGTGGTAGCTGGGAATTGAACTCAAGACCTTTGGAAGAGCAGGCAATGCTCTTAACCATTGAGCCATCTTTCCAGTATCCTCCTCCCCTTTTCTTTAGACTGCTTCCTCTCCATTCATAGTCTCCTTTCATATATGAACATACACACACATTAAATATATTCTTCATTGTTTTTCTGTTTTTTATTTATTGAGATAGGGCTGGCCTTGAATTTGCCATGCAGCAGGCAGATGACCTTGTACTCTTGATCCTTTCTGCCTCCTGTCCCAAGTACTGGGAGTGCAGGTGTGTAACCACCTACTTGGTCTTACCTATTAACTGTTGGTTTTTAAGTTTGAATACAAAATAATGGATTTCACTGTGGCATTTTCATACACTCATATCATCATTTGTTTCTATATGTTTCTTTCCCTACTACCCCTCCCTCCCCTTCAACCTGTCAAATAGCCCCCTTCCCTCTCTGCTTTCCAAGTTTTCTCAAGATGTTTAATGATATTCTGTCTTACATTCAGGTCTCTGCTCCACTTTGAATTTTGTTCTGTGTATAGTGTAAGGCACAGATCAAGATTCCCTATAGGAAAGAAGTATACTGGGAATAGCAACGGGCAAAAACAAGACATTTAAACATTTCTTGTTTAAAGTAAAAATAACAACAGTAAAATACGGAATTTAAAGTGTGTGCAGATGTTAATTTTATAGCAACAATAGCAGAAGGACACAGAGAGGAGACATGAACATGTGCTGTTGTGAAGTTGTTTCTAGATTCATAAAAGATACTTGAAGGCAGTCTGTGGTAAGTCAGTGAGCGAGAATTCTAGAGCAAGCACCAAGCAACAAGGCGGAGAACAGCTAGGTGAGCCAGCAAGAGTCCCCAAAGCACACAGGAAACAAGGAAGAGAAAGAAAAGAGAGAACACAGAGGAGACATAGAAAACACACAACAAATGTTCATGTAAACAGACCCAATCAGCAATTCCATCAGGTCCAAACACTGGTGTAACACAGTGCAAGGCAGCGTTACCCAGCGGCGTTGGCTAAGCCACACAGCCTCTGAAAACAAACTAGGAACAGTCTGCACAGATATCCCCAGCCAAGTCACACTGCCATTTGGTGCTGGGAGTATCTGAGGGTTCATCTAGGGCCATTGACTCAGCCTCTGTGTTTGTTCACATGGTGTGGTCAGAAGCCTTGATTTCCCCAGTTATCGCTCAAAGTCCTCAGTTCCTCTTTGTCTTCTCTGCAGGTTCCATGACCACTGGGCTGCTTCTGGCATTGCAACTGGTAGAGAGGAGGAATATTCCTCTTCTAGTAAAGTGATAAAATACCATGACCAAGGCAACTAATAGAAGAAAGGGTTTATGTGGGCTTACGGTTCCAGAGGGACGAATCCATGATGGTGGAGTAGAGGCAGCAGGTGACAGACCTGGCAGTTAGAGCAGCAAGCTGGGCGCTCACGTCTTGAACCACAAGCAAGAAGCAGAGAGAGCAAGCTTGGCACAGTGGGTGGTTTTGAAACCTCAAAGTCTGCTTCATAGTGATGTACTTCCTCCAGCAAGGACATGATTTATAAATCTCTCCAAATAGTGCTACCAACTGGGGATCAAGTGTTCAAATGCTTGAGATCACGGGTGACATCTTGTTCAAACCACTTCTATCATTGCTAGTACACCCTCTCTGCTTCCTGTTTGTAGGTTCAGGGTGCGAGCCTTCAGCTCCTTGCTCCTGCTACCGTGGAGCCATAACTCCCAATGAGCTCTTCTATGTGTTGTCTTGGTCATGTGTTTTTTTTTTTTCCCTAAATCACATTAACTAATATAGTGGGAGAGGGAGGCAAAGACAGATTTCTCAATGTCTTTTATAATCTTCTTTTCATATACAACCTAGGGCTAGTGAGATGAGCTGTGCAAACCTGATGGCTTGATTTCAATCCCTGAAACCCAAGTAGAAATTGAAGTCTAGAATTGACTTCACAAAGATGCCTTATGGCCCTCGCATATATGTGATGGCATAGGTGCACCCCTGTATGCACCTCTATATGCACTCACAATAATAATAAACACAATTAATTTAAAACATTCATGTTAGCAGGAGGGTGGTGGGTAGATAAGGACCTGTTACCCTCCAGGGCTTGGGAGAAATCTTCCGATTCTTTGAATCTTGAATGTTGGATGTAAGAATATGAATTGGGAAACTCTTACCTAATTTTACTCTGCCTCCAAGCTAAGCATCAGCCTGCATCTCCTTTCTTCATTTGGCCAGGAGTAGGTGAAATGCTAAAAAGAAATGCCAGATAAACACGAAGCTGATTCTAATTAAACCGAAAAGCAGGCATTTAGAATATGTTTTCCACTGCCCTACATCTAGAATTCAAAATAAGAAGAAGGAGAAGAAGAAGAATTAGCACAGAGCTAGGACTCTGTGACCCACACAGCTGTCTCATCCACGCAGTACACAACTGGGAATTAATATTAATGTTCTGCTTTGCGTTAGACTTTTACAGCTGCAGAGACTATTAGACGGTAACAGCAGTGCCCCTGGTGGCTTTGAGAGCTTGCAGGTGACTGTCTGCCCATGAAGCTCAGCTCTAATGAGCTCGAGTTCAAACACCTCGTTCTGGACTACCTCCAAGCAAGCAGCAAGTGCTAAGTTTTCACCCGTCTTAGAGTACAGGCCCAACAGATCTTTGGTTAATATTTTTTGGCTTCCTTCTAAGACCGCAGTTCTCAACCTGTGGGTTGGGACCCCTTTGGGGGGGTCAAATGACCCTTCCACAGGGGTCGCCTATCAGATATTTACATTATGATTCATAACAGGAGCAAAACTACAGTTATGAAATAGCAAGAAAATGATTTTATCGTTGGGGATCATCCCAACATGAGAACTGTATTAAGGGATTAGGGAGGTTGGGGAGCATTGTTCTAAGGGAACATAAACTCAGTAAAAAGTGACCCTTGGCCCCCAGTGAACTAGGCTTTCATTGTTTTACATATCCATATCATGGAGGTCAGAAATTCACCATCATCCACCACTATGTCATGAGTTCAAGGCTAGTCTCGGCTGTGTGACACCTTGTCTCAAAAATGAGGAGATTGCTCTCAGGACTTTCAGTGGGGACCTCTGAAACAGACCATGGCTCGTTGTCAGGATCAGTTCATCCACTGTGACTGCCTTCTTCTCCCTAAAGTTCCCACAACCTCCCAAAAGACTGCCACCAGTTATAGACTAAGTGTTTGAAGAAATGGGCTTATGGGGGACACTTCACATTTAAACCACAACTTTGTATTATCTCTCTGCACAGAACCTATGTAAGTAGATTTTAATCAGCTTTCCTAAGCCAGATTTAGCTCTAAGATATGCCTGTAGAAGGGCATCTTTCCTTCTGGCAGTGTGTGTTCCAGTTGACAGAGTCATAGAGACCTAAGCGAGAATATACCTGCTGGGGCTTATGGTGGTTTGAATTACATGCTTCCTCCCTCATGGTCTTGGGCATTGTAATGCTTGGTTTTCAGTGCCGTTTTTGGAACTTTGGAGGTGTGGCCTTAACAGAGATTTGTCATTAGAGTCAGGCTTTGAGAGATTGTAGACTCAGGTCATCTCAATTCTGCTTTTCTCTATTTCATACCACTGGTTAAAAGGTGAGGGCCCTCAGCTTCCTGCTCAATGGACCATGCCTCCATTGTGCCTTCATAGATTCCTTTTCCCTTCTGAAATCTTTAAACTCAAACAAACCCTTCCCTAGGTAAGCTGCCTTGCTTATGTGTTTTATCAGAGCATAAGAAAGCAGCTAACAGGAGCCGAAGAGACAACCCCAGGAGCTGCCATGGGAGAGGGAAGTTGACCTTGAGCTTGACCTTGGAGTTACTCTCTATCTTTCAGTATAAGTGGCTGTGTGGGGTCTGAAAAAAAGGTGTCATTATGGAGGGGATGGTGTAGGCACAGGACTGAGTTGGGGAGACATCCTGATGCCATGTAGATAGAATGAGGTCCTCATGCAGCTGGAGCGCGTCTCACACCTGGTGAGTGCGACATGACAGGAAGTGATGTCAGAGTGAAAATTAGCTTTATTTTATTCATAGTGCTTCTTGTTACAGATTTTAGATTTTTTTTTTAGACAGTGTCTTGCTGTGTAATCCAGATAGCCTTGAACTTGTGGTGCTCCTCCTGCTTCAGCCTCCCAAGTGCTGGGATTGCATACAGGTCTGCACCACTGTGCCTGGTTTCTTAAGGTCCTATTAGAATGGTTTTTATCAAGGGTGGGGTACAGTCTGACTTGGAGTAAACAAGTGAATAGAAAAATGAGCAAGGTAGGAAGGGACCAACACCCCACAGTTAGCAGCCTTCTAAGATGGAGGGTCCCTTTGAAGAGCACTCTTGGGGACCGCAGGGATATGGTGATGAACAGGGCTCAGGCGGGGGTGAGAGCTGGAGACAAAGCCAGTGGGTAGGGTTGTCCAACATAAATCCAACTTGAGACCATACGTAATCTAAAAGCCCTTAGATTCATAAAAAATCAAAGCAGAGAAGGTTGAAATTTATATTTCACCACCCTATGATGCAAAGTTAAATTACCTCAATAGAATCAACATAACGAGTTACTTTATATTCTTTTTCCCATCAAGCCTTTCAGATCTGGCTTACCCACAGCACTGTTCAGTTTGCCTGCCACATTTCGGGGACCCATGAACCCGCATGCGCTGTGGTTGTCACGCAACCTGTGCAGTCTGGGGTTAGCCCACTGCTTGGGTATGAGGCTGGACTTCCTGCAGAATTCAGCAGCGGGGAGTGTCTTGATCACACTGTGGGTTGTGGTTGCAGCTGATCAAGCAAAGGAAGACCCTGTTGGACTGCATTCATCAGACCACTCCTCAGAGCATGCTTTCGGCAGAGCATTAGGCCACAAGAGCCTGGAATCATCCATCCCAAGTGCTTTTTGTAGATTTGCCCTTGCTCTAGAAGTTAGGTTGAAGGAAAAACTCTGAAAGGACCGTGGCAAAACAAGTCTGTGTTGCCTTTAAGATGCCCTTAAGCTTCCCATTAAAATGCATCTTATTAACCTGACTGCAGGGAAGTCTCTGAGGTCAATGAGATAAGGTTGTCATATGTTTCTACAATCCTAGTCTCACTCTAATAAGCGCTTTTAATTCAATATTGTACATTTAATTCCCCTTAAATTAGAGCCATCTGTCTTAAGAGCCAGGCTACTGCTATGAGCCAAAGAAAGGCCACTGTGGAATTCCTGCCCCGTTCAACGTCTCCTTTCTTCCTTGCTTAGCTTTTCCAAGCTTGTAAGTTAATAAATCAAGGACTTTGTTTTCTGTGGAATCAAAACAATAAACTGGATGAAGTGGCATAGACCCATAATCCCAGCACTTGGGAGGGAGAAGATATTGAATTCAAGGCCAGCTTAGTCTACATGATGAGGCTTTTTCTCAAAACACCAGTGGCTGAGCACGAAGCTCATTGGTGGAATACTCGCTAACATGTGCAAGCCCCTAAATCCATTCCCCAGTGCTGTCCCCCAAAGAAACAAAACAGAATCAAGCAATAAAACACCCATCTCAGCGTAAGCTAAGAGAATTAAAGTTTGTGGCTTTCTGGTCTACCTTGTACTTTTCAGAGATCATGGTAATACTTGCTTCACTAGGTCTTAAAAATTTCAGATTCTGTTTGATGTATCTTTCTTTATCCCTGGCCTGGACACCAGCGCTGAACAGAGCTGCTCTTTAGTGGGAGAGCCTGGGCGACAAGCTTTAGTTACAGCCTTTTCACTGCTATTGTGAAGGGAACAGTTCCCTCCTAGGGTAAGTGGGAGAAACGTGCAAATGTGCTTTTCACAGGAATAACACCACTACCTTAAAAGAACAGAAACTGAGCCAGGCATGGTGGTACATGCCTTTAATCCCAGCACTCGGGAAGCAGAGACAGTTGGAGCTATGTGAGTTTGAGGCCAGCCTGGTCTACAGGGTAAGTTTAGAGGACAGCCAGAATTGTTATGCAGAGAAACCCTGTCTCAAAACAAAACAAACAAACACCACCTCCGAAATAAAAGAAAAACAGAGAGAAAGAGAAACTGTTCACATGTTGAGAAGGGTGACAGGGATGAGTATCACAGATTAGCATCAATGATTAGGGTGAGTATATATTGCAAATGTCACACGTCTCATTGAGCTGTGTGGATAAAAATCTCCTTTCCACAGAGCTAGCCTGGATGATGGTCCCATTTCTATGGGAGTGTTTGCTGGCTTCCTAATATATGTGTTTGTTTTTTGTGTGTGTAGGTCAGAGCACAACCTTAGGTACAATTCACTTTGTGTGTGGCAGGCGGGGGCTGGGGGAGAGAAAGGGTGAAAAAAACCTCTCTATCTGGAACTCACCTAGTAGGCGAGGCTGGCTGGGCAGCAAGCCCCAGCGATTTGCCTGACTCTGCCTCCTCTGCTCTGGAATTACAAATGTCACCCTCATGTCTGGTTTTTCATGGGTTCTAGGGATTAAACTCAGGTCTGTGTGCTTACGAGATAAGTGTCTTGCTGACAGCCATCTCCCCGGTCCCATTACAATAAACTTTCTGCTCTCTCTAGACTTACCTTGTAGTAGGAGCGTAGGACCGCTTCCCGCCTTCCAGCTCCCGGCCACGGGCTAGCTTTATCCAAAATAATTAAATGGAAACTGTATTATTTTTTTTTTTTGAAACTGTATTATTTTAAACACTGCCTGGCCCATTAACTCTAGCCTCTTACTGGCTAACTCTCACATCTTGATTAACCCATTTCTAATAATCTGTGTAGCACCACGAGGTGGTGGGTTACCAGGAAGACTCTTAACCTGCATCCATCTTGGAGAGGAGAGCTATAGCGACTGGCTCACTTCCCTTCTTCCCAGCATTCTGTTCTGTCTACTCTACCCACCTATGTTCTAACCTATCAGGCCAAGCAGTTTTCTTTATTAATTAACCAAAGAAACAACAGATAGATAGAAGACCCACCTAGATCACTCATCTGACCTTTTCCCTTCCCTTCCAACAATGTGCCAGACTCTAGAATCCACAGCATTTTTGCTACATGGTGATTTATTGCGTACACACTTTATTAAGCTGTAATTTATATTTGACTAAATGGCTACATTTGAGAATTCTTTTCCATGAAGTATTAAAAAAAATCACCTTTACTATAGCATAATTTATATTCAATAAAATTAGCCATTCTGGGTGGATAAATTCCACATATGTAACTGATATTAGAATCAAGATCTAGAACATTCTCACCATCCTTAATATGTCCCTTATAAGAACCATAATATCAAGTAGTCTTCCCTAATACTGAGCAAAACATTTTACTGAATATGGAAAAAACAAGAAGGGAACACTGGGTCATTCTATTTTTAACAGTTAAAAAAAACCAACAATAGGTTTCCTTTGATATTCTCAGCGGTGTTATGAAGAAAAGGAGAATTACTAAGAACTCTAACACCATGGTTTAATTCCTAACATCATCACTGTGGAAAAAGAACTATTTTTCTTCTAAAAGGAAGTGTTTCCAGATCAGACGATTTCAAAAATAATCAGAAACCTCGGGCTGACGCCTGAATTCAAGCATTTATGTAATCCTGAACATCAGAGGGGAGAAGTTAGAACTACGGGCAAGCCACATTGCCGGGACCAGTTCTAGAGCCTTTGCCCTGGTTCCCCGGTGATCTGAGCTTCTGTGGGCCATGAAGATGCCAAACACTTCACTCTTGCAGGGCTCCGTGAGGAGAGGACGTCTGCG
Source organism: Chionomys nivalis (assembly GCF_950005125.1). Classification (NCBI taxonomy): domain Eukaryota; kingdom Metazoa; phylum Chordata; class Mammalia; order Rodentia; family Cricetidae; genus Chionomys; species Chionomys nivalis. Next base: position 116,449,498 of record NC_080087.1, read on the forward strand.
TTTGTTCTTAACTTTCATCTTTCTCCAGGCAAAGCGTGATGCTCAGATACATATTTTAATAGGTCTAGGTTTAGTTCCAGAATGTGTCTGAAGCTTCTCGCATAAGCACTATGCATGTGTATAATTAAAATAGCAGCAAAAATTCAATATAAAGTTCTACCACATGCCAAACATTGCCCTTTGCTTTCTGGTGTATATCAACTCCTTTATTATTTATAGCAAGGCAGGTATGGTTGTTATTAAAAGTTTGCTAATGCATAAACTGGGACTAGAGACACAAATGACTTGCCCAATGTCATACAGCTGATACACTGCACAGCAGGTGTTCCACTCCAGGCGGTCTGCCTGCTGACTCAGTGTGAGCTTCAGGTACAGTCTACCCCATGTCCATTCCAACAGTAATCCTGTTGCCATTTACACCCCTTCAACTCTACACTGACATTGATCAGGAGTGTATTGGGTGGACAGATCCCTGGCTGTTAGTGTTCTCTCTTCTCTCCCTCCCCCTCTCTCTCACCACTCTTGTCTATTCGTTTGTGAGTCCTCCCACACTGTGAAGGTTCTCATCTTCCCAGAATACCAGGGCACCTGGGCTTTGCATTCTTAGACCATATCTGAGGTGGAGAGTGACTTATTAGATGTTTAGAAGATGATGAAGGAGATGGAGATTAACGCAACAACAATACGGGGTTTTTACATTGGATCTCAGAGGGTGAGGCAAGTGCATAAGCTTGGCTGCTCAGCCTCTGCAGAGGTATAGAATGTTCTGGATTCTGGGCTAACAGTTCTTCATGTTTATCTTACCATCCTGTCATATCAGAAGAACACAGGGGTAAGGAAACAAAGACTGGTTTTACTCTCTGAGAAGTTCCCTTTTGCAGCATCTTCTGCTTGCATTTCAAGCTTCTGTCCTTGGTCTTTGTGCAATCCTCAGGACCTCAACCTCAGGGTCCTCTCCCAGCATATGGAGAAGCCACAGCAGACATCTTGCTTCTTGACCTACTTAATAGTTCTATTAGAATGTACTACTGTAGTAAATACATGTGCACGGGGAGGTGAGGTAGGATTTCTTACAGATATCATCAAACAGCACCAGGGCTCTTGGCTAAGAACCTGTGTGTGAGGTACTGTGCTAGGCTGTGGACATCATAAATGGGGGAAACTGGAGAAACTGCTTCCAGAGAGACAGCCATGGTCTAAACTCTGCAGATGGGTCAGTCCTATCATTCTCAAAGAAGCACCCAACTCATGGCTGGTCCTGGTAAGAGTGCAAGCACTTCCGGAATGAGAAGCAAGCATAGGGGCTGCTAAAATGGCTCAGAAAATCTAGACTAAGTTCCCAGAATCCACAGGGTATCTAGCAACTGTCTATAACCCCAGGTTTAGGGGATCTGATGCCCTCTTCTGGTCTCCATGGACACTTCACTTACATGGTGCACAGACATAAATGTAAGGAAAGCACTTGTAGCGCAAATAATAAAAACCCAGAGACAGATGTTGGGGTCCAACCTGAAAACCAGAAAAGCAAAGCAGCCAAACCACTAGAGAAGTCTTTCCTCTACCAAGGCTAGGTGACTGCAGACTAAGCAGCCTAAGTCTCTCTTCTCATTTTATATTCCCTCTAGTGCTGGGATTAAAGGTGTATGACTCCCTAGTACTGGGATTAAAGGTGTAGGCCACCACTACCTGAATTTGTTTCTGCACTGATCTTGTGTAGCCCAGGGTAGCCTTAAACCAACAGAGATCCATCTGCTTCTGTCCCCCAAATCCTGGGATTAAAGGTGTGTGGTACCACTGCCTGACCTCTTCTGGTTTAGCTTTGCCTTTCTGATCTTTTGGCAAGCTTTATTTATTAAAACACAAACTATCACTAAAAACAGTCATACAGAAAAAAGATTTTCACAAAGAACACCTAGTTGCAGATCAAAGATAGTGACAGAAAATCATGATAAGTGGCAGAGAGAGAAGTTTGGGGCTTCATCTGCAATGCTGTGGGAGGGTCGTATAGCTATTCCCTCTGAGGTGAGATGGTGTCACTTGGAAGGAGGCTTGCAGGACAGCTCAGGGAATCAACTAAACATACAAGGTGCATGCTGTTCCTGACACTTAAGATTTATAAAGCCCTTGAAAGGTTGTGATTCCTCAGGAATGAGGCTTAGGTGAGAACTTCTGCAAATTGAGCAGAGAGCTCCAGGAAATAGGTTTTCATGAGTACCAACCCTTGTTGTGATGACACAGCTGCCTTTGGGCCACTCATACCACTTAGGCAACTCCGACAAGCTTAGCTGGCCTACTAAGTTAGACTTTGATGGAATAAGTCCTATGTTTTGCCATCTGGGACATATCTGAACTGAACAGACCTAAGTTCACATCTTCCTCAAGAAAAGTCACAGAGCAAGAGATGTGGGTACAGATGGGACAATGGATGTTTTCCAACTGCCAAGTTTTGTGCAGAACATTTTTTATTACATTGATCTTTAAAGTTTTCTTTTTTTATCTTTTTGTTTAATTATGAAATAATTTAAATATATACACATATGGAAGCAACCATGTGTGTGTCTTAGATTTAACAGATGGGACCATTTTGTCATGCTTATTCACAGTTCTGATGAATTCTTCCCGGGGTGGGAGACTTCAGTTCCTTGACAGAATTTGCTTGAGTTCATCTGCTTAAAGACCCAAACTACTGTTTAAAAATCAGATGAAAACACTCATGTTCCTGGCAGTATTATTATAGCATCCCAAAGCGGAAGTAACCCAAGTGTGCATTGATAGATGGACAAACAGTAGGTGGTATATGCCGACAAGAGGAGATTATTCGGCCTTAAGGGAAGGACATTCTGATGTCCCCACAACAAGGAAGAGCCTTGTAGACAGTCTGAAGAAATTTAACAGTACAAATCTGTCATTCATTTTCAGAGGCATATTTTCATTTTTGCTTGAATTTGCAATTTCATTTTATGACACCGTCAATTTATATGTGTTATTTAAAAGTAGAACAACTGTTGTTTAAATAAACTAAGTTGATTTTCATTTCATGCATAGAAACTGTCATGCTCCTTAAGTATCATCAATTCACATTTGGCTTTTCATATGGATAAATCATGTCAATCTTAAAAACCATGGTTGATCAAATAAAATCTTAATGCCAGCTTTGAGATACTTCCTTGTGAGGAAGGTCTCAGAGATCCACACAAAGTAGAAAAAGCTATTCTCTTGCTCATGGTTACCCACCAAAACTGGATAATGAGACTCTTTTGATGAAAACTCTACACCCAGCGCTTGTAAATAGAGAGACAAAGTTGGAATTCACCTGGAAGCTCCCTCCTCATTGGTTAGTTTTCAGTCCCAGAAAGTGCAAATCATGTTACTGGAAGAGAAAAGCCATCTATATTCCTACACAGCTCTGAAACCTCTGAACTACAGCAACACATCTACCATACAAGATGCGTCCACTAATGCAATAGTGGCATGACCGTTAGTGGGTAACCAATGGCTCTCTGATGGGATTTGAAACAAGATTCACAATAGGGAATTCATACCTGGTACTGTAAACCTGGTCAAAACCCCATCATGGCTAAGGAGGGGAACTTGCTTCTATGGTTTTACTGACTTGACATGCATCCAACTGCCTCTAATGTATTTCTCATGGCATCGAGCTGCCTTCTAAATATTTATGTTTATACTCATAGACATATTATTCTCACCCTTGATCAAAGAGGTTTCTCTTGCAGTGGCCATTGTTGAATACAGGGACTGCCTGACTGCTCAAGGTGCTAAGAATAAGTAATAGCTGAGTGCTCGGTCCTAGACAGTACACAGATACCACTCTCTGTATGTCTGGAAAGAATGTAAGAGATTTCAATGATAGGAAGAAGACCTGGGAAACATTACTGAGCATGTCATAGTTATTAGAGTCATGAACTCACAGGAACTGTGGGTGCTACTAGGCTTGCACAAATCTGGGTCTGTTAGTAGTCAGTCATGGATGAGGGAGTCCATGGGGCCGTACGATTGGTGGATGTTGGAGGAGAGGGAGGCATTGTCTTCAATATGTATTCACTGAAGACCCCGCCAAACTTCAGCGGAAAGTTCAATACCCATGACTGTAATTAAGTTCAGTGGTTAACAAAACCAAATGAAAAGCTACTAATGTGGGAAAGGGACTTGTAAGGAGGAGTGGGTGTTGACAGGGTTGGGAGGGAGAGTTAAAAAAAAAAAGACAATTCGGGAGTGAGTGTAATCTAAGTGCATTATGCACATGTATGAAATTGCCAAAAATAAATTTAATTTAAAAAGATTCAAGCAGGGTTGGAGTCTATTAAGAAGAGATTTTTATAATTCGTATTAATCACTGAGGTTAATAGGGAGAAGAGTATTCATCCAAGAGAGTGGGAGTAGACTTCTCAAGAGAAAGTCACCCCCCAAATTTAAATATTCTTCCTCCTTTTTTTCTCTGTTACCATCTCTTTGTTCTTGTCCTTGTGTATGTACTAGATACATTTTCATCACCCTCCCTTCATTTAAAAGCATGTGTATGTATCCAATACAGTAGGATTTTGTTGTTGTTGGCTTTTGTGGTACTGTGAAAGTCTAGGATCTCAAACATTTTGAAAAACCTATCTAAACAGTATTGTTCTTTAAATTTTACTTGGTTCCTTGCTTTCTTGGCTCAAAACTGTAATATTTGTAGCTACCATATGACCAAGCATAGAGTTAGATCCTTTTAAATATTCTAGAGTATTCTATTTTATTCACAGTTCCTATTTGGATGAACATCTTTGTTGTCTAGCTCCTCTTTTGAAGCAATGAATTTTTGAGTTCACCATCTTCAATGTCTTCTTATACCTGGGCAATAACTTCTGTGGGACATAAAACGGAATTGCCATGTCCTAGGGGTGTGCTCACCCAGCTTCAAGAAGTACTCCCGGGGATGCCTGTGGCTGTGACTTGCCATGGCCTCCCTTGGCTGTCTACTGCCAGGGCCTATTGAATATTTGTTGTCACCATATGTATGTGCGGACTCTGACTTCCCCATATCTTCACCAGTCTTAGCGTTCTCTTAGCCCCTTGTTAACAATATAAGTACCGCCGGGTGGTGGTGGCGCACTCCTTTAATCCCAGCACTCGGGAGGCAGAGGCAGGTGGATCTCTGTGAGTTTGAGGCTAACCTGGCCTACAAGTGTTGTAATAGTGAGCGGCGGGGCTGCGTCCCCGGCACCCGGCTAGCTTTACCCGAAATAATTACATGGAAACTGTATTCTTTTGAACCCTGCCTGGCCCATTAGTTCCAGCCTCTTATTGGCTAGCTCTTACATATTGATCTAACCCATTTCTAATATTCTGTGTAGCCCCACGAGCTGGCTTACCAGGGACGATCTTAACCTGCGTCTGTCTGGAGAGAGAGAATCATGGCGACTCCTGACTCGGCTTCTTTCTCCCAACATTCTGTTCTGTTTACTCCACCCACCTAAGGGTTGGCCTATCCAATGGACCTAGGCAGTTTCTTTATTATTTAACCAATGACCTTCCTCCATCATTTCCCCTTTTTCTGTTTAAACAAAAAATGGCTTTCACTTTAACATAGTAAGATTACATATAACAAAATAGTTATCAAGCAATAATTACAGTTACAATATTTATATCTATTTTATCTTTTATCATAACTAAGGAAAACTATAACTAACCATTCTTCAACTCCATCAAAGACTCCAGAAGGATATAATATTACCTAAGTAAACAAGAAATCCAAAACTCTAGAAATGACAGAGACATCTTGCTGCCTGGACAGTCACCCAAAGTTCTTTTGTACCGTTGGGGCATCCATCTTCGGCCTATAGGCCATAGTATTCAGCAGACATTTCCATGAAGCAGGAAATTTCAAAGACAGTTCAGTCACTATCTGCTGTGTCCTGCAGAATGTCTCACAGACTCTTTCATGAGTCAGGAACCGCGAAAGATCATCTCACCTTTAGGCAAGTTCAGCAGTCCTCTCTCTGCGGGTTCTTTGTATCCAGTTTATGCATCAGTCCATGCAAGAGCAGTTTCTTGCCCAAATGGCTATCAAACTCCTTAAGGAGCCTCTTCAGTGCCCATCATCCTCTTGAAGTAGATTGGTGCTGCCAGGAGCAGACGTGTCTCATTGTCATGAAAAGCCCTAAGTTATTAAAACATTAAATGCCATATTCTGCAGTCTTTGAAAGATATGAAGAATGCCTATCTAGCTGAAATATATCTCTATATATCTAGAAAATCTAACTAACATGACTACAAGCTTGACTATTGATGATTATCCATTAATCTATATTTCTTAATTATACATTACATTTTTAAATGAACTACACAATCACAATACCTTAATCAAAATTAGAAATATGCATATACATATAACAAAATTGACCTTCAAATCCATACCAATGCAAATTATTCATATCTATATCATATCCCCCTTTAAATGTAAAAGAACATTTATAAACCATATTTGGGAATATGGGCGCAGTTTTTTTCTCTCCAAACTGCTTCCTGCTGAATGGGGGCGTCGTTAATTAGGTCTTTCATGGTGTAACCTGTGTGCCAGGGTCATCTCAGTTGGCAGTTGTGTGAAGTAATTTTTTGAGGGTGTTCACAGTAACCTTTCAGGAGGGCGTGGTCTATCATACCATATTGGGATAGAAGACATCCACAGGGTCGCATCCTCTGTGAAAACAAAAGAAGACCCTCTCCAAAGCATCATATCCTTAGACCCATATTCTGAAATCATAATACCCTTGTATCCATTCTGGTTTAGCTTGGCAGCCCATATAATGAAATGTCTCTCTGTACTTAGCTCCTTCACAGTCAAAAATTTTAAAGAAAACACAATAATACAAAGAATCCAGACTCTCTGTGAATTTTCCATTTTTACGTGGCTTATTTTTCTTTATTTCTTTTAATCTATAACTATCTGTACTCTGTCTCTTTAAAGACTTTACCCTTTTTTTTAAGACATTAACTTTATTCTTTATATATATTTTTTTCTCTCTCTCAAGCCTACGTACATTCATCCAACAGTGTCTGAATCAGTTCTATTGTGAATCTGTAAGTTTTTTACTATCCAGGAGCATTTTTTAAAATGTTAAGCAGTTCTTAAAAACTTAAGTTGTACCAGAGCAGTGAGTCCCTGACCAGAGGGCAGGCCTCAAGGTCCCCGCCAGGGAAAGCTGGCCCTTGCTGCTGGGGCTGCAGTCTCTGCTGTGATCTGCTGGACCTGCTCTGCCTGCACCCTACTTCCCTTAGTCCCTGGCTCATTGGGGCATCCAGGAGTTCCTGTGTAGGTGCCGAGAAGTTTCATCGGGACGGGTGAGTGTGTGCTATCCTGGGGCGGACTGTCCCGGTAGAGAGCACAAACACCCCTCCCCCAGTTCCTGCTGCAGGGCTTGCTCTCCTACACACCCGCCCCCACCCCCAAACCTGCCTTGTCTGCAAGGTCCTTAGCTGTGGAACAGTTTCCTGCCATTTCACTAAGGCTACCAACCCAGAGCAGTGAGTCCCTGACCAGAGGGCAGGCCTCAAGGTCCCCGCCAGGGAAAGCGGGCCCCTGCTGCTGGGGCTGCAGTCTCTGCTGTGATCTGCTGGACCTGCTCTGCCTGCGCCCTACTTCCATTAGTCCCTGGCTCATTGGGGCATCCAGGAGTTCCTGTGTAGGTGCCGAGAAGTTTCATCAGGACGGGTGAGTGTGTACTATCCTGGGGTGGACGGTCCCGGTAGAGAGCACAAACGCCCCTACACTAAGGCTACCCAACCAGAGCAGCGGGCAGGCCTCAGCAACCCCCGAAAGGGAGCGCAGGCACCTCCAGCTTGTACTGCAGTGTCGCCTGTGTTCTACTGGACCCCGCCCGACCCCTTGCATTCGGCCTTCTTTACGCGGGTCATTGGAATACCATGCATCCATGTTTTGGTGTTGAGGAGTTCACCTGGAAGGGAACGGTTCCTGCCCCTACACTGAGGAGATACACCTAGAGAGTTAGTCACAGCAAAGACTGGTCCAAGACATCAGGCCTCTCCTGACTCCATTTGAAGGAAAAGATGGGCAGGCGCCAATGCAAGAATTCCCCCCAACAACTTGAAAGGCAACGTGACATCACCAGGATCCAGGAATCCCGAAATGAGAAGTCTAAACCCTAATACAGAAGAATTAGAAGAATTCGACTCAAAAGTGAATTTTATGAAAATAATAGAGGACCTTAAACAGGAGGTGAAAAACTGCCACAACCAATTAGAGATTACAAACAAAAAGGTAGAGGAAATGAATAAATATCTCAAAGATACCCAAGAAAACCAAGAGAAACAAGAAAAAGTAATCAAACAGGTAAGGGAAACGGTTCAAGACTTGAAGAACGAAGTGGAAGTAATAAAGAAAACACAAACCGAGGGAAGGATGGAGATGGAAAATTTGAATAAACGAACAGGAACTACAGAGACAAGTACCACCAACAGATTACAAGAGATAGAAGAAAGAATCTCAGACACTGAAGATACCATAGAGAAAATAAACACTCTCATCAAAGAAAACAGCATAACCAACAAATTCTCATCACAAAACATTCAGGAAATCTGGGACACAATAAAAAGACCAAACCTAAGAATAATAGGGATAGAAGAAGGAGAAGAAGTACAGCTCAATGGTCCAGAAAATATATTTAATAAAATTATAGAAGAAAACTTTCCCAACCTTAAGAAAGATATTCCTTTGAAGGTCCAAGAAGCATACAGAACACCAAATCGATTGGATCAAAAAAAACATCTCCTCGTCATATAATAATCAAAACACAAAACATACAGAATAAAGAAAGAATATTAAGAGCTGCAAAGGAAAAAGGTCAAGTTACCTATAAAGGTAAACCTATCAGACTTACACCTGATTTCTCTATGGAAACCATGAAAGCCAGAAGGTCCTGGATAGATATACTGCAGAAACTACGAGACCATGGATGCAAGCCCAGACTACTATACCCAGCCAAGCTTTCGTTCACTATAAATGGAGAAAACAAAGTTTTCCAGGATAAAAACAAATTTAAACAATACGTAGCCACAAATCCAGCCCTTCAGAAAGTAATTGAAGGAAAATCACAAACCAAGGAGTCCAACAATGCCCACAATAACTCAGACATCTAAAGACCCTTCACCAGCACAACTTGAAGAAGGGAAACACACAAACTCTACTACCAAAGAAAAGAAAGAAAGAAAGGAAAAATGACCGGAGTTAACAACCACTGGTCATTAATATCACTTAATATCAATGGACTCAACTCACCTATAAAGAGGCACAGGCTAAGAGATTGGATACGAAAACAGGATCCAACATTCTGCTGCTTACAAGAAACACACCTCAACCACAAAGACAGACATCTACTCAGAGTAAAGGGCTGGGAAAAGGTTTATCAAGCAAACGGACCTAAGAAACAAGCAGGTGTGGCCATACTAATTTCTAAGAAAGTTGACTTCAAACTAAAATCAATCAAAAGAGATGGAGATGGACATTTTTTACTCATAACAGGAACAATTCACCAGGATGAAATCTCAATCCTGAATATATATGCCCCTAATATAAAAGCACCCACTTATGTAAAAGAAACGTTACTAAAACTCAAGGCAGTCATCAAACCACACACACTAATAGTAGGAGATTTCAACACTCCTCTCTCACCAATGGACAGGTCAATCAAACAGAAACCTAACAGAGAAATAAGAGGATTAAGGGAGGTAATGAATCAAATGGACTTAACAGACATCTATAGAACATTCCACCCAAATAGGAAAGAATATAACTTCTTCTCTGCAGCTCATGGAACCTTCTCTAAAATAGACCACATACTCAGTAACAAAGCAAACTTACACAGTTACAAAAAAATATCGGTAACCACCTGTGTCTTATCAGATCACCATGGATTAAAGTTAGAATTCAACAACAATGCTATCCCCAGAAAGCCTATGAACTCATGGAAACTGGACAGTCAACTACTGAACCTCACCTGGATCAAGGAAGAAATAAAGAAAGAAATTAAAGTCTTTCTTGAATTCAATGAAAACGAAGACTCAACATACTCAAACCTATGGGACACTATGAAAGCAGTGCTAAGAGGAAAATTCATAGCATTAAGTGCCCACTTAAAGAAAACGGAGAAAGCACACATTGGAGACTTAATAGCCCACCTGAAAGCTTTAGAAAAAAAAGAAGCAGACTCACCTAGGAGAAGTAGAAGACTGGAAATAATCAAATTGAGGGCTGAAATCAACAAAATAGAAACACAGAAAACAATCCAAAGAATCAATGAAACAAAAAGCTGGTTCATGGAGAAAATCAATAAGATTGATAAACCCCTATCCAAACTAATCAAATGGCGGAGAGAGAATACGCAAATTAACAAAATCAGAAACGAAAAGGGAGACATAACCACAGACTCAGAGGAAATTCAGAGAATCATTAGATCTTACTACAAAAATCTGTATGCCACAAAATTGGAAAATGTTATAGAAATGGACACTTTTTTAGATAAGTACCATATACCAAAGTTAAACCAGGACCAGGTGAACAATCTAAATAGACCTGTTAGTCGCGAAGAATTAGAAGTTGTTATAAAAAACCTCCCCACCAAAAAAAGCCCAGGTCCAGATGGCTTCAATGCAGAATTCTACCAGAACTTCCAAGAAGACCTAATACCTATACTCCTTAATGTATTTCACAATATTGAAACAGAGAAGTCATTGCCAAATTCCTTTTATGAAGCTGAAGTTACTCTGATACCAAAACCACACAAAGACACAACCAAGAAAGAGAACTACAGGCCAATCTCACTCATGAACATCGACGCAAAAATACTCAATAAAATACTGGCAACCCGAATCCAAGAACACATCAGAAAAATTATCCATTATGATCAAGTAGGCTTCATCCCAGAGATGCAGGGCTGGTTCAACATACGAAAATCTATCAATGTAATCCATCATATAAATAAACTGAAAGAAAAAAACCATATGATCATTTCATTAGATGCTGAAAAAGCATTTGACAAAATTCAACATCCCTTTATGATAAAGGTCTTAGAGAGATTAGGAATACAAGGGTCGTTCCTAACTATAATAAAAGCTATTTATAGCAAGCCGTCAGCTAACATCAAATTAAATGGAGAGAAACTCAAAGCTATTCCACTAAAATCAGGAACACGACAAGGTTGTCCACTCTCTCCATACCTCTTTAATATAGTGCTTGAAATTCTAGCAATAGCAATAAGACAACATAAGGGGATCAAAGGGATTCAAATCGGAAAGGAAGAAGTTAAACTTTCATTATTTGCAGACGATATGATAGTGTACATAAGCGACCCCAAAAACTCCAGCAAAGAACTCCTTCAGCTTATAATCACCTTTAGTAGCGTTGCAGGATACAAGATCAATTCCAAAAAATCAGTTGCCCTCCTATACACAAAGGATAAGGAAGCAGAGATGGAAATCAGAGAAGCATCACCCTTCACGATAGCCACAAATAGCATAAAATATCTTGGGGTAACCCTAACCAAGGAAGTAAAGGATCTATTTGACAAGAACTTTAAGTCAATGAAGAAAGAAATTGAGGAGGATACCAGAAAATGGAAGGATCTCCCTTGCTCTTGGATAGGGAGGATCAACATAGTAAAAATGGCAATTCTACCAAGGGCAATTTATAGATTCAATGCAATCCCCATCAAAATCCCATCAAAATTCTTCACAGATCTTGAGAGGACAATAATCAACTTTATATGGAGAAACAAAAAACCCAGGATAGCCAAAACAATCTTATATAATAAAGGATCGTCTGGAGGCATTACCATCCCTGACCTCAAACTCTATTACAGAGCCTCAGTATTGAAAACAGTTTGGTATTGGCATAAAAACAGAGAAGTCGACCAATGGAACCGAGTAGAAGACCCTGATTTTAACCCACAAACTTATGAACACCTAATTTTTGATAAAGGAGCTAAAAGTATTCAATGGAAAAAAGAGAGCATCTTCAACAAATGGTGCTGGCAGAACTGGTTGTCAACGTGTAGAAGAATGAAAATAGATCCATATCTATCACCATGCACAAAACTCAAGTCCAAATGGATTAAAGACCTCAATATTAGTCTGAACACACTGAACCTGATAGAAGAAAAAGTTGGAAGTACTCTACAACATATGGGTACAGGAGATCACTTCCTACGTTTATCCCCAGCAGCACAGACATTAAGGGCAACATTGAATAAATGGGACCTCCTGAAACTGAGTAGCTTCTGTAAAGCAAAGGACACTGTCACTAAGACAAAAAGGCAACCCACTGACTGGGAGAAGATCTTCACCAACCCTGCAACAGACAAAGGTCTGATCACCAAAATATATAAAGAACTCAAGAAACTAAACTTTAAAATGCTAATGAACCCAATAAAAAAATGGGGCACTGATCTGAACAGAGAATTCTCAACAGAAGAAATTCAAATGGCCAAAAGACACCTAAGGTCATGCTCAACCTCCTTAGCGATAAGGGAAATGCAAATTAAAACAACTTTGAGATACCATCTTACACCTGTCAGAATGGCTAAAATCAAAAACACCAAGGATAGTCTTTGCTGGAGAGGTTGTGGAGAAAGGGGTACCCTCATCCATTGCTGGTGGGAATGCAAACTTGTGCAACCACTTTGGAAATCAGTGTGGCGATTTCTCAGGAAATTTGGGATCAACCTACCCCAAGATCCAGTAATACCACTATTGGGAATATACCCAAGAGATGCCACATCAAATGACAAAAGTATCCGTTCAACTATGTTCATAGCAGCATTGTTTGTAATAGCCAAAACCTGGAAACAACCTAGATGCCCTTCAATGGAGGAATGGATGAAGAAAGTGTGGAATATATACATATTAGAGTACTACTCAGCAGTAAAAAACAATGACTTCTCGAATTTTGCGTGCAAATGGATGGAAATAGAAAACACTATCCTGAGTGAGGTATCCCAGACTCAAAAAGAGGAACATGGGATGTACTCACTCATAATCGGTTTCTAGCCATAAAATAAAAGACATTAAGCATATAATGTGTGATCCTATAGAAGCTAAATAAGAAAGTGAACCCAAAGAAAATCATATAGTCATCCGCATGGAGAGGGGGAAGTAGACAAGATTCCAGGGCAAAAACTGGGAACTTGCGGGTGAGGTGGCATGGGGCAAAGGGGAAATGGGATGAGAAATATGAGAAGGGGAGGATGGGAGGAGCTCGGAGGATTGGGATGGTTGGGATATAGGAAGGATGGATACGGGAGCAGCGAAGTATATATCCTATCTAAGGGAGCCATCTTAGGGTTGGCAAGAGACTTGACTCTTGAGGGGTTCGCAGGTGTCCAGGAATATGTCCCCAGCTGGTACCTTGGGCAACTAAGGAGAGGGAACCTGAAATGACCCTATCCTATACTGATGAATATCTTGCATATCACCTTAGAACCTTCATCTGGCGATGGATCGAGGTAGAGACAGAGTCTCAATTTGGAGCAACGGTCTGAGCTCTTAAGGTCCAAATGAGGAGCAGAAGGAGGGAGAACATGAGCAAAAAATCAGGACCACGAGGGATGCACCCACCCACTGTGACAGTGGAACTGATTTATTGGGAGCCCACCAAGGCCAGCTGGTCTGGGACTGAATAAGCATGGGTTGATTCCGGACTCTCTGAGCATGGCGGTCAATGAAGACTGATGAGAAGCCAAGGACAATGGCACTAGGTTTCGATCCTAATACATGAACTGGCTTTGTGGGAGCTTAGCCTGTTTGGACGCTCACCTTTCTGGACGTAGATAGAAGGACCTTGGTCTTCCCGCAGGGCAGGGAATTTGGACTGCTCTTCAGTATCGAGAGGGAGGGGGAATGGAGTGGGGGGAGGAGAAGAGGAGTGGGGATAGGGGGAGGGAAGTGGGGGGAGGGCAATATTTGGGAGGAGGGGAGGGAAATGGGAAATGGGGAGCAGGTGGAAATTTTAATTAAAAAAGAATAAAAATAAATAAATAAGTAAAAAAAAAATAAAAAATAAAAAAAAAAAAACCTTAAGTTGTACCATGTACAGGTAATACGGTACTGCCTATGTCCTGCCCAGTCGAAACCTTAACTGCGCTGTTATTATAGTAATTATGGTAGTTCCTGCCTGAGACCACCACAGTTCAGCATGGGGGAGTTGAGCCGCTCCTGCCTCAGAGCCATTTGGTGCCCCTGAGCCACACATAGTTCCAGGCACACAGCAGTCCACATTGCCATCAAGCAAGCCTTAGTAGCACTTTACTCCAAATGATCCATTCAAAGATTCTGTATCCTGCAGGAGCCAGACAGAGATCGCGATGGCGGCACAGCCCAGAAAGCCGGCATTTTAAAACAGCCAGTTTTTTCCTGCTGCTGAGTCAGGACAATTTCTTTGCTGTATGCAACCCACAAACAGCAAAAAGCTGTCTTAAATTCTCTCTGTGTCCTTTTTAAGCCCTCTTGGGTTTTACGTGGAGTTCATTAGCACGTTGGGTGCCACTCTGTTGTAATAAGAGCGGCAGGGCTGCTTCCCACCGCCACCCGGCTGCCCACATGGCTAGCTTATGCCCCGAAATAATTACACGGAAACTGTATTCTTTTGAACCCTGCCTGGCCCATTAGTTCCAGCCTCTTATTGGCTAGCTCTTACATATTGATCTAACCCATTTCTAATATTCTGTGTAGCCCCACGAGCTGGCTTACCAGGGACGATCTTAACCTGCGTCTGTCTGGAGAGAGAGAATCATGGCGACTCCTGACTCGGCTTCTTTCTCCCAACATTCTGTTCTGTTTACTCCACCCACCTAAGGGTTCGCCTATCCAATGGACCTAGGCAGTTTCTTTATTATTTAACCAATGACCTTCCTCCATCATACAAGAGCTAGTTTCAGAACAGACTCCAAAGCTACAGAGAAACCCTGTCTCGAAAAACAAAAACAAACAAACAAACAAAAAAAAAACAGAAAACGAAAACAAAAAATAGAAGTATGTAAAATACTTCCTGACTTAATTTTAATATATATTTCTTTGATGGTTACGTGTAAATCCAGTCCAGCTAGTTTTATTATGAACTTCGTCTGTGTGTATGTGAGTGTGCATATACAAGTATCACAGTGTGGATGTGATGGTCAAAGGATGCCTTGCAGAAGCCAGTTCCCTTCTTCTACCATGAGGGTCCTGGAGAACGAACTTAGGTCATCGGGCTTGGCGGCAAGCACCTTTATCCATTTGAGCCACCTCACTGGACCTCCAGTTAGATTTTCAGTAAGAAATCTTTAATAGCATTTGCTCTTATAGGTTATTTTTTTAAAAAAATGTTTTTTTTTAATATTTTTCTATGTGACATATAATTAAACAAGTACATGTGTGCCATTAAGACTGCTGTATTCTACTGACTGAGGTATCAGGTCACCCTGACCTGTGTCATCAAGATGTACATATTACCGGGTTGGGGAGATGACTCAGCAGGCAAGGATGCTTCCTTGACAAGCACTCGAATCTGAGCTTAGATCCCCAGGACCCACATAAACAGAGAGTCATGGTTTGCATGGTTACTCTAGTGCTGAGGAGTGGGGAGATGGTGGAGTTGCTGTGGGGCTTGCTGGCTGCCAGCCTACTCAGAAAGAACAGTGAGCTTCAGATTCAGTGAGAGATGATCCTGTTGACGGAGAATACAGAGGATACTGACAGAGGAGGCTTCTTTATGCACGTTCACCTGCATACACATATACACACATATACAGAGACAGAGAGGCAGAGAAACACAGAGAGAGAGAGAGACAGAGAGACAGACACACACACACACACATACACACACACACACACACACAGAGAGAGCTAGAGAGCAATGAATGATGAACAATCCTTATTCTAATGTTAAGGCATTATACATATAACCCCTTTTCCATGTGTAAATAAATGTAAAATTTTATCAGCTGCTTTGTTGGAGTATGAAGAAATGATTATCTGATCAAATCTATGCATAACTGAATGTAGCTTTGTGTGTGTGTGTGTGTGTGTGTGTGTGTGTGTGTGTATTCCCCTTGTCAGATGTCAATAGTATGTTCTATTAACAGCATTTAGAATTTCCTTCTTAATCCATGCTTTGTACAAGTTTAAATGACATTGCTTCCTATTTTGATAGAATTCAGCTGTGCAATTGTCTGACACGTCTGTAGTTAAATACTTTCGAAAGAAACCAGACTTAATGCTTCCCTACCCTTCCTTATTAATTTAATTTTGCTTCTTGAATAGCATAAATCAAAAGTCAAAAATAGAGACTCATTCATTTGCTCCTCTCGGTGTCACACAGACATCTGCTCACACATCCACCAGCCATATGATCCCAGGAAACGTCAAAATCTTGTCTCTGCCGTCCCCTTTTCCCACAGACCATTTCCATATAGATATATAAATGACAGAATTTATAGTGACGCAGATTTCCCCCCCGTGTGGCTGCTACCAATCTGTCCTTGTAGCCATCTGTTGTTTTTAGTTTTCAGACACTGGTTTAGTAAATTTTTGTTTTGCCTTGTAATTATCTAAAGCACATACAGCATGAAAAAGTATAGAGCAAGGTATTAGAATAAGCCAATTTTGGCTATTATTTCTCTTAAACATTCATTTAGAACTTAGTGGTATCTGAGGCTGTTGGTGGATTTGGGTCAAGGCTTCCTGCATTCCCGATTGCCTCCTGTTTTGCTAGCAGTGTCTCTAGCATTCATATTTTGCAACATTGACATTTGATGGTCACAAGCTCATAGTGGTTTTAGAATTCCCTTTGGATGTAAGTAGACCAGTTCCATGGACTCTCTTAAGAAAGGACTCACTGCTTTCATGATGTTGGTGCCTGCCTGAGATACTCTGCCTTTTTAATATGTAAAATCTTGAATTAAAGAGTCCTGCATTGTGTATTCAGCTCTACATAGTCTTTCTGCTTCCTCCAGTCACAAATTATGTATAATTTCTCCTCTCTGTCTCCTACAGTTTTAACTTCCTGTGAATTATTTCAAATACATTTTCATTTTTTGGCTATTTTCTCCCTCCATCTTGTCATTTTATTTGTTTGTATTTGTAAACAACATTCATTTTTATGATAAGTCCATTTTCCCTTCGGGTTATTTTCTAAACATGACTCTTGTCTTCATCTCTTTATGTTAATTTTCATGGAATATTTTTATTTGTACTCTCAAGCTTGAAATCAATATATATTGATTTTATATGTAATAATATATTTTATTATGACATTTTCATACATCTGCATAATCTATCTTGATGATACTTGCTCCTTTTGGTCCTCTCTTATATTCATTGTTTATTAACTAAATCTGGCTTTGACAAATCCATATATATATATATATATATATATATATATATATATATATATGCATTACTCTAATTATACTCACAGCCACCCTCTCTTATTTTCCTTTCGCCCCTGTCAACACTCTCTCTTCTTTCTACAAATCCCTTTCCCACATCTGTGTATTTTTTTTCCCTTTCCCTGAGGAACTACTTGGTTTAATCTGGGCTCTCTGTGTGACTATTAGCTTGGAGCTAGTTATTGCATCTGGATGAGCTCAAAATTGGGTACACAAATCAGGACAATGATCCCCCTTCTCTCAGACAAAAGTTTTCCAGGGAGGGCTAAGTTCCCATAAGCCCACCCCCTGCTCATGACTGATTGTTAAAAAGGCCAATCTTGTGCAAGGCTGCTACAGACAAGTAAAGGCAGCTGCTATGAGCTCAATACTGCAACGTGACTGTTCATGTTCGGATGATGGCATTTCTCGGCCATTCTCTTCTTCTGTCTCTTGCTTTCGTTCCGCCATTTTAAGGCCATGCTCCCCGAGTCTTAGAGGAAGTTGTACAAGCATTTTGTTTTAGGCTCAGCACTCAATGTTCACTTATTCTCAACGACTTGAGCAGCCACAAATTTATTATATGTTCCTGCAAAGAAAAACTTCTTTAATTAATTAATAAGGTCAGGAGTAACATTTGTTTATGAGTATATACTGATATATAGGCGGTAGTTTGATGTCACATCAATTTAACTAAATGACAGTAGTAAGTTCCTCACTAGGGCCCATGATTTCCTTAGCTATGTGTTCTTAGCCAGGTTTCCCATACCAGACACGAGTTCCCTCCTGTGGAGTGGGCTTTAGATCCAAAGAGTAGTTGGTCATCCATGCCACAGTCTGGCCACCATTGCACAGGGGCTACATCTTGCCTGGGAGGTTGATATTGAAGTTTGCAGAGTTTCTACCTGGGTAACTGCTGCTGTCTTTTCTCCCTTGGCAGCTTGGATTGTTCTCTTCACACCACTCCCTGTCTCACTTCCCCTAATCCCTTTCCTCTTCCTACTTACCCTGCTTGCTAATTTTCTGTCTTTTGTTCTTTTTGTTACCTAAGAAGAGTCTTTAGGGTTGCTCACCGGAGCACGGTTGGGGGAGTATATACAGGTAGGAGCTTCACTTTATTAGTGGTTCTATTAGGAGGATCACGACTCTCCCTCCAGCATCCAACAATAACTGCACACAAATCCTCAGAGAAGGAGGGGGCCCCTTGAATGCCTTCTGTGATGGGGTCTTGTCAGGCTCGTCTTGTGCAGATTCTGAGTCTGTAACAACAGCTGCTGAGAGTTCAAGACTGCGACAGCCACGTCATGCCTGAAAATCAATGTTTCATCCTCCTTGCTTCCTTCATGTCTTCCACCCCGTTTCCCATAACGTTTCCTGAACCCTGCATGAGGTGATGGTGAGGGTCCATTTATAAGTAGGCATTCAATTTTTATTTATTCTCTGTGTTTTGACAAGTTGTGAGTCTACATACCCTCCACTGACTACTACAAACAAACAAACAAACAAAACCAAAATCCTTCTCTGACAAAACTTACAACACTTCTAATGGACAAAATCATACTTCTCTGAAAAGCATTTTGACAGGCACAACTTGTACACTCAACAGAACAACAGCATTAACTTGCCTGCTCTTTATGTTAATCTTCATTGAATAAGTTATTGGTGCCATGAATTTTTAATTTTTCATTTATTTATTTATTTATTTATTTATTTATTTATTTATTTATTTTGGAGTGTGTGTGTGTATGTGCAAGCGCATGTATGTGTGTCTGCATGTGTGTGAATGGGTGTCAGTGACCATGCACAGGGTAGAGGCCAGAAGAAAGTGTCAGTTGTCCCATTTTATGACTGTCCACTTTTTCCCTCTGAGATAGGCTCTCTTGCTGAAATCTGTTGACTCTACTCCCCATAAGTTCTGGGGTTACAGGCCTGCCTAAGACTAAGCCCACCTTTTTAACATAGGTTCTTTGATTGTTAAAAAAAATGCTTTTATTTTTAGTGTGTGTGTGTGTGTGTGTGTGTGTGTGTGTGTGTCCATGGCACATGTATGGAGGTCAGGACAACTTGTGAGAGTCATTTCTTTCTTTTCATCATGTTGATCCTGGGTATTGAACTCATCTCATCGAGCTTGGTGGCAAATACAAAATTATGGAAGCATTTTATGCATGAACCATTCAAAGCAGCACCACTTTCAGGTAGGAAAAGACAGAAAGCAAGATGCGTTCATTATAGAACTGTGGTTGGATGAACAGTGATGCACAGGAGACACCACACAGCCGCCCAATGAAGAGCAAGCCTTTGCACTGCCGCACAGGCTGCTGGGACTGGATCCCGGGTATGCGCCATTACATGAAAGCTGTCAAGTGCAAAATGTCTTATCTAAGGGCACAAAAAGCGAATCAGTTATTGTACACATAAAATAAATCAGTTTATTTTATAGAAGGAATAATAAAGGGTTTCATCATCATCATCATCATCATCATCATCATCATCAAACAAACGACGAAAAATGCCAACAAGACCATGCAGGCACAAACATTTTGAAGAAGAGCCTTTTATGCTTTGAATCCCCTTTGGTCGGGCAATAAAAGCTGTTGTTAACTACAAAAAACAAACAACAACAACAACAACAACAACAAAAAAACACTGAATAACAAGACTATTTTGATTCCTAAATCAAAATTTCTTTTTGAGAGGCAATATGTCTTTCCAGGTGTGGTGGTTTGACTAAAAATAGCCCCTAAAGCTTCACATATTTGAATGTTTTGTCACCAGGGAATGGCACTATTTGAGAAGGATTAGGAGGATTAAGAGGTGTGACCTTCTTAGAGTGGATGTGGCCTTGTTGGAGAAACTGTGTCACTGGATGTGGGATCTAAGGTTTCAAACATCCACACCAGGCCCAGCTTCTCTCTTTCACTGTGGATCAGGATGTGAGTTTTTGGTTACGGCTCTAGCAACACACCTGCCTGCCTATCTCCACAGTCACCACCATAATGATAACAGACTAACTGTAAACTGTAAGAAAGCCCCGGATTAAATGCTTTCATAAGAGTTGCCTTGGTCGTGATGTCTCTTCACCAAGCAACCTTTCGCCTTCCTGTTCACTGTGTGCTCAGTAGGGGCACTGTCCACACAACCAGGAACCTGCAGGGCAGAGGTGGAACCTGGCCAGTGCTCTGCGCAACTGCCCCTTGCGCCTCTCCTTTCTTCTCTCCCCTGCTTCTGCCTTCCTTTGCACCTTCACTGTCCTTTGTGCCCCAGCTCTCTGGCAAATCATTAAAATGAAAAGGATTCTGTAATGCTGCCAAGAGGCTGTCATCGTCACAGGGAAGAAAAGTGTGGAAGAAATGGCCGCAAATAGCAGGAGGGAGGGAACTGGTCCAGGAGACAAACGCGAGAGGCTGCTCCAGTCCTTTGCTGTACACGCTGGGTTTTAGAAACACGCGATGCTTCTGCACTGCTGTACAAACAGTGAAAGGTAAAATAAAGAGCATTGTTTATTAAGCCTGTGCTTCAATCAGAGAGAATGGTCCAAGTGAATCGAGAGTGCGGCATTTTGATTTTCTGTCTGGATGAGCTAAATCTTTAGGCCACACACACACAACTTTAAAGAAAGGGAATGTTTACCCCATTGGTTTTCACAGTGGTACTGTTAGTCTAATGTGTGTGTGTGTGTGTGCGATGCTTGTTTCTGTGATAGAGAGAACAATAAGTACATTGATATTTCCCGGAATTGAAACATTCAGAGTGGAGGAAAGCAGTCAGAAATATGAAACTAAACTGATTTAAATTTGAAACAGAAGGATTAGCTTGGGATGTGTTTTCTTGTATAATTTCCCAAGTCAGGTCACTAAGCTACATAGCATCAGTGAACACCACCCACCTGCTGGACTCTGGCTTATGAATGGGGCTAAAAGGAGCTCAGTTTCTGTCTAGAATACATCAGTTTTGTATTTTCTTAGAATGTCCTATCAGAATAAAAGTCAAGGGACCTGTACAGATTATTGGGAACATAGCAAGAAGGTTCAGAGCTTATCCAGAAAGGATGCCCACTAGTCAAAGATCAGACAACTTGAATATCCAAACAGAACATAACATTTTGTAACGAATTAAAATACATCAAATATTGAGTGCGTGATAACCTTATCCTCCAGTCAAAACAGCAATGAACATTTTCTTGGTGTTTGTCTCCTTCCTAACAAGGAATCAATGGATAATCTGAAAATATACTAAACAAATGAAAGACATAAGGCTATGTCCTTTATGAGCTGTATGGCAAATAAGTGAATCTTTGATAAGAGAAGGCTCCACATACTATGTCATAGATGAAGTATCAATTTAAAGAAATAAAGTGAGATTTAGAGTTTCATTATTTTGCAAACACCCAACACTCAACATAGAAATGGGTGATCAGTGTCTGTTGAAAGCAGGACTTGTAATCTGGTTATTTAAAAGAGACATATAGATAAAAAGATGCTCATGTCTCCATGCTGACACAGCAGAAGACCTGAAACTTCACCTGAGAAGCATTCCTAACAACAAATTAATTAAAGGGAAACTTCCATCAGTACCTTGACATAGCTCTTGGTTTATGAAAAATACAAGAGAAAGATGAATGCATTTAGTAACATCATGGGAACACTATAAGGAAAATTCAGACTATAAAAAATTATACTGGGTAAAAACAAAAGAGAAAAGAAGAAGGGGGGGAAAAGAGGGAGGGAGACACCGGAGTGGGGGATAAGAGGAGAAAGAAAACCTACCAAACCGTTTGAGATGTTGAAAAAAAAAAAAATATATATATATATATGTGTGTGTGTGTTATGTTCACTGTTATAGCCACTAGTCCTATATATGTTGTAGTGAGACTGAGCTGAGTAGCTAAATTTCAAACTTATTTGAATCCTGATATAATAAGATGTGTCAAATATTTGATTGTTATAATAGGACCATGGGGAAATTTGAAACCTGAGTGGATAGATATTTAATGCTGAGAAATCTTGTCACCAGGCCAGTGGTGGTGCACGCCTTTAATCCCAACACTTGGGAGGCAGAGGCAGGAGGATCTCAGTGAGTTTGAGGCCAGCCTGGTCTACACTGTGAGTTCCAAGACAGCCAGGGCTACGTGGAGAAATGCTGTCTCAAAAAACAAAAACAAACAAAAAGAAAGAAAGACATTTCATCAATTGTTTTGTGTTGAGGAATTATAACTGTTTTTAGGGAATACCATATATTTTAGGGACAAGCAGCTGACTCTTATTAAAATGACTTGTTAATGGCCACCAAATATCCTAGTAAGCTGTAGGCTACAGTGGCAGCGTGTCTAAATAGCTCATTCTTTCTCCCTCATTCTTGATTTGAATGGAAGGTACATTTTTAGCTAACTTGTTTTTGATGTAAGCTGCTCATTGAATGAAGTCAAGCAAATAGAATGTATCCCAGAAAGACTAGGGGGAAAGAGGGTGTAATGTCAAAACCTCCTGTTCTCATTTAAACAAGTGAGAATTTTCTTGCAACCCCAAGAATATGATTCATGTCATTGAAAAGATATCACTGATACAGGGCAGACCAACAATTACCTTGATCTGGCTGTGACCCCACAAGGGTAGGCTCACACTCCAAGTCACTCAGCCTTAGGCAGTAGAGAGGTGACATTGTAGGAGTGGTGCCAGTTCTACATGTTCCCTTTGCTTGACTTTGCATATGGGTATGAATAATATTTGAGATCTTATAAATCATTTTATAGCTAGGCCTTCTTCACTAATCTCCCTAAGGAAATAAAATACTTCTCAAGCATGGAATAACTCCTGTTAAGTGAGATTCAAACTTCTTAGTACAAATTATCATCATAAAATCGAAAATTCTTAGCAGGCTTAACGTCTTGTTTGATTATCCTCTGAACAGTTATGGGGGGAGGGTAGCAAAGAAGATTAACTTCTGGGTGTTCTGAGCACACCTTCTTCCCCAAACTGTGCATGGGGGTCCTGTATTTGTGTGACTTCCTTTTTCTAACTGCTTCACAGCAATGTGAAGGAGCTTTGTGTTTGGGCTGTAAGAGAGGGAAAGAGCTACCTTATGCAAAAACATCAGGAACTGGAAATCAAAGACAAGACTCTTGAGGCATGTTATTTAGATATAAACACTGAACTTCCTTCATCCTTTCTTTTTTAAGATTTTAAGAAGGGGTAGAGTTGTTAACTTCTTCCTATTAGAGTGTCTGCAATCTAGAGCAAACTTGATTTCCTTCCATTCTCTCTAATGTACTCCACCAGAATCCACATGTTAGCGTCTCTTGCTGACATCTGTCACTGCAATGTTCCAGTCCCATGGTGTGTGTTCTCTCTTGCTGTATCAAATAATAATTCTACTTTACTGGAAGAATGTGACTAGTAGTCTGAAATTTAATAATGTGTATGTCATTCAATCTGATTTCCCAAACAAAATTTCCTTTCTAAAACTGTTCATGTCATAACTAACATGATTCAGAAAACCAATACAAATGAGCTCCTGATAAATACATAAATGTCTTCAATATTAACTAATACTTCCTCTAAAGAGGGGTGGCCTTCAGCTTGTTCTAGGGACTGGGGTATAAGTCAAAGTCCTATAAGGCTCCAGCACAAGAATGGAATCTTCCGGCCTCACAGTGGACAGTGTTGAGAACAGTGCTTATGGGAAAGGGTTTGTATAGAGTCAAACTTGCAGACACTCTAATAGGAAGAAGTTAACAACTCTACCCCTTCTTAAAATCTTAAAAAAGAAAGGATGCTCTAGATTGCATGAAATAACAATGAGGGTGGAGAGAGTGGGGATTTAATTATTATCTTAATAAACATTATTAAATGCATGGTAGATATGGCAGCTACTCATTCAGCCCCAAACAATATGTGATGTTTTCAGCATCATATGCCAACTTAGATTTTGTCTGGACTTGGTCTTGTTTATCACTTGTTTAGCAAGCCCTGTTTGAGGTTGAACTTCTGTGGAGTTGCAGAAGAGACTATTTACCAACAGTTGACAGGGAGTGCCAGGCTACCTTCCAAATGACAACAGCAGCATTTACATTTTATTTTACTTTTTCAATGCTTCTCCCACCCTCTATCCCCCTCCCCACAAACTTTTTTTTTTTTTTTTTTTTTTTGCCTTACACAGATGAAATCATGCCACCACACCACAGGACATTCATCTATAACACTCTTGGACAAGCTGAGTTGATTGACGGTAGGCATGCACAGTGCATACAATCTCAGGACCTAGGACCGACCCCTCCTGCTGCTGGAGGATGAACTGAACTGCTGAGCCATCTCACATGACCACTGTGCCATGGTGATTAATACACAGAGGATGTGCTGGACCAAGACATCAAACTCAGTGACAGAAACAAAATTCTTTGTTTGCCCTGGTGATCAATCTTGATTTCAAGAGGTTGGGTTATGAGCCCAAGGTAAGGAAAGGATGATTCAGACTTTAACCTATTTTTGGACTCAAGTGGCTTAGAAACAAAAAGCCTGGTAAAAATTTGTTATATTTATCCCTTGCTATTTACATGAATGTCTTAAATAGCCTTTGCTGTAGGCAAAGTTCCCACTGTCTAAGAGGAAACTAGAGCTACAAAATTATCTGTGACAACAGTGAATGGTGTAGGAGGTCCTTCTTTTTATGTGTTGCTTTCATTGGTTAACGAATAAAGAAACTGCCTTGGCCGTTTGATAGGACAGAACTTAGGTAGGCAGGGAGAAAACAGAACTGAATTCTGGGAGGAAGAAAGGCAGAGTCAGAGAAGTCATGGATTCTCCGTCTGAGATTGACACCAGTTAGAATCTCCGGTAAGCCACTGCTATGTGGCGATATACAGATTAATGGAGATGGGTTAAACTAATATGTAAGAGTTAGCCAATAAGAAGCTAGAGCTAATGGCTGAGCAGTGTTTTAATTAATACAGTTTCTGTGTGGTTATTTTGGGTGTAAGCTAGGCAGGTGGCTGGGACAAACAAGGGGTCCTCTCCCAACAACAAGTGATTAACCAGTTTATATTAATTTGTTGAATTTTCAGAGAAGATGTGATGTCATTTATATCTTCTGCTAATGGAGACATTTTTCTTTCCCCCTCCCCTGTCATGTTCTCATTGTTTTAAGGCCAATTGTGTAGCCCAAAATAGACTTTAACTCATTATACATTGGAGACAGTGTCAAACTCCTAATCACTCTGCCTCCACCTCTGGGGTGTCAGGATTATGTGCTACCACATCTGGCTTAGAGACACATTCTGAATTGCCTTGTCTAATTATATAATGTCTGCCATGGAAATGTAGCTGTAGAACATGCAGAAAGACTGTCTTTTGCTCTCCTAGAAGTATTTCTCAAGTAGTCAATACTAACATTGCTTTGGAAGTGTTGGGCATCACTTCTAAGACAACAGAGCTTCCAAGAGGGGTAGTACTCTTAAATACCTGGAATCTGCTAACACTGACTTTTCATACACAGGGTATGTTAGTGTGTGAATTCAGGCGAAGAAGTCACGTCAGAGAAGAGCACAGATTTTGCTGGGAGTGTAGGACTGCTCACGGCAATACTTGGTTGCCAAGTTTGTGTCTCTGGGGTTAGTAATCCTCCAGTGGAATAGAATAGTTCCCATAAAGAAGGCTGAGGTCTCGGGAGAGAACAGATGCTGCAGCAGGAATGGCAGCAGTATTGGTGCCTATTGCTGATGAGGGGTGTTAGCCTTGCTGATAGGACCATGATGATGTCAACAAACACGTTTTGATGCCATGAGTTTAAAGTCCAATATTAGTAAGACTGAAATTTAGGACTTGGTTGATGTTGAGAAATTTAAATCCCAGAAAAGGTGTGTTAAAGAGAAGTTGCCTTCTGAGTCAAATAAAATAAGTTGCAAACTTTGTTTGTGGAGACAAGTTCTTTCTATGTAGGCCTGGCCTTGAACTCTCAGAGATCCACCTGCCTCTAGCTTCTGAGTGCCGGAATTAAAGGCATGTGCTACAGCAGTTAGTAACTTTTGACAGTGGCACTAGGTGACATATCCAGATACCCAGTAGATTCCAAAGATAACTATGGACTAGGAAATGTGTGTGTGTGTGTGTGTGTGTGTGTGTGAGAGAGAGAGAGAGAGAGAGAGAGAGAGAGAGAGAGAGAGAGAGAGAGAGAGAGAGAGAGAATAGGACTGTGAGAGGGAAGGGCTAGATAAATAGATGTTAAGGAAGGAGGGGAGGAAGGAAATAAAGAGTGGAATACATGTGACATGATGAGACGCCTGTGACATGAAAACAGAAGGGAGAACTGTCTGATAGTACAAAGGGTGCCAGGGTGCCAGTGAGGGGGACAGAAGTCCTGGCATACAGAGGAGGGCAATAGAGAAGGGGGTGAATAAGAACAAAATACAATCACACCTCTCTCTGTCTCTCTCTCTGTCTGTCTCTCTCTGTCTCTGTCTCTTTCTCTCTCTGTGTCTCTTTCTCTCTCTCTCTCTCTCTCTCTCTCTCTCTCTCTCTCTCTCTCACACACACACACACACACACACAGCCATAGTGAATGCTAACTTAAAAAAATAATGATCGGGGCTGGTGGGGAGATGGCTCAGAGCTTAAGAGAGATGCTTATTCTAGAGGACCAGAGTTCAGTTCCTAGCTCACACCTGTCTGTGACTCCAGTTGACTCTTCTGGCCTCTATGGATACTTGCACACATATGTCCTACTCTTATACAAACACAAATAGACACATAAATAAAAATTTCAAAAAAGCAAAAGAATGAATAAACAAAAATTTAGAAAGTCATCTACTTCTAATTTTTGCGTTGCGTGAAGCATGTCTAAGACTGATCAGCTTGGCCTTTCCACAAGAGGGCATGACAAGCTGCTGGGGGCAGGATGTATGTTTTGTGAGCTGAGAAGATGAATCTAAGATTAACAGTCAATGGGTCAGTTCTTGTAGATGGATTCTTGTTGGACCCCAGCCCCCAAATAATGACACAGACTTACTAATTATGAAAGCTTGGCCCTAGGTTAGGCTTGTTTCTAACTATCTCTTATAACTTAAATTAACCCATTTCTATTAATTTATGCGCTGCTACATGGCTCATGGCTTTTACCTCTCCTCCTGCATGTCTTGCTACCTCTGCATCTAACTGGCGACTCTGACTTTCTTCTTCCCAGAGCTCTCTTTGTCCACAAGTCCTGGTTATACCTTCTACCTAGTTATTGGCCATTTAGCTTTTTATTAAACAAATCACAGTGCTATATCTTTACCCAATGCAATCAAATATCTTGCAACACTTGCTGGTAGTCTACTCAGGGGCAGCAGATTATGCAGTTCTGGGGGGAGGTGATTAGAGAATAATGAGATTTCTAAAGTCAAGGTAGCTGTGGTTCCCAGACTGTGGTTACTCCTATCTCATTATATAATAACATAAAATTTCAGATCACAGGTAAGATTTCTACACTTGATAGGGAGATCTGTTATTTACCAATAGAAAAATAATCCATGAACTAATGAAGGAATTGGCATATTAATAGTAAAGTCAATGGCCATAAGCTTCAAGGTTTTCCAAGAGCTTTGCTAACTAACTTAAAAAATTATTTACTTAATTTTGTGGCTTTAAGACAGAGTCTGAGCATGTAGTCCAGGCTTGCCTTGAGCTGTCCTTGAACTCATGGAATTCTTTTTCCTTCATCTGGCTTGATGCTGAGGGTTACCACCAATGCCTGGTAAGTTTTGCTCACTTCAGTGTTGACTTCTTTGGTTTCCTTCCTTCCTTCCTTTTTTGCCCCCCTGGGGACTGTGACTGATAAGAAGAGTAGTTCCTGGGGAAAAGAAAAACGTTAAAGAGCATCTTATGCAGGCATCAGTGCTACAAGAGTCACTCTTACTAAAGGAAGCACCAGAAAGTCCTTAGGATGGAAAATAGATCAAATTCTTTCCTATAGGATGACTGCAGAGTTCTCTGTGGGAAAAGGCAACTGTCTGAGAATAGCAGGTAATTACCAAAACAGGCTCATTCCATCCTCAACAAGACACTGTGTGTGTGTGTGTGTGTGCGCACACACACACACGCTTTCTGTTCTTATAATAAACACCATAACAAAAGGCAACATAGAGAGGAGAGGCTTTACAGTTACAGGTTACAGTCAATCAAGGAAGGAAGCCAGGGCAGGGGCTCAAAACAGGATACTGAAACTGGGTGGTAGAGCAAGCCTTTAATCCCAGCACTCAGGAGACAGAAGCAGATGGATCTATGGGAGTTCAAGGCCAGCCTGGTCTACAAGAGCTAGTTCCAGGACAGGCTCCAAAGCTACAGAGAAACCCTGTCTCATAAACAAACAAACAAACAAAAAGAAGGAAACTGGAGGCAGGAATTGAATCTGAGTCTGCGGGGTAGGGTGGTACTATGAACTTACTGGCTTGCTCAGTTATCTTTCCTAGGAAGCAAGAGGCCCTGCCTAGGGATGGTACCACCTAGAGTGGTCTGAGCCCTCCTACATCCATTAAGAATCAAGAAAATGCGTTGCCCCTCCCTGATATAATCACAGGCCATCTGATAGAGTCAGTTCCTTAACTTGGATTCTCTCTTCCTGGGCAAGTTTAGGTTTGTGTCAACTTGACAAAAACTAACCAGCTCAACAAAATATGTGATAAGCATTTCTCATGTCAATAACTACCCTTTAAAATCTGATTCTGATGATTATACAGTTACATTGAAAGTATTTTGTGTCAAATGGACATAATATGAAGATGAACATGAAATTCTAGTAAATTGGATTTCCTGGATATCTTTCATGTTTGTGAGCAACAGAAAAATGAAATGGCCGTGACATAATGACAGGGATTTATTTCTCAGAAGTAAGGTGTTATAGATTTAGGTAACACACAACGTGTCATTACAGCTTCTCATTGTATGGGACCCTGCTGTGTGACCAAACTTTTCATGGGGAGATAAAACATACGTGTCTCCTCATCCCAGATTGGGAATCCACAATAGGTCAAAGTACAAATACCATCAAAGTGCAACTTTGTAAACCAGTGAGTTTTATTGGGGTTACTTACAGGAATATGGGTGGGGAATTACAGGGGCAGAAATGGCTCAAAGAGACTTACTTGTATCACCAAGGCCCACCCCAGCATGAGTGACATAAAAACTCACAAAAGCTGAGAAACTTGAAGGATGCTGCAAAGCTTGTAGGCAGCTCAACAGGTTGGAGAGTGTTCTTTCCAACAGATTGTTCTAAACCTCTTCCAGGCAGGTTGACTGGTTTCTACTTCTTCCAGGCAGCTTTTGCTCTTTGAAGAGCCTTCTTTGTAGCTTTGGCATGGCTTCTCTGGGAGGAACTCTCATTTTTCATTGTTTACTCTGTCAGGGAGGGGCCTAGTGAATCTGGTCAGTTTCAGGGACTTCCTGAAGCTATTTGAGTTGTTTACCTTCCTGCTCAAGGAACTTCTCTGTAGGATGGAATGCTTCAGTCTCAGAAGAATCTTACACAACAGTCTTAAGCCACATCTAGTTTTCTGATTTGACTCTAAGAAGGCAAGGATTTTCCTCTGAAGGAGTCATGTTCATTAGCATTCCAAGCAGCACAAAACTGGAGAAAAACTTTCCTTCAGTTGTATCTTAATGACGTTTCTAAAGGGTTTTATATGTATGACTCCCAGTTGCATCTAATTGACTTTAACTTAGTTCACTTCTGGCTGAGTGGCTGGGATGTACAGTGTTTACTGAAAGGCAAGATATTGGGGGGAAATTAGCAAATTCTTCTCTGGGTTCTCAGTAGTTGATTTCTAAGCCAAGACACAGTTGTTGCCTGTAAAGAAACAATTTGCTATACGAGAGCTGATTTCTTGAAAAAAGGCTCCAGAGCTCAGTATTTCCATATGTGGTCCATGAGATATGCTGCTGCATCCACATGCATGCTGGGACTGAGCTGACTAGCTACGTCTCTTGTGGTTTAATACAAGATAAAATGATCTCGCTTAATATTACTCTGAGAATAAAAGGCTGATTTTCACACATTTGCTGGCCATTTACTTTTCTTTTTGTGAATATCCCAGCTTTCATTTGGTTTAAAATTAATATTAACTAACTGGAGTATTACACATATTGAATTAAGTGAACCAGGGAGGAGACTTTTCTTGGTACTAAATAGGAATAAAAGAAATCCCACGTTTATTATAAAATTCTTTATGGGTAAAAAACACTGTTAAGATAACTAAATAGCAAGTTTTACTTGTTTTTCTTATGACTGAAGAAAATTAAACTCTAATATTGCTTTGCCTGAAGTGGCATGTAAAACTAGAAACACTGGAAAATAACATCAGATATATTACCTCAGGACCTTCCTAGTCCCTTAGGAAGAGTGGCATCATTTCAAAATGGATATCCTCTGAATCGGTTATTCTTTGATGGCAATAGTTCAGTACTCAGTGTAAGAAAAGTGACCACAGGAGAGTGGTCCTGAAACTCAGGGCCAGAGTAACAAGAGGAATGCTGTAGTTAAAATGAAAACAAAACAAACTAAAACAGTGGATATTGCTACTTCCTGCCTTTGTGTCTCACCATCGTCCAGATAATGCTAGCTCTGTGAAGAGCATCAGTTGTCAAGGTGGGCCTGGAAGGTGGGCCTCTGGGCATGCTTGTAGGAGATTGTCTTGACCAGGCCTATTTCCTGATTGGGATCCAGGACTATGAAACCAGGGAAAAGTGAGCCAAGCATCTTGCAGGTGTCCATTGTTTTATTCATGATGCGTGCAGCTTCCGCCAGCGCCTGCTGCCGTGCCTTCTCACCATGGTGGACTCTACCTTGAACAACGAGTTTTTATTACATTCCTTTTATTACAGCAACAGGAGAAGAAACCAAGACACCAATTCAACCTTCTGTTTGGACCTGGGAAACACACGATTTAGCAGTCCATGTTTCTAAGTTACGGTTAGGCTGATTTTTGTGTTTTACTGGACAGAGTGTGTTTGTGTCGTTTGCAGAGACTTGAGGACACGCAGGCTTCCCTTCCTCAGCAGCAGGCAGCCCTTGACTCTGCAGCCAACCTCTCCATGGCAAGAGTGAAGACCATGGAGCTTACCAAAAACACGTGGCTCATGCTGAACGATGCTTTGCAAGATCCCTTACCATGTGTTTGACTGTGACGTACCCCAGCGTGTTTGTCGCACACCAGGGACTCCTGGGACTGCTGCAGGTGAAGATGGACATTTGTAATGACAGACCTAACATGAGCAGTTCCTCTGAGTGAGTCAATTACCCTGGCAAGTAAAACAATAATAAAAACTGAAGAGTCATCCCCCTGACCAGGGTCTGTGCTTCCTGTCCATGGTAGGATTTCTCTAGAGGATCCTAAAAGGCTTTGGGAAAACCTTTGCTTCTGGCTAGCTTCCTGACAGGTGGAGAGTCAGTTGAGTCTCAGCTGTTGGTTTGATAGAGAAGGAATCCATGGCTGTTTACTTTTAAGGAGGTGAAGGGAAAGTAGGAACTTTTCGGTGGCATTATA
Organism: Chionomys nivalis; assembly: GCF_950005125.1. Taxonomy (NCBI): domain Eukaryota; kingdom Metazoa; phylum Chordata; class Mammalia; order Rodentia; family Cricetidae; genus Chionomys; species Chionomys nivalis. The sequence goes on from NC_080087.1 coordinate 116,481,415, forward strand.
TCCTGTTTCACAGCTATCGTTTCCTTCTCCTTCCTTCTGCTGGGGTTGGTGACAAGTCGTTAATATTAATGTCTCCAGGATTTCCCGTGTGATACATACCATCATCTGGCAGTTTGATCCTCTGCATGTGGGCTCCTGGTAAAATGAGTGAAATCTAAAATTTCTACTAAAATTCTCTCTGCTCAACAACAAAATAAGATATTCCTTGTCTACCACCCCCTCCACAAACACACACAAAAGCCTCATAGGGATGCATTTTTGGAAAGATCTGCTGGTTTAAACCTGCCCCTACAGAGGCAGACACACTTTCAGCCACCAGACTGGATACAACTTCATCTGGTCTAAGAAGTGTGCATTTTGTGATTTCTTCAGTTTGTTTTATTGTAGGGGAAAGAAGATTACAAATGTAAAGAATTATAGTGTACAACTGGATAGCACCAAGTCATAACCACATGCTTAATTCTTTTGAGTTTTTATCATTTTAGCATGTTTCATAGTAGTTTAGTTGTCAAGGGCCAGTAACAACAAACGCCTGAATGTGGTAAGAGGCTTCTGATACCATTGTGATAGATTATTTTCACGGGTGACCAATTTGTGTGTGAGGAGATTTATGCCAAAATAGGTCCATTTTATTAAAATTTTACTATTGACTATTGTAAGTACTATAAAATACTATTAACTATATCAAGTAAATCTATTTATGCAGGGAGAAAAGATGATTTGCACAGTTCTGCTCCCTGAGCATCTTGCTTATGTCACATATTTTTGTATTATCCAAGAGGGAGAGCAAGGCCACTACAGGTGATTCAATCCTGGCAGGAGTGAGAGATTGTGTGTGAGAGATTGTGTGTGTGTGTGTGTGTGTGTGTGTGAAAGAGAGAGAGAGACAGAGACAGAGACAGACAGAGACAGAGGCAGAGACAGATTGGTCCTGCCGGAAATATGCATCTAGCTAGCTATTTTTATCTTGGAAGAGGAGGGGGTAACCAAAGAGGAGGGGACCCTGAGGAGAAAGCTTTTGCTTCCATAACCAGACTAGGATGCGGTTTCTCATTGGGCCTCAGCTACTAAGACGTGTTATTTAGGTTTATGCAAATTGTGCAGAGGATCAAATTCATATTCCATGTCTATATTTAGACGCCCTTTCCCCTCGTTGAATAAGGAAGTATTTGCTCTTAACTCAGCTAGGAATAATAGCACAGAAGTCGTATTTCTTAAGTAAAAGAGTTCCTTGGAGGATAAAATTTGGGAAAAGACAACAACCCCCAAATGAAGGCCCTTGTCTGTCTTTGAAGAATGGAAGAATATTTGCATAGGTGCCCAAAGAAAACAGATAGTTTTATTCTTAGCAGCGCTGAGGTTAAAGCAAAGAAATGAGGGGGTCTGAGCACAAAGATTACCAAGATGTCACATCAAATATTAATGAAGGATCAAGTAATCCTCTATAAGTATAGTGAGAGCTTCTGGGAGGAATCACAGTCTTTCATGGCTGTCTCCTGTTAACCATGCATAGCTTCTGGAGGCTCTGATATTAAATTCTGATATTGATAAAGTTGACCAGCAGGGGGTGCAGTACCCTTAACTTTCCTTTTGTGGCTGACAGGTTCTTTCCAAAGGGAGTTCTTTTTTCAGACGAGAGTAGACTAATTGTAAACCCATCAAAGAATTGAGGTCTCTTTACCATGACATTGTCTAGATTGAGGATTGGCTAGATAAGATGCCATCTCCACTTGCTTCGTTTTTTTGCCAAGAGGGTCTGCCCTAGGCAGCTGGCTTCCAAATGTCCATCAGTGGCCACAAGGGGACAGGAGAAGATCGCGTGGAGGGGTTAATGGAACTCCGTCTGCATCAATGGAAACTATCATAACACACCATCTGCCAATGGAAAGTTGGCATGCTTCCTTGAAACAGCCATCATTTGCATAGCTGCTGCTTGAAGAGGCAGAACTTGGTACTTAAGTCAACTAACACTCAGCGAACGTACGGGTGGATGCGTTCCTCAAATCCCTTCAGCTCCCTCGATGTTCCTGTTCTCTTCTCTGGGATCCCACGGGTCCACTTAGGGATCTCCTGGAGGATTTGGCCATTTGTTCCTGGTCCAGACAGTCATTCCAGTTTGAACCGGAAGTGCAGGGCAAGTGTTGCCAGGGCAGTGTGGACTTTGGCCTCTGTGTCCTTTTATACTCAGGGTCCACCGGTTCAGATGTTGTTTTCCCACAAGCCTAAAGTGCTTCGAATTTTCCTCCCAGCACTTCCCAGCGGGCCATGCTCTGGCACCAGCACCAAGTATGAATGAGGAGGTCCAAACTCTCTGGGTTCTCAGAGCCCAAGCTTCCAGGTTACAGCCACTTGCCTGTTCCTCCAGAATCTGGACTCAGCCGTGGTAGGATGTCCACTACAGCCTGCTAGGTTCAAATGCAATGGACCAGGGTTCAGAGAAGCTAAGAAAGGCTTGAAGAAAATGACACCCCAGGCCTCACTCACCTAGAAGCCCCTTACAATCTAGAATATTCCTTGGAGTTTTTACATCATGTTTTTCTCCTCAATTATTCTTTGTCTCCAATGTTGTTCCTACTCTGTATTTTTATTTCTTCTTTTTACAAATTTTCCTTTTTTTTGGTTATAGTAAAAATGCCCAGAAGACTCTTGACATACTAAGATGACAATTTTTAGCTCTAGACCAGTGGTTTTTAACCTTTCTAGTGCTGCAGCCCTTTAATACAGTTCTGTGGGGCGGAGGCACTGGCGTGCAGGCAGGACGCGGGATAGTACAAGCATGAAATAGTGAAGCCCACATTGAGAGCAGATCTCCCTGCTACAATTAAATCAAACCCATTAGATAGCATCGATAAGAGGAGATGGGCAGACGCCAAGGCAAGAATTCACCCAACAATCTGAAAAACAACATGAAAACACCAGAACCCAATGATCTTACAACACAAGGACTTGAACACCCTAACACAGAAGAAGAGGGAAAAACTGCCTTTATGAAAGCAATAGAGTCCCTTAAACAACATGTAAAAAACGCCCTCATAGAAATGGATGAGAAGTATAACAAAAAGTAAATGAGTAAATACGTAAATGATACCCTGGGACATCAAGAAAAAACGATCAAACAGGTAATGGAAACAGTCCAAGAATTGAAAACTGAAATGGAAGCAAGGAAGAAAACACAAACTGAGGACCAGCTGGATATGGAAAATCTAGGTCAACGAGCAGAGACTACAGAAACAAGCATAATCAATAGAATACAAGAGATAGAAGAAAGAATCTCAGATTCTGAAGACACCGTAGAGAAAATAAACGGACTGATCAAAGAAAACAGCAAAACCAACAAATTCTCATCACAAAACATTCAGGAAAAATGGGACACAATAAAAAGACCAAACCTAAGAATAATAGGGATAGAAGAAGGAAAAGAGACACAGCTCAAAGGTCCAGAAAATATTTTTAACAAAATTATGGAAGAAAACTTTCCCAACATAAAGAAAGATATTCCTTTGAATATTCAAGAAGCATACAGAACACCAAACAGACTGGATCGAAAAAAAATGTCCCCTCGCCATATAATAATCAAAACACAAAATATACAGATTAAAGAAAGAATATTAAGAGCTGCAAAGGAAAAAGGCCAAGTAACTTATAAAGGTAAACCGATCAGACTTACACCTGACTTCTCTATGGAAACCATGAAAGCCAGAAGGTCCTGGATAGAGGTACTACAGAAACTAAGAGACCATGGATGCAAACCCAAACTACTATACCCAGCCAAGCTATCGTTCACTATCAATGGAGAAAACAAGACATTCCAGGATAAGAACAAATTTAAACAATATGTAGCCACAAATCCAGCCCTACAGAAAGTAATAGAAGGAAAATCACAACCCAAGGAATCCAACATTGCCAACACTGCCTACAATAACTCAGGCATCTAGCGACCCTTCAACAACACAACTCAAAGAAGGGAGACACACAAACTCTTCTACCAAAAGCAATAAGAATAACCAGAGTAAACAACCACTGGTTATTAATATCACTTAATATTAATGGTCTCAATTCACCTATAAAAAGGCACAGGCTAAGAGATTGGATACGAAAACAGGATCCAACATTCTGCTGTTTGCAAGAAACTCATCTCAACCACAAAGACAGGCATCTGCTTAGAGTAAAGGGTTGGGAAAAGGTTTTTCAAGCAAATGGTCCTAAGAAAAAAGCAGGTGTGGCCATACTAATTTCTAACAAAACTGACTTCAAACTAAAATCAATCAGAAGAGATCGAGAGGGACACTTTATACTCATAACAGGAACAATTCAGCAGGATGAAGTCTCAATCCTGAATATCTACGCCCCTAATATAAAAGCACCCACTTATGTAAAAGAAATATTGCTAAAACTCAAGGCAGACATCAAATCACACACACTCGTAGTAGGAGACTTCAACACACCTCTCTCACCAATGGACAGGTCAATCAGACAGAAACCTAATAGAGAATTAAGAGAATTGTTGGAGGTAATGAAGCAAATGGACTTAACAGACATCTATAGAACACTCCACCCAAATAGGAAAGAATATGCCTTCTTTGCAGCTCATGGAACCTTCTCGAAAATTGACCACATACTCGGAAACAAAGGAAACCTCCACAGATACAAAAAAATATCAGTGTCCACCTGTGTCTTATCAGATCACCACGGATTAAAGTTAGAAGCCACCAACAATGCTACCCCCAGAAAGCCGACAAACTCATGGAAACCGAACAGTCAACTACTGTACCACACCTGGGTCAAGGAAGAAATTAAGAAAGAAATTAAAGTCTTCCTTGAATTTAATGAAAACAAAGAGAACATACTCAAACCTATGGGACACGATGAAAGCAGTGCTAAGAGGAAAGTTCATAGCACTAAGTGCCTACTTAAAGAAAACGGAGAAAGCATACATTGGGGACTTAACAGCACACCTGAAAGCTCTAGAAAAAAAAAGAAGTAGACATACCCAGGAGGAGTAGAAGACTGGAAATAATCAAACTGAGGGCAGAAATCAACAAAATAGAAACACAGAAAACAGTCCAAAGAATCAATGAAACAAAAAGTTGGTTCTTGGAGAAAATCAACAAGATCGACAAACCCCTATCCAAACTAATTAAACGACAGAGAGAGAACACACAAGTAAATAAGATCAGAAATGAAAAGGGGGACATAACCACAGACACAGAGGAAATTCAGAGAATCATTAGATCTTACTACAAAAGCCTGTATGCCACAAAACTGGAAAATGCAAAAGAAATGGACACTTTTTTAGATAAGTACCATATACCAAAGCTAAACCAAGAACAGGTGAACGATCTAAATAGACCTGTTAGTCGTGAAGAATTAGAAACAGTTATCAAAAATCTCCCTTCCAAAAAAAGCCCAGGACCAGATGGTTTCAATGCAGAATTCTACCAGACCTTCCAAGAAGAGCTAATACCTATACTCCTTAATGTATTTCACAATATAGAAACAGAAGAGTCATTGCCAAATTCCTTTTATGAAGCTACAGTTACCCTGATACCAAAACCACACAAAGGCCCAACCAAGAAAGAGAATTACAGGCCTATCTCACTCATGAACATTGATGCAAAAATTTTCAATAAAATACTGGCAAACCGAATCCAAGAACACATCAGAAAAATTATCCATTATGATCAAGTAGGCTTCATCCCAGAGATGCAGGGCTGATTCAACATATGCAAATCTATCAATGTAATCAACCATATAAATAAACTGAAAGAAAAAAAAACCATATGATCATTTCATTAGATGCTGAAAAAGCATTTGACAAAATTCAACACCCCTTTATGATAAAGGTCTTGGAGAGATTAGGGATACAAGGGTCATACCTAAATATAATAAAATCTATTTACAGCAAGCCAACAGCTAACATTAAATTAAACAGAGAAAAACTCAAAGCCATCCCACTAAAATCAGGAACACGACAAGGATGTCCACTCTCTCCATACCTCTTCAATATAGTGCTTGAAGTTCTAGCAATAGCAATAAGACAACATAAGGGGATCAAGGGGATTCATATTAGAAAGGAAGAAGCTAAGCTTTTGTTATTTGCAGATGATATGATAGTATACATAAGCGACCCCAAAAACTCTACCAAAGAACTCCTACAGGTGATAAACACCTTTGGTAATGTGGCAGGTTATAAAATCAACTCCAAAAAATCAGTTGCCTTCCTATATACTAAGGATAAGGAAGCAGAGAGGGCAATCAGAGAAGCATCACCTTTCACGATAGCCACAAATAGCATAAAATATCTTGGGGTAACTCTGACCAAGGAAGTGAAAGATCTATTTGACAAGAACTTTAAGTCTTTGAAGAAAGAAATTGAAGAGGACACCAGAAAATGGAAGGATCTCCCTTGCTCTTAGATTGGGAGGATCAACATAGTAAAAATGGCAATTCTACCAAAAGCAATCTATAGATTCAATGCAATCCCCATCAAAAGCCCATCAAAATTCTTCACAGATCTGGAGAAGACAATAGTCAACTTTATATGGAAAAACAAAAAACCCAGGATAGCCAAAAACAATCTTATACAATAAAGGATCATCTGGAGGCATTACCATCCCTGACTTCAAACTCTATTACAGAGATACAGTATTGAAAACAGCTTGGTATTGGCATAAAAACAGAGAAGTCGACCAATGGAATCGAATAGAAGACCCTGACTTTAGCCCACAAACCTACGAACACCTGATTTTCGATAAAGGAGCTAAAAGTATACAATGGAAAAAAGAGAGCATTTTCAACAAATTGTGCTGGCAAAACTGGATGTCAATCTTTAGAAGAATGAAAATAGATCCATATCTATCACCATGCACAAAACTCAAGTCCAAATGGATTAAAGACCTCAATATCAGTCTGAACACATTGAACCTGATAGAAGAGAAAGTGGGAAGTACTCTACAACACATGGGCACAGGAGAACACTTCCTACGTATAACCCCAGCAGCACAAACACTAAGGACATCGTTGAATAAATGAGACCTCCTGAGACTAGAAGCTTCTGTAAAGCAAAGGACACTGTCATTAAGACAGAAAGGCAACCCACTGACTGGGAGAAGATCTTCACCAACCCCGCAACTGACAAAGGTCTGATCTCCAAAATATATAAAGAACTCATGAAACTAGACCATAAAATGTTAATCAATCCAATTATAAAATGGGGCACTGAGCTGAACAGAGAATTCTCATCAGAAGAAGTTCAAATGGCCAAAAGACACTTAAGATCATGCTCAACTTCCTTAGCAATCAGGGAAATGCAAATCAAGACAACATTAAGATACCATCTTATACCTGTCAGAATCGCTAAAATCAAAAACACCAATGATAACCTCTGTTGGAGAGGTTGTGGAGAAAGGAGTACACTCATCCATTGCTGGTGGGAATGCAAACTTGTGCGACCACTTTGGAAATCAGTGTGGCGGTTTCTCAGAAAAGTCGGGATCAACCTACCCCTGGACCCAGCAATACCACTCTTGGGAATATACCCAAGAGATGTCCTATCATACAACAAAAGTATATGCTCAACTATGTTCATAGCAGCATTGTTTGTAATATCCAGAACCTGGAAACAACCTAGATGCCCTGCAATGGAAGAACGGATGAAGAAAGTATGGAATATATACATATTAGAGTACTACGCAGCAGTAAAAAACAATGACTTCTTGAATTTTGCATGCAAATGGGCGGAAATAGAAAACACTATCCTGAGTGAGTTAAGCCAGACCCAAAAAGAGGAACATGGGATGTACTCACTCATATTTGGTTTCTAGCCATAAATAAAGAACATTGAGACTATAATTCGTGATCCTAGAGAAGCTAAATAAGAAGGTGAACCCAAAGAAAAACATATAAGCATCCTCCTGAATATTAACCTTCATCAGGCGATGAAAGAAGACAGAGACAGAGACCCACAATGGAGCACCGGACTGAAATCTCATGATCCAAAGGAGGAGCAGAAGGAGAGAGAGAACGAGCAAGGAACTCAGGACCGTGAGGGGTGCACCCACACACTGAGACAATGGGGATGTTCTATCGGGAACTCACCAAGGCCAGCTGGCTGGAGTCTGAAAAGCATGGGACAAAACCAGATTCGCTGAACATAGCGGACAATGAGGCCTACTGAGAACTCATGAACAATGGCAATGGGTTTTTGATCCTACTGCACATACTGGCTTTGTGGGAGCCTAGGTAGTTTGGATGCTCACCTTACTAGACCTGGATGGAGGTGGGTGGTCCTTGGTCCTCCCACAGGGCAGGGAAACCTGATTGCTCTTTGGGCTGATGAGGGAGGAAGACTTGATTGGGGGAGGGGGAGGGAAATGGGAGGCGGTGGGGGGAAGAGGCAGAAATCTTTAAGAAATAAAGAAATAAATTAATTAATTAAAAAAAAGAAATGTAAATATCCACCTGGGACAGAATGTAGAAGTAAATAAAAAATAATAATACTATGTAAAAAAAATACAGTTCTGTGGTAACACCCAACCATCAAATTATTTTTGTTGTTATTTCAAAACTATAATTTGGGTGCTGTTATGAATCATAACGTAAATGCCTGTGTTTTCTGATGGTCTTAGGTGGCCTCTGTGAAAGTATTGGTTGACCTTTCACCCTGTGGAACTGTGACCCACAGGTTGAGAACCATGGTTCTAGGAGAAGCCAGATAGTAAGTAGCCTGCTTTTTAACCACATAGATCTCTGTAGCTGAAGGACTACCAGATTATTCCACATAGCCAAGTGTAGTATGACACCATTCCTGAGGAGATAGGAATCAACTGTTCACCCTGTCTAGAGACCAAAAATAAACCAAAGTACAGAAACCACTTAAATCAAACGTGGTGCAGCAGTGTGTTCTATTGGGGTTCATTCCAGGAATACGGGTGAGGTGTTTCTTATAGGAATGTGGGCAATAAGTTACAGGGACATAAAGGACCCAAAGACAGCGGTGTCACTGAGTGTGGGTGACAACTCATGAAAAGTGGAAACCCAGAGCACACTGGACAGCCTGCAGGCAGCTCGGTAGTTTGGAGAATGTTCTTTCTGGGTTACATCCATTGGTCTGGGCCTCTTCCAGGCAGCTGGTCAGGTCTGAGGGAAGGCGTCTCTCTGCAGTCCTTGCTGCTTGTATCATCAGAAAGGGAGGGGCCTAGTGAATATGGTCAGTTTCTGGGACTTTATGGAAGTATTTTGAGTTGTTTATTTCCTGAGCCCGAGGATAGAAACTTCCTTGAAGGACAGAGTGGTTCACTGCCATTTAAGCATCCTGTGTGTTAGTGAGCTTCCCTCCAAGGTGGGAGATTTTAATCTTGGAGGAAACTGCTACACAACACCAGGGTTGGGGATGGCTAAAGGAGAATAAAATGAGAAAAAAATATCATCTATGGAAAAAGGAAGCTTGTCTATAGAGGAAGTGGGCAACACCACCAAGGGGGCTGGAGTTTGAACCTTAAATGTTCTTCATAGCTACATCTTAAAGTCTTGGTTCCCAGTCCCTGGTGCTATTGGAAAGTAGCAAAGCCTGTAGGGGCCTATTGAAAACGGAAGGGAGTTAGGATATTGAGGGCATCCCCTTGAGGGGGAGCTAGGGATTCTGGCCCCTTCTTAATTCTTATCTGTAAAAGGGTGAGTAGCTTCCTCCACAATCTGCTCTCCCCATGATGTCTGCTCTCACCACAGGCCCCAGAACACTGCAGACAATGGACTGTGGACTGAAACCTCTAAACCTGTAGCCCAAATAATTTCCCCTCCTTAAAAGATGATGATCTTACTTATTTTGTTACAGCAATGGAAGCTAACAGCAGGGTAAATTAAAACCTCTCCTTCCCTCTGGTGAAAATCAGCATATATTCATCATCTTTAAATGTAGGCTTTCTTTTAAGATGCTTTCCTCCTGCCCTTCCATCTCACCCTCCTCTGGGATGAAGTGATGGGGTAAGCATTTAAATGCCAGATTTAAGAAAACTGGGCAGGATGAGGAAGGGTTAGCGAGACTCAACTTGAATGAAAGACTGGAGATTTTAGGGATAATTTCAGATTCTGACCAACCCCACTTGACCACTAGAAAGACACTGTGACACTGAGGATAAAATTCCAAGAGCCCAGAGTCTTGGGCAATGTCAGCAAGTGAGAGAGTTTCAGCAACTCTCCTTCCTTCTGGCATCCCTGAACTCGTTGTCTGAAAACTCTGTCCTTCATCAAAGTCCCACCCCTCAGAAACTGTGTCTCCTACTTCCTGAAGAAAGGCTCACTCATTAATGGCAAGACCTAAGAACCAGTTGTCAGATCTCTTTGACATTTGGAAGGGATGTGTACCATGGGTATTGGAAACATAGATGTGTTTGTTTGTTTGTTTCATAATGTCAGTTTTATTTCATGTAATTCTTTTTTTAAATTCAGCTACTTATTTTACATCCTGGCTGCAGCCTCCCCCTTACACCCTCCCCATGAGTCCCTCTCCTCCATTCATCCCCATTTCCACTCTCCAATCCCCTCCTCTTTCATCTCCACCCAGGAAAGGGCAGGTCTCCTTTGAGTATCAATAAAACATGTCATATCAAGTTGCAGTAAGACTACGCATTAAGGTTGGGCAAGATGAGCCAGTATGAGAAGTAGGGCCCCAAAAGTCAGTAAAAGAGTTGGAGACTGCCCCTGTTTCTGCTACTAGGAGTCCATTAAGAGGACCAACCTACATAACTCCAACATATATTCAGAGTGTCTATATCAGTACCATGCAGGCTGCCTGGTTGTTACTTCAGTCTCTGTTGCTTCTATGGGCCCAGACTAGTTGATTGTCTGAACATTCCCTTGGTGTCCTTGACCCCTCTGGTTCCTACATTCCTTTCTCCTCTCCCTCTGCAGGATTCCTGAACTCCCCTTAATGTTGGGTTGTAGGTCTCTGCATCTGTCTCTATCAGTGTTTTTGATCTTTGCCATTCTGACAGGTGCAAAGCACAAATGTTCTTATACTCAATGTCTTAGTAGACATGGAGAAATTTAAAAATCTTATAAGCCCAATGACATATTTTCATCGAGTAAAGTGATTACACACACATATGTTATTACTAAAATGTGTAAATTCCATGGAGCTGGTAGAAATGCTTAAACCAGGGTATATAATCACCAGTAAATTCCCAGAATTCTGGGAAATATTTAGAGAGTCACTTAATCAGGCTTGAAAGATAATTTATCCATGCCTAGTAAGATTAAAATTTAGAAAATTTATGTTGCCAACACCCATGGTACACCTCACTTCCAGCTAAGCAATGATAACAGACAAATCTAGTGTTCACTCGGAACCCCACAAGCAAGCACCCTCTTACAGTCTTTCTGGTGTTTCCTGTCACTTCTGTCTTCTCCACTGGACTGCAGACCCAGCAAAGGCATGGATCACACAGTAGCCTTGTGAACTGTGACAGTGAACAGGGTGGTTGGTATGTTTACCTATAGAGGGCAACCATGGAAATGAGAGGGACTATCAAATTCAGCCTTAGTCTTCTGACTAGAAATGTATTTTTTCTACCTCAATTCAGAAGCGGGGACGAGATACAGTGATAGACATCTCAGCCGAGAGAAAGCCATTTCCTGGTGACCATTGTTGGGTTATTGGAGCTTTCAGCCTCTGGAACCACTATTCTCTTGGGGATTTTGCTGCTCTAGAAACTGGGAAAGCTGTGAGACCTGTAAAAACTTTTTTCTTTTCTTGGCTCAAATCAGTTCCATATGAGCAAAGCAATATAAGCTTCTTTACGGGCATTTCACCCTGAAATGCCACCCCCTAATCTGGTAACAGACACTGGGGAAGATGGATTTGCTGATATAGCCCTAGACTTGAGCAAGGTCAATTTAAAAAATTGATAGATTAAAGCGTGCTCTCCCTTGTTTTAGGGGAAAAAATGTAAATTTATTTGTACTTACCATATTTTCCTTAAGATTAATGAAGGCTTCAATGTTAGTAACCTAAGGTTCAATTTCAACAGCGGCTTTTCGATGGTTCTCTGACCCGAGTTGAATTCTACTGGAGGACATGTAAATCCCAAGTGGAAATTAAAGATCTGCTGTAATAAACACACACAGCATACCACTGAGAAGTCTCTAACATTAAAGTGCCCTCGTCTGTCTCAATGGTTGGCTCTCTTTTTTGGTTTTTCAATTGAATTTTTTCCCAGATTCTCTCAATGCACACACATGAATGAACTAACTGTAATGTACATTAAGTTTTTTTTTGCCAGATTTTTAGGCTACCTACTATCCTTCATGGATTTTCCAGTTTATACTGCATGATTGCACATTTCCTAAGCTGGGATAGTAAACAGAATTATTTTCACTGTCCTTGAAAAGTTAAAAACTAGTGAATTCCTTTGAATTTTTATGATGTGAGCTGACAAAATGCACTTCCCCAAAGATAAAACTAGATCATATGCTAGTACAGGATTTACAAATTAATAATTTGTTGACTGTGTGTCTTAGTTAGACTGACTGTGTATCTTAGTTAGACTGACTGTGTGTCTTAGTTAGACTGACTGTGTGTCTTAGTTAGACTGACTAGGTGTCTTAGTTAGGGCTTCTATTTTTGGGAAGAGACACTATGGCCATGGCAACTCTTATAAAGAAAACATTTAATGAGGTGGCTTATACTTTCAGAGATTTAGTCCATTTTTTGTCATGGTGGAACATGGCAGCATGCAGGCAGATGCGGTGCTGAAGAAGGAGCTGAGAGTCCTACATCTTACAGGCAATAGAAAGTGAACTGAGACATTGGTGATATCTTGAGCATATATGAGACCTCAAAGCCCACCTCCACAATGACACACTTCCTCCAACATGACTACACCTACTCCAACAAGGCAATTCCTCCTAGTAGGGCCACTCACTTTGGGGCCATTTTGTTTCAAACCACCACATTCTACTCCCTGCCCCCCAAAGGTTTATAGCAATAGCATAATGCAAAAATGCATTCAGTCCAACTTCAAAAGTCCCCATAGTCTATATCAGTCTCAAACGTATTCAAAAGTTTAAAGTTCAAAGTCTTTTCTGAGATTCATGCAATCTCTTAATTCATGCCCAATTTTGATGTAAAATCAAAATCTAAAAACAGACACATATTTCTACCATATAATTACACAGGATTACATTACTGTTTCAAAATGTAGGGAAGGGGCATAGAGAGAAAATATGGACAGAAACCAGACTGAAAAACAGCTGGGCAAACTCTAAATGCTGCATCTCTATGTCTGATGGTGAAACACTCTTCAGATCTTCAGCTCCTTTCAGCTTCATTGGCTGAAACAGACTTCTTCCATTGGGCTGGTTCCACTCCCTCTTAGCAGCTTTGTTTAGCGGGCATCCCAAGGCTCTGGCATTTCCAATATCTTGAGGTCTCCTCACCCCAAACACCTGGTCTCAGCGGCTTTTCCTAGTCACAGAGGAAGGTTCCATAATGGCTTTTTTTCTATCCTTGAAGCCAGAGCCACGCGCCAAAGCTGACGAGTTCCACTGTGTACTGTGACAGAACATGGCTGCCTGGCTCAATTGCATCTTCACCAGCTTTGCTTCCTTTACTGGCTGTCCTGCAACTTGCTCTGTAGACCAGGTTGGCCTTGACCTCAGAGATCTTTCAATTGCTTCTTCACCAGCTTCCTGTTTTCAATGATTTCCTTCACTGCCTGAAATTGGCTGTTCTGGAATTTCTCTGTAGAACCAGGCTGGTCTCAGAGAATCTGCCTTCCCAGTGCTGGGATTAAAGCTGTGCACCACCTTTCCTGGCTCTAAGTTTCTCCTTAATTCCTTTTCACGAGTTGGAAATTTAGCTAGGTGGGATCTCACCCTGAGGTCACAACTCCCTTTTTCCCCCTTTTTATTTATTCTGTGTCTTTTATATCATGAATCTTGATCCCATTCATTTTCCTGTCCCTTCACATCCTCTCTCTGCCCCAGTAGTCCCCCCAAAGAAAACAAAATTTAAGAGAAAAAAAGGGGAAAAATAAAAAGGAGAAAAAAATTAAAAATCTCATCGTGGAAGCTGCAATGTGACACAGCCAGTAACACTGTAAACCCCTTTGTCCAGATAGCTTTTCTTGCAAGTGTTCATTGCAAAGAGCCATTGGCCTGGTTCAGGGTCTCTGGCTTCTCCATTATGGATGCTGAACCCTCGCTAGGACTCTTCCTGGATATCCTGTTGTTGCCTGCTATTGTGGAGATCCTGCAGCTTTGTGTCTGTGGATCAGATCCCTTCCTGTGCTCCAGCAGATCATAGATGGGGTGGATGTTGGGGTGGGCCAAGTCACAACCCTGGATCTGGTCCCGGGCAGCTATAGGGTTGGTGCGCCAGCCACCCCCTCTCTCTCATCTTCACTGCCAGGGTGAGCTCCAGAGTTGCACTGGCTAGTTCATACCTCTTGCAGCAGTGAGCAAGGGGCGGGGCCAGTTCTCCTGCTTTCACCTTCTCAGGGTCGGCTCTCCCACATCTGCACCATCAGGGTCAGCTCTACTGTGCTACCCAGCCGAGGTACAGAAGCCATTCTCCTGAGTACTTCAGCTGGTGAGTGAGGGGTAGGGACAGCTCTTATGACCCCAGTATCAGCTCCTCCACCTGTCTCGGGCATTGATGGAGGAGGTGAGAGGGAGAGCACCTCTCCTCCGCCCCTACTACCACTTGTCAGATGAGTAATGGGAGCAGTTTTCCTTTGCTCATAACATCGGACTGGGTCCCTCTCACCTCCCACTACCGGGCAGCTCTACTGTGCTGCCTAGGTAAGGGACTGCACTTCAGTATCCTGAATGCCACAGCTGGTAAGGGGGAGGGTCAGCTCTCTCATCTGTGGCAGGTGATAAGGGGTGAGAGGTTAAGGAGGCCATCTCTTATCCCCCACACGTTATCACATGACAGACAAATAGTGGGGACAGCTCTTCCACACCTGGAAATTCAGGACTGGCTCACCCACAGCTCCGCCAACAAGGTCACCTCTATTCCCCAGTGAGTTGCAGGGCCTGCTGTCTCCAGTGTTGCAGCTCGTGGGGGCCAGAGACAGCTCTCCCACTCTGGTGACCTCAGGACCAGTTAATTCTCACACCTGACTCAGGCATTGATGGGAGGTAACTGTCCCCCACCCATCTGTTTATCTCCCTGAGCACAGGACTTAGCCCCATTGTACTTCATATTCCTCCTTTTCTCCTCAAACTTTACATTTTTTTAATTTACCCTGCTCAACTTGTTCCTTTTAAGTATAACTCTTGATTAGAGTTGTCATTAATAACTGAATAACAGAGCCTATACTAGGCTGTTTTGAGATTTCCTCTGCCAAGGGAATCAATCCAAAACTTCACTTTAGCCTCAGGCTGACTCTACAGATAAGGGCAAAAGACAACCACATTCTTCACCTAAATATCACAAGAATGATTTCTAGGCAACATAATAAAATTCTCTTGAAATTTCTTGATCCAGGCACTCACAGTTCAACTCACACTCAGCACCGCTGTCTTTCATGCTCTAACAAGGATGACAGCACATAAAATGTTCAACTGCTTTTCTCATCCACAGTCCCAAGGTTCATATTCCTTAAAATGAAGGCATGATTGGGTCTACCACAGCAGTACCCCTGTCCCTGCTACCAACTTCTGTCTTAGATAGGGTTTCTATTGCTGTGAAGAGATACCATGGCCACGGCAACTCCTATAAAGAAAAACATTTATTGGGGTGACTTACGTTTTTCAGAGGTTTAGTCCATTTTTATCATGGTGGGACATGGCAGCATGCAGGCAGACATGGTACTGGAGTAGTAGCTGAGAGTTCTGTATCTTGCAGGCAACAGGAAGTGAACTGAGACACTGGGAGATATCATAAACATATATGAGATATCAAAGCCTACATCCACACTGACACATTTCCTCCAACATGACTGCATTTACTCCAATAAGGTCACCCCTCCTAATAATGTCTCTCCCTTTAGGGACCATTTTCCTTCAAACTACCACACTAGGTAAGTTACAAACACCAGAATTTTACTTCTCATATTTGTGGGTATGAAGAATTCAAGATCAATGTACCCATATCACTGATGTGTAATAAGGGATTTTTTTTTTTTTTGCTTCCAAGGAATCTTTTCATTCTTGTGTCCTCACTGGACAGAAGGGATACAGTAAGGTGACAGACTTGTAGCCATGATAAGAGAGCTAACTCCATCTCTAAGGACAGAGCCTGCATAGCCTACCACTTCCCAAAGTCCTCACTTTTTAATCATTATCACCTTTAATATCATCACCTTTATATTTAATTTCCATCTTATAAATATTGGAGGGAATCAGACATTTAAACCAATTCAAAATCAATTTGATACATTAGGTGATTGAAAATTAACTATGCACAACTCCTTGTACCACTGTCCCAAGTAGTCAAGCCTAGTGCAATGACACTTAGAACATTTTCTTTTTTCTTTTTTTTTTCTTTTTTTTTCTTTTGGTTTTTCGAGACAGGGTTTCTCTGTGGTCTTGGAGCCTGTCCTGGAACTAGCTCTTGTAGACCAGGCTGGTCTCGAACTCACAGAGATCCGCCTGCCTCTGCCTCCCAAGTGCTGGGATTAAAGGCGTGCGCCACCACCGCCCGGCTCACTTAGAACATTTTCATTGTTAAAAATTTTTATGTATTTTGTAGCTTCTTGTCGTGATGTGGATCTGAAATACGACCCCACCCCCATCATATTTTTGTGTCCAACTGGTATGCTATTGGGAAGTGGAGGAGCCTTTAGTTGTTGGGATCTAGAAGGATGATGTTCATTTCCGAACTAGTGCCCATCAAGGGTATTTTGGGACCCTGGCATCTTCTTTGATTCTCCTTCTCTCATCTTTCACATCTGGCCCACTTCCTCTGCTTTCTAGCTGCTGAGGGTGTGCTGTCTCCTCCATTGCATGTTCTGGCCACCGTGATAGCCTGCTTCCCTACAGGCCTAAAGGCAATGGAGCCAACTGACTTCTGGGAACGTGAATCAAAGCCAACCTTTCTGCCTTGAAGTCGATTTCCTCAGATAGTTTGTCACAGTAATGGAAGGCAAGCCAACATTGCTTTCCTAGAGTCAGTATGCACGTTAGGGGAGTAATCCTCACTGCTTCATATCTCAGACCAAAGTGAAATCTTAACTTCATGACTTTATTCACATGACCTAAAGCCGACTTTATATTTTTTTCAAAATCAATCCAAGGACAAATTTTATCACCATTCAGGGTAAAAGAATGAGTAATAGTTATGAGAACAATTTTTTAAAAAAAGCACTTTCTTATCCACTAAGAAGGATAAGAAAGTGCTTTTTTTAGGGGACGCATGACCCACTTATGACCCACTTGTCATGGGCGCTTTGAAAGCACATATTATCATCATAACACCAATCATTTTTACATGTAGACACATGCCCGTCAATAGCTTTGAGACTATGGTAATTTTTAAAAAAAAACATCATATGATGCCAACATTCTGTATGGTGAGAAACCTAGAATTCAGTTCCTGGCTTTATTTGAAAATCAAATCTTGAGGACTACTGAGAACTCAAGAACAATGGCAATGGGTTTTTGATCCTACTGCACGTACTGGCTTTGTGGGAGCCTAGGCAGTTTGGATGCTCACCTTACTAGACCTGGATGGAGGTGGGTGGTCCTTGGACTTCCCACAGGGCAAGGAACCCGGATTACTCTTAGGGATGATGAGGGAGGGGGACTTGATTGGGGAGGGGGAGGGAAATGGGAGGTGGTGGCGGGGAGAAGACAGAAATCTTTAATAAATAAATAAACAATAAAAAAAAGAATTTGATGAGTATCTGACTGATACTTACTTGAACATGGCAAAATTAAGCTCTGACTTACTAGGCTGGAGGCACATCACAGAATTTAATTAGTATCAGGCTCTTGGAATAATTTATTTAATAACAACTGTGTGTTCTTTAGGATTTAAACATTGATGCCTACAAGCTCATGGGATTTTACTAAATCTCCTATAGCTATTTTCCTCTCCTGGCACTCTTTATGCTTCAACTCTTTGGCAGAATTCCATTCTGCTTTCTAACTCTTAGGTCCCTTATATATTTCGTCTTCCTGACCTCAGCCCAGATAGTCATCCCTTGGATAACTTTTGACATTGTACCATCATGAAGACTTCATGTGTTTAGCCACTTTATCATACAAGATTTCTTATTGCTTTGAGAAATAAACAGACTATATGTGTTTATTTAAAGATGCCTTGATTAGTGTAGGACTTGGTTTTGATGTTGCATATTTTAATCAAGTAAAAGTTAGTAGTTGCCTTTTGCATAGTATATATAGGGAGAAGGGATTTTGAACAAGGGTTTTGTTTGTGCCTAGGAATTTCTTTCTTTATATGGTCTGTTGGCTCTAGATGATCTTGTCTTCAACCCTCCTCTGGGGGGTGTATTTCCTTCATCTCTCAGATCTGGTGTTATGTGCCTCTGTTGTTAAACTTCAGCATTGGAGATCTATGTCCTTCCGGTAGGAGTCTTGACACAGTCACACTAGTTTTCCTCAGTAGGTTCTGGGCTCCATGAGAGCGAGGACCAAATTTAATTCTTAAGACTCCAAAAGCTCTCCAGCATGGCAAGCGCTTGCTCTGACTTGGAGTTTGGGTTTTCGGGTGAAAGAAACACAACTCATACCAACTTAAATGGCACAAAGTCAGTGCTCATACAAAATAGAGACCACAGAGATGAAAGTAGGAGGCTTCATCACAGCTTTGCTCTCAGAGTCAAGCGTCCTCTTAATGGGATTTTTCTTTTAGAGTGTTCCACTAGATCTACCCTGCTTTTGTCCTAGACAAGATCTCTCTGATGCTCCAGGCTTATCCCATCCTCTACAGAAAGAATTCTCTCCCCAGAATAAAGGAATTGATGCTGGACAAGCAGAAACACTGAAGACAATTAAAAACACATTTGCCCAGTATTTTATATGTTTTATCTAAAATGCTCCAAGAAATGAGGTCGAGAGGATAAACTCACAGATATAAAGTATCTATGCCCCATGCCTGTCATATAGTGGTAATATTGTGATGGATAGTGATGTTGATGATTTTCATAAGTTTTTTTTTTTACTGATTGCTAAGAACTTAATAATTTTTTCAGCCAGATCCATGTAAAGACATCACTCTTATCATTTATTAAAAAACAACTTGAAGTTTCTAGATAATATGTCAGAGTAGAAGCTACTTCAAGGACCAATTTAAGAAGAAGTGTTTATGTAATCAAGAATGGAGACTATCCCAAAGAGAGAAAGAGGGAGAGTGTAGGCAGAGACTGCTTGTTCATTCCCGGTGGCCCAGACCACAAAACAATCACTCAGAAACTATATTATTTAAATAACTGCTTGGCCAATCATTTAAGTATATTGCTAGCTAGCTCTTATATCTTTGGTTAACCCATTCCTATTATCTGTGTATTGCCACACGGCTGTGGCTTACTGGTAAGGTTCTGATGAGTCTGTCTCTGGTGGAGACTACATGGCTTCTTGCTGACTCTGCCTTCTTTCTCCCAACATTCATTTTAGTTTTTCCCGCCTAGCCCTATTCTGCCCTATCACAGGCCAAAGCAGCTTCTTTATTCATTAACCAATAAAAGCAACACATGTGCAGAAGGACTTCCCACATCAGGTGAACATCAGAAACTCATCAGGGTAGTGAGTGATAGAGCAACTAAAGGGTGCTGAGAAAATGACAAGCTACACACTGAACAAACTGTGCAAGCCGAGCCCAGCACAACTCCAGCCACGGAGCTCCTGATGCTGGGAGGAGAAGCAGATGCTTCATCCAAAAGCTGTGTGTTTTCTCCTTTCTGGGTAGCACTGGGGATCGAGCCTTTAAAAGTCAACTACTCAATAAGATCTCCAATTAAAATTGGAAAACATATCTAAACAAACAGATTCACAAACTTCAACTCAGAAACATGGAAAAACAAGGCACTGGTGATGACTCTGAGAGACCACAACTCCATTTCTCAACTGCTGAATTCCAGGATTCTGAAAGAGCAGAATGCCAGGTAAAGAATTCTAAAGTCAAGCAGTGAAAATGATCCGTAAATTCAAAGAGGATTCGAGCAAGCAGATTAACTCAGTTAGGGTCTGGGGAGGGAAGGCAGCAACACAGAAAGAGCTCAGCAACATGGATGAAGAAATTTCAGCAGGGAAATGGAGATTTCAGAACAGAAACGTTTCAGGGAAAAAGAAAAAGAAAAAAAAAAACAGTTAAAAATCTCATCAATAACCAAAACAAAACAGAAGAATATTAAAGGTAAAGGATAAGACTGATGAAATACTGTGTTAAAACATCTGTGTTTTAAAAAGCATGACTATAGTGCCCAAGAATGCTTGGATATAATTAAAGAAGTTCTACCCTGACCAAGAAGCTAATTGCAGTTGATACCTACTTGGAAAGGGGAAATCCATTTTCTCAAATGGAGTGTCACTGTATATATCAGTCATCCTCTGCAGCAGGCGCAGTGCCCAGGAGGAGGAATGGCCAATGCAAAGTGGAATCCACTTTTTTCCTTGTGTGTGTGTGTGTGTGCGCGTGCGTGATATTTTTGTCTTGTTTTTGTTTTGTCTTAATTTGTTTTTCAAAAGATTGCTTGTTTGTTTTTATTTTCTTTTTTTGTTGTTGTTTTTGGTCTGCGTATGTGTGTGTGTGGGGGGGGGGAGAAAGAATAAGATAAAATAGCTTGTTTGTATATATATGTATGTATGTATTTTAAAATAAAAAAAAATCAAACAAACAAAGCATGGGATAGAAGGAGCTCACACAAACCTAAAGCTTCAGAGGAGCTACTCATCAAAATTAGAGCAAAAAAAATTTTTAAGGTTTAGTGACAGAAATAAACATCCTAACACAAGAGGCATTTATAACCTTAAAACGACATGTTCAGAGAGGAAAGTCAGCAACACAGGAGAAAAATTCAGTAAAGAAATTGAGATTTTGGGGAAAATATTAATCAAAGGAAAACATTTCCATAATTTTATAGAAGAGAAGAAGGAGTAGGGGAAGAAGGGGAAGAAATGGTTGCCGAAGGGGTGTTTGGGGAAGGAAAAGAAGGGGAAGAAAGAAAGGGGCAGGAGGAGGAAGGGGAAAGGAAAGGAGGAGGAGAAGGAAGAAGAAGAGGAAAAAGGAAACACAGAGGTGGAGAAATGGTTCAGGGCTGAAGAGCACTGGTTGCTCTTCCAGAGGATGGGGATTTAATTCTTTCCAGTACCCACATGGCAGTTCATAGCCATCTGTAAGTCCAGTTCCAGGAAATCTGACACCCTCTTCTGGCCTTTGGGAACACCAGGCACATAAATGGTATGTATACACACGTATAGACAAAACACTGATGAACCAGCCTGCCTTCATTTTAAGCTTGAAAGTCATCTTATAGTAAAGACAAACTAGGTTCGTTCCTGTTTGTGATTAAACCTCCACTTCTCAAGGATTGGGCTATGACCCATCTGTAACCTTAACTACAGATGGTTCTATTCTGCCTGTTGCAGAGAATGGAAACCATGCCTTTGTTTCCAAAGGTTATTTTGACCATCACTGACTACCTTGTTGTGACCTCCTTGCAGCCGTGGCATTGTGTCAGGAAGCTGCTATGACCAGCTTGTTATGTTTGTGTTCTGCTTCTACAGCCCTGCCTATTTGTCCACCCATCCCCCCTTTGTAAACCATCAACCCCTGAGCTGTAAACACCTTATTTTCACCAGGCAGTGGTGGCATATGCCTTAATTCCAGCACTCAGGAAGTACCGGCAAGTGGATCTCTGAGTACAAGGCCAGTCTTGTCTATAGAGTGAGTCCCAGGACAGCCTGGGCTACACAAAGAAACCCCATATTAAAAACAAACAAACAAAAGCAAAAATCCATGTCTTCCTCATACCCAATGCTGATCTCTTGAACCCTGCTTTTAGGGAGAGGCAAGAATAAAAGAATTGTTTTAATTAATTTGGCTATGATGATTTGAGTTGGTAGTCTTTCTCCTTACATTGTCTTTGGGACTAACAACACCCATATATTTAAAGCAGAATTAAAATAAAAAATGTTATATAATATTGAAAAACAACTTATGTACAAAGGAAAATACGAGAAAAAGATGATATTTCTTAATAACAATACTAAAATCCAGGAAAGTATAGCTCTCAGGAAAGCCCTAGAAATAAATAATTGCCAACTAAGGATGCTGTATTCAGGAAAGCTCTCTTCTTAAATCGATAGGGGAAAGGGGTTGTTCTAAGACACACAAAAACTAAAGCAGGTCATAGCCATAGAACCAGAAGATACTTAGCTGCTTAGATGAATGCTACCCACAGAAGGTGAAAGTCCCATTTTTTTTTTTGAGCACTGGATAGCAGCCACACACAGAGGAATGAAAACTAGATTCATATCTGTCTCCCTTACTCCCATATCAGTTCAAAATTAACCAAAGACATTAATGCAAGACTTAGAATTCTGAAGAACAGGCAAAGCATTTCAAGATAAACATATAAACAAGGTCTTTCTGGAAAGAATGCTAATAACACAAAATAATACAAAGAACTGAGAAGAGAGATTTAGATAAAAGCAAAGAACTTGCTAAGTAAAAGAAAACCTCTAGAACAAAATGACAGCCCACAGCATGGGGAAAAATGCTTTGAGAACTATCCATCCAAAAGATGATTAGAATCTAGAATAGGAGACCAAGCAGTGGTGGCACACACTTTCAATCCCAGCAGTTGGGAGGTAGAGGCAGGCAGATCTCTGTGAGTTTGAGACCAGCGTGGTTGACAGAGTGAGTTGCAGGACAGACTTCAAAGCTACACAGAGAAACCCTGTCTCGAAAAATCTAAAAAACCTAAAAACAATAACAAACAAAGAAAAAAACGGAATATGTAAATAAGTATAAAGTTAACACAAACCTCAAAATCATTCAATTATGACATGGACTAACTATAATGGACTAACAGTTCTTAATGGAAAAATGCAAATAATAAATAAGTGCTGGAAAACGAGTTCAACATCTTTAACCATCAGGGAAATGCAAAGTAAAATTGCCTTGAGATTCCATTTCCCTCCAGTCTGAATGTCTATCGCATTCAGTTGACAAGGATATAAGGGACAGGCCCTTACATACTGCTAGTGGGAAGTTGATTCAGCCGCTGTGGAAGTCTCTCAAAAAACTAAACGAAAACTACGAAAACTAGCATGTGACCAAGGCTTATTCCTAAAAGACTCTAGATCAACATACCGCAGAGGTTCTTACACAACCATGTTATTGCTGCACTATTCACAAAAGAAATGGAGTCAGGGTAGGTGTCCATCAAACATTTGAATCCATCAAGAAAATGTGGCACAGATACATAATGGGATTTTTATTCACTCGTGAAGAAAAATGACGTGGCCTTTGTAGGGAATGGATGTATCTGGAGTCAATTATGTTAAACAAAGGAAGCCAGACTCAGAAACACAAAAAGCTTGTGTTTTCTCTAATAGGTGGAACATCGATTAAAATGATTAAGTGTGTGTATGTGTGTGTATTGTGTGTGTTGTGTGTGATGTGGTGTGTGTGTTTGTGTGTATGTAAGTCATTCAATTAGAAAGAGGATGATGAAGGGGTAAAGAGATCTTAAGGGAGGGGTGAAAGACGTATAATAGGGATGCTTGTGACGTCAAAGCAGAATGGGGGGTTACTTGATGGAGGGAGGGGACAAGGATATAGGTGAGGAGGGTGGACCAGTAAGCCGAATCACCACAGAGAAGAATGGCATGTATGTATGAGGGTTCTGTAATTAAACCTATTCCTTTGTATGGTGATTTAAAATAATAACTTCAACCAAGGAACATAACAGGCCAATTTATCTTCCCATAACTGTCTCTCATTCTGTATGTATTGAAAATACTTCGTGAGCTTGTGCCTTTGTGGCTGCCGATTTGCATCTCACTCCTTTCTTTGGCTTCCCTATCTCGCCACAATTACCTGCCACCTCCCTGTGTATTCTCGTGAGGAAGCCGACCAAGTTTCTCTTGTAATTTTAATTTGTACTTTGGGTGTTGGCATAATTAACTCGGTTTATTTCCACTCCTTTCTTATTTCATATCCAACTCCAATTCCTAGGGTCTTTCCATTGTTCCTTGGAGGACCATTCAGATTTACTAAATGAGTTTTCTATTTAAAGTCTGGTCCAAGGAGATTGTGTTACTTCACTGAGATTATTAATTTTGGCTTCCCTGTGTCATTAATTTTTTTCTTAGTTCTCTCAAAAAAAATTTAACATTCTAAATTCCACAGTAAAAACATCTCCCTTTTATTCTTATTTATTTTATTTTTTAAAGGAATCTAAATTCCTAAAGTGAGTTCTCAAAATGTCTGGGACATACCACTTTCCATGAGCGTGCATAGTTGCAGCTGGGAGGGTAAGGCACATCAGAGTTGGCATTAATGGCTTGTGAGTGTTTCAGGTCTACAGTCTCCATACCACAATTCCGCTGATAATTTAAGAACTGATCTACTTGTCCCAGAAGAATAGTGAAGGCTAGGGCTTATTTCTATGATTGCATCTTGACTTTGGCCCATTCTTGTATGGATGCTAGGTGTGGTTTCAGGATGGAACCCAGATTATCCTGGGTCAAGGACTGCTCAGAAGTCAATTTCTCAGCATGGCACAGTCTGTGATGACTTTCCCACTGTAGAGAGGCAGCTCCGGAGTCTGCAATCCCTCCCCATGTCATGCTTACTTGAAAAGGTAGTGCCTGTATGCTGTGGAATAACCCTCTTATACACTGTAAAGATTTGTCTCTCAAATTGGTTTAATTAAATGCTAATTGGCCAGTTGCCAGGCAGGAAGTATAGGTTGGGCGACCAAACTAAGGATGATGGGAAGAGGAAGGGCCGAGTCAGGAGCCGCCAGCCAGATGCAGAGGGAACAGGAGAGATGAATGTGCCAGCTAATAAATGTACTGCAATGTGGCAGAGAGTAAATATAGAAATATGGGTTGATTTAAGTGCAAGAGTTAGCTAGTGACAAGCCTGAGCTATCAGCCAAGCATTTATAATTACTATAAGCCTCTGAGTGGTTATTTGGAAACTTGCAGGTGGGAAAGAAACATTCAGTTACATTTGCATCCTCCCCATGCTTCCCTCGCTAAGAGATTAGACTCATTATGTGTATTGTCTTCCTCCTTGCTCACAGGGAACTCGAAGTCCCTCTTAACCTCTTGGACTTAAATACATGTGTTTTGAACCAGGATGTACTAATGCCACATAAGGGAGCAACGTCCTGCTCTTTCTTCTAATACGTTTAATTTCTTTTACGGAAGTAATGCTGCCATGCTCTGGAGAGTCACGACTGATCTAAAACTGCCTTCTAAATGCTTGTCCTCATTCTTGTAGAGTGCAGCTCTCAAATCTCACTCGAGGAGCTTTTCTTTTATTTTAAACCAGGGAAGGGAGTTAACACACAGATCCCCAAGCAGTCAGAAAACAGAGACTAAGTGAAGGTTGAGTCCTCAGCCTTAAACAGGACATCTTTATCATGATCCCTGGCCCCAAGACTCAGGGTTCATTATGGAAGAGGGGGCAGAAAGATGATAGGAGCCAACAGTTTAGAAAGACGTCTACAAATCAGTGTTCTCTGGACACGATGACGTCACCACACACGTGAGCTCACAGTGGTTGTGGCTGCTTTCATAAGATCAAGCCAGGCGACATTCTAGCATGGGTGGGGAGGGCTACACAGAGCCCCATCCTCAGCTAATAAGGGGGCTACTAGCAATTGATGTGTGCCCAGGAAGAGAGAACCAATTTTCTTCAGGAGTTTGAATGTGGGTAGGGATGCCCACGTTCTAACGGATGGACCCACATCCATGCACATACTGGATGCACTAACTGGCCTCTTTAGGTTAGAAGAGAATATGAGGTTAGGAGGAAGACGGCAGTGAGGGGGGTTTTGGAGGAATCGAAGTGGGGAATGAAGGGGTTTATATGATCAAAATGCATCCCAAAGACTAAGTAAAAGATATTTTAAAATAAAATGAAGTGAAAGGCAAAGAAGTGAAACAGAGTGTCTATTTTTAGTCCTCACCACATACTGTTCAGATATGTTTAGATAGGAGCCTCAGACTCCCTTGTGGTTTCCTTGTGCTGCCCGGCCCAGCCTCCTTTGTACTTAACCATCGCTGATCCATCAGATGGACTGAGGGCTTGGACTGGGGCCAAAAAAAAAGAATTCCCACAAAAGTCTCTGTGCTGGAGGAGTCAGCTCTGCTAAAGTTCATCCCCAGCAGGCTGCTTGTATATACCGAGTTCTTTGTACGAGATGGAGGACGGAAAGCAAAGATCCAAAGCTGTGTTGTGAGCTTGGCAGTGTGGGGCAAAAGGCTAGCAAGGATGCAATGGGTCAGAAGGCTTGGGATGGATGGCTGTGTTCTCCCGAATTAAATGTGAGAAACGAAAAGGCTAAAACGTGTGCATTCTATACTCTTCTGTTTTGCCACTATCGGGCTTCTGATCTGGTAGTGTGTCCTCTGTGTGAGGTGTCTGTGTGTAGCCCTGCAACAGTGGGAGCTACATAACCATATTACCAGGCATTGTGATCGGAAGGGCATCTAATATCAGATTCTTGTTTATTGATTAAACACAGGGGTTCATTCCTTAGAGAGTGACTCTCCTGCAATCTCAACCTTCCAGAGATAACCATTGCCAACAGTTCAGGTTACTTCTATGCATATATTAAACAAATGTAATGCACATGCACAGAAATATATTTCATATAGAAACTGGGCCATCCCTAATCTGGCATGATAGCTTGTTTATTCAGTTGCCAGAGTGCCACAAATATACCACAGTAAACTAATTGTGGAAAACATAACCTGACATCACGATTGAAGGGCATGAGACCTGATTACATCTCTACAGAAACTTAGGCAATACTAATGACTATTCCAGAGCCATGTCTTCGACTCAGTTATCATATTTTTAGAAG
The DNA here is from genome assembly GCF_950005125.1 of Chionomys nivalis. Classification (NCBI taxonomy): domain Eukaryota; kingdom Metazoa; phylum Chordata; class Mammalia; order Rodentia; family Cricetidae; genus Chionomys; species Chionomys nivalis. Next base: position 116,508,429 of record NC_080087.1, read on the forward strand.
TCACTTTTTTTTAGTATAACAAATGTTGATGCAGAACCAGACATCGTTCACGTTTGATCAGAGCAGCAGACCCCAGCTGAAAACATAAACACGCATGTCGCTTTGGAATGTTATCTGTCAAAGTTGCCAGAAGGTTGACTTTTGATACTATTTTCAACTATTTAGCAGGATCTGAATCAGAGCAGAAAATATTAGAGCAGGTCTAATTAATGCTGGATTAAGAACAGAAATTCTAAGAAGTCCCGTTGAACATACGTATTATTTTCCCTGAATTCTTCAAATCTATTTTTGAAAACTTACACTTGTGAAGGCATTCACACTCTGAACTATGATATTAATTTAATGAGTAATTAAGCTGACACCATCAGGTTCAAAGGAGGAGGCAGTGCGGGTAGCAGAAACTGAAGGACTACGACCGCTGTGTTCTGGTTCCCAGCCAAACTTCCTTTTGGTAGAATACATTTGATTTTGAAAGAATGATAAACTTGCAATTTGGACTGGAGAAATGGCTCAGTGGTTAAGAGCATTTACAGAGGACTCAATTTAGTCCCCACACAGGGGACTCACAATCACCTGGGGGCTCTGACATACTCTCTGGCCTCCAGGGCACCAGCACTCACATTTATGCATATGCCTACGCACATATACGTAAATAAAAACAAAATAAATCTTTTAAATTGTTTTTTATTGAGCTATATATTTTTCTTTGCTCCTCTCTCTTTCTCTCTCTTACCCTCCTAAACTCTCCCATGGTCCTCATGCTCCCAATTTACTAAGGAGATCTTGTCTTTTTCTACTTCCCATGTACATTAGATCCATATATGTCTCTCTTAAGGTCCTCTTTGTTATCTAGGTTCCCTGGGATTGTGATTTGTAGGCTGGATTTCTTTGTGTTATGTCTAAAAGCCACTTTTGAGTGAGTACATAGGCTATTTGTATTTCTGGGTCTGGGTTACCTCACTCAATATGATGTTTTCTAGATCCATTCATTTGCCCGCAAATTTCAAGATGTCATTATTTTGTTGTTGTTGTTGTTGTTTTCTCCCACAGTGTAGTACTCCATTGTGTAAATGTATCACACTTTCCTTACCAATTCATCAATCGAGGGACATTTAGGTTGTTTCCAGGTTCTGACTATGACAAATAATGCTGCTATGAACATAGCTGAACACATGTCCTTGTGGTACAATTGAGCATCCTTTGGGTATATACCCAAAAGAGGTATTGCTGGGTCTTGAGGGAGGTTGTTTCCTAATTTTCTGAGAAATCACCATACTGATATCCAAAGGGGCTGTACCAGTGTGCACTCCCACCAGCAATGGAGGAGTGTTCCATTTACCCCACATCCTCTCCAACATAAGTTGTCATCAATGGTTTTGGTCTTGGCCATTCTTACAGTTATAAGATGGAATCTCAGTTGTTTCGATTTCTAGTTCTCTGATGTTAAACATTTCCTTAAGTGTCTTTCAGCCATTTTAGATTCCTTTGTTGAGAGTTCTCTGTTTAGGTCTGTACCCCATTTTTAAATTGTGTTATTTGTTCTTTTGATGATCAATTTCTTGAGGTCTTTGTATATTTTGGAGATCAGCCCTCTGTTCAAAGTGGGGTTGGTAAAGATCTTTTGCCATTCTGTAGGCTGTCGTTTTGTCTTTTTGACCATGTCCTTTGTTTTACAGGAGCTTCTCAGTTTCAGTAGGTTCCATTTATTAATTGCTTCTCTCAGTGTCTGTGCTACTGGGGTTATATTTAGGAAGTGGTCTCCTGTGCCAATGTGTTCAAGTGTACTTTCTATTTTCTCTTCTATGACGTTCAGTGTGGATGGTTTTATGTTGAGGTCTTTAATCCATTTGGACTTCAGTTTTGTGCATGGCAATAATAGATATGGATCTATTTTCATTTTTCTACATGCTGATATCCAGGTATGCTAGCACCATTTGTTGAATATGCTTTCTTTTTTTCCATTTTATATTTTTTGCTTCTTTGTCAAAAATCAGGTGTTCGTAGGTGTGTGGATTGATATCTTTGATGACTGTTTTTCTTTTTTATCAGATATAGGTCATCTAATTTGCTTACCTGGTCTTCACTTAATTTTGGTAAGTGATATTTATCCAGAAAATTGTCCATTTTCTTTAAGTTTTCCAATTTTGTGGAGTACAGGTTTTCGAAATATAGCCTCATGAGTCTCTGGATTTCCACCATGTCTTTCGCTATGTCCTGCTTTTCATTTCTGATTTTGTTAATTTGGATATTTTCTCTCTGTCTTTTGGTTAATTTAGATAAAGATTTGTCTATTTTGTCGATTTTCTCAAAGCACCAATTCTTTGTCTCATTGATTCTTTCTATTGTTTTCTTTGTTTCTAATTTGCTGATTTCAGTTTTCAATTTGATTGTTTTCTGTTGTATAGTCCTCCTGGGTAAGATTGCTTTTTTTTTGTTGTTGTTGTTCTAGAATTTTCAGGTGTTCTGTTAACTCACTAGTGTGGGATTTTTCCAGGTTCTTTATGTAGACTTTTAGAGCTATGAACACTGCTTTCATTGTGTCACATAAATTTGGCTATTTTGTGTGGTCATTTTCATTGAATTTTAGGAAGTCTTTGGTTTCTTCCTTTATTTCTTCCTGACCCATTGATGATTCAAGTGAGCACTGTTTAATTTCCATGTGTTTGTGGACTTTCTAGAATTAGCGTTTCTGTTAAATTCTAATTTTAAGCCATGGTGATCTGATAAGATACATGGGGTTATTCTAATTCTTTTGGAATTGTTGAGGTTTGCTTTGTTACCTAGTATGTGGTCAGTTTTTGAGAAGGTTTCATGAGGTGCTGAGAAGAAGGTGTATTCTTTTGTGTTTGGATGGAATGTTCTATAGATGTCTGTTAAGTCCATTTGCTAGTTACCTTATCTCTGTAATTTTCTGTCTGACAGACCTATCCAATGGTGAGAGTGGGGTTTTAAAGTCTCCCACTATTAGTGTGTGTGGTTTAATGTGTGATTTAAACTTTAGTAGTGTTTCTTTTACATATGAGGGTGACCTTGTATTTGGGGCATATATGTTCAGTATTGTGATTTCCTCTTGATGGATTTTTCCTGTGACTAACATGAAATGTTCTTCTTTGTCTCTTTTGATTGTTTTTAGTTTGAAGTCTATTTTATTAGATATTAGGATAGCTACATCAGCTTGTTTCTTAGGTCCATTGAATTGAAAAATTTTTTCCAAACCCTTTACTCTGAGGCGATGTCTGTCTTTGAGTTGAGGTGCATTTCCTGTATGCAGCAGAAGGATGGATTCTGTTTTCATATCCAATCTGTTAGCCTGTGTCTCTTTATAGGAGACTTGAATACATTTATATGAAGGGATATTAATGACCAGTGATTGCTAGTTCTTGTTATTTTAGTTTTTGTTGATGGTGATATTATTATGTTTTTCCCTCCTTTGGGATTTGCTACTGTGAGATCATCTATTGTCTGTATTTTTGTGGATGTAGCTAACTTCCTTGGGTTGGAGTTTTCCTTCTAGTACTTTTTGTAGGGCTGGGTTTGTGGCTAAATATTGGTTAAAATTGGTTCTGTTATTGGATATTTTGTTTTATCTGTTTATGCTGATTGAAAGTTTTACTGGGTTTCATAGTTTGGGCTATTATCCATGGTCTCTTAATGTCTGCATAATGCTTGACCAGGAACTTCTGGCTTTCCATTGAGAAGTCAGGTGTGATTCTGATAGGTCTGCCTTTGTATGTTTTCCTTTGAAGCTTTTAATATTCTTTTTTTTTATTCTATATGTTTAGTGTTTTGGTTATTATGTGGCAAGGGGACTTTTTTTTTTTGATCCAGTCTATTTGGTGTTCTGTAAGCTTCTTGTATCTTCATAGGCATATCTTTCTTTAGGTTGGGAAAGTTTTCTTCTATGATTTTGTTGAATATATTTTCTTTGTTTTAAAGCTGGACAGTTTGTCCTTCTTCTATCCCTATTATTCTTAAGTCTGGTCTTTTCATGGTGTTCCATATTTCCTGGATATTTCATGCTAAGCTTTTGTTAGGTTTTATGTTTTCTTTGACCAATGAGTCTGTTTCCTCTATTTTATCTTCAGCACTTGAGATCCAGTCTTCCATATCTTGTATTCTGCTGTTTATGCTTGCATTTGTTGTTCCTAGTCTTTTTTCATAATTTCTGTTTCTATAATTCCCTTGGTTTATATTTTCTTTATTGTCTCTCTTTTGGTTTTGAAGTCTTAAATCGTGTCTTTCATCTGTTTGATTGCTTTGTCTTGGTTTTCTTTAAGGAATTTGTTGATTTCTTTCCATTTTTTGTTGGTCTTTTCCTCCATTTCTTCGAAGGAATTTTTCATTTCTCCTTAAAGGGCTTCAAACATTTTCCTAAAGTTATTTTTCAAGTCATTTTCTGCTGTAGGAAATCATACAGCCAATATCCTATAAGTTAACTGCCCACTGGGGTGTGGCCTCTTATACTATTTATGCTGATGTAAAGCATGTGTCTGGCCTCTTTTCTGGCTGCGAAATTTGGTTTCTGTTCTCTGTTCCAGCAGAGGATTCTGATTTGTGAGTCTACCCCTAATTAAATAACCATCTATTATTCTTAGTTCTGAGCTAGTGTGGGATTTCTTTTAAGTGGCCTTCTTCAAGAAGGGGTCTGTGGAAGGATGCTTAAGAGAACTTCAATTAGGTCTTGGTTTTATCCACCTATTGGATCTGTATAACCACCATGACAGTCAGAAGAGAGTGTGCTCATCTGCATTAGGAGACTGTAGAGTTCTACTCTTGTATAGCTACACCTTCAACTCCCTTTCTAGAGCATAGCAATCATTGACCTATTTCTATAACATTGTCCTCTGCACTCTACTGTCTTTACCCTGTTCCTCACTTCCTTTACATAAATACTTCTGGGGTAAATTTCTGAATTTCCCATTGGGTCCAGTTTAGTCACCTGTATATTAGGATCTGGAATTCCTGACTCAATGACTATAAAATCCTCAGATAGTCAGAGCCTGATTCTGGGATGAGTGAAGTAGGCTCAGTATATAATCCACTGTCAGCAAGAACCTGACTCAACCCATGTATTTCTGGGGTATCTTTAATAAAAGTCCATGACCTGGGTGTCTGAAATGATAATTTATGAGGGACTGAGGATGAGACCCAGTGGAAGGCCGTTGCTTACTATGTACAAAGCCCTGCATTTATTTATCAATACTACAATAAACAAACATTTGTTGGATAAATTTTTTGTTTACTCATATTTCTAGAGGCTGAAGCCTGAATTCAAGGTGTTTGCAAGACTGTGTTCTCTCTGAAATTGCTAATACTAGTACATAATCTGTTCCAGGTCTCTTTTCCAACTTTTAGTACAGTGGTTCTCAACCTGTGGGTCATGACCCCTTTGGTCATGACAGCTCTTTCATAGGGGTCACCTATCAGATATCCTGCATATCAGATATCCTACATACCAGATATCCTGCATATCAGATATCTTGCATGTCAGATATTTATGTTATGACTCATAACAGTAGCAAAATTGCAATTATGAAATAGTAACAAAAATAACTTTATGGTTGAGTGCTGCGGCCAGCGCAGCCTGGATAGCCAAGACTGGCAGGGGGTGCTGGGATTGAGACACGAGGCTTCTTTTCAGGTGGAAGAATAGCAACCTTTATTTTGCCCAACAACCTTTTATACCTCTACTCCTTCTGTGGAGACCCACCAGCCAGAAAGAACACAAACATCCTTGTCAATTACAGACCACAAGGAAGTTCCCCTGCTAGTCAGGGGGAGTAAGGGCAGCTGGATCACAACAGTTGAGGGTCACCACAACATGAAGAACTGTTTTAAGGGGTCCTACCATTAGGAAGTTTGAGAACCACTCATCTAGAAGCTCCTGTCTTGTGGAAGCATGGCTCTGATATTCTCATGGTATCTTCTAAAAGCATGTATTTAAGTCATTCTCCAGAAATGCAGGTCTCTCTGTATCCAAATTCCCTTTATCATAGGGAGACCCCTAAGCAGGGCCCACTTTAATGACCTCTTTTTAATATGGTACCTGTATAAAACTCTCTAAATAAGGCCACATTTTAAAGTCCTATGGGGTCAGAATTGTAATATACAAGTCAGGCATGCTAACACACAGCTTGAATTCCAGCACTAAGGAGCCAGGGGCTGGCAGATCTATGTGAGTCTGAGGCTAGTCTGGTCTACATAGAGAGCTCCAGGACAGCCAGGGCTATGTAGAGAGACCCTGTCATACCTTCCTCCCCCCAAAATTTTAATGTACTTTTAAAACCATTTTATTAATTCTTTAATTCCATACAATATATTTTGATCGTATTCACCTCCAGTTGCTCCCCTATTCTAATTAAGGAACAATGCGCGTGTTTTGACTAGTTGAAATACCCCAAAGCAAGTATTCAGGAAACATACTCCAGATATTTCTAGTAACAAAAAAAAGAGAAAAAGATACAAGGGGGAAATGTAAAAATAGTAGGAAAAATATGTCATGTAATGAGAGATAGATACTTTCTAACCTGTCACATTAACGACCTCTGAACTCTCAGGCTTCACCTGAATGGATATTCTCTAGATGGGGCTCTGGCTGACCCAATAGGTCTGACTTAGAGTCATATCTTACATCCCTCCCCACGAAGTGGCTCTCTCTATGTGATGCTCTAGCAGCAGGGACTCCATTGCTCAGCTCTCTGGCCCAAGTACACCACAGTCTGAAGAGGTGTGGTTGATCGGTAGTTAGAATTAACCAGACCAGCTCAATTCAAAAGATTTAATAATTGGGGGAAAAGGAAACTCACACAACCAAGGATCCAACGAAAACCAGGAGCTCGGAGAGAACAAAGAGAGAAAGGCGAGCACACCTGGATGTTTTATCTTTTTTTCTTGGCCTCAGGGGACACACCCTAAACAGAATGTGATTGGGTGAACTTCCCCATCATCTCCCCCTTTTGTCTAAACAAGATCAAACCAAACCCAATACAACAATATACAGTATATAAAATTACAAACAACAAACAATATTAAGCAAGAAACATATACTAAGCATTCTATTTAATGTATTGAAATTAAATTTAGAGAAACCATGAGGAGCGTAACTACAATTATCTAATCTTCGACTCCATCAAAGATCTGAGAAGGGAAGTAATATTACTTGAGCAACCAGGAAGTACAAACGAGAAACTTCCAAAATGTGCAACAAATGACAGAGACAACTGACTACCTGGGCAATCACCCAAAGTCTCATTTGCAATATTGAGGTGACCAACTTCGGCTAAGGCCTAACATAACTGACACACCATTTTCAAAGGCAAGGAACTTTTTAGAACTATATTACCCTGTCTTGGCAAGCTAAGACAATCCTGTTTTTATCCATTTACAGATATTCTGTATCTCTGTCAGTGATCGAGGTATGGGCTTTTCTTTGCCCAAAGGCCAGTTCTGCCAAGATGAAGACAAGCTTCAAGTGGAGAGTCTTTGGTGCTCAACGTTCTCTCGGGAGCAGAGTGGTGTTGCCAGGAGTGATTGTGTCTCGTTAGCATGGAACTCTAGGTTAGACTAAAGGCCATTTTCTACAGCTCTTCGAAGAGGTTGAAGATTATACTATCTATACTAAATATAATCTCTATGTATATAAAGAACCTTATTAGCCTAAATATAAATATGGCAAACATATAAATAATGTAATTCTTGATACCTATCTAACTTGAAGACTAAGAGAATAAACAACTGTGCAATAAATGAGGACAATGACCTCCAAATATAAACAATGTATATCATTACATAAATAATATATAAGTATCTTAATCAGAGGTAGAAATGTACACTGCAATATAGTAAATATATGTATATATATCAATACAATATATATATATCAATACATAACAAATGTTTTAAACAGAGGTAGAAGCATACTCACATACAATATTCAATATACTTTAACTTTTGTGTCAATATACAAGAATCAATGCATGCTGAATATTTCCCGGTAAGCCACCACCTTGTGCTGCTACACAGATTATTAGAAATGGGTTAATCAAGATGTGAGAGTTAGTCAATAAGAGGCAAGAACTAACAGGTCAGGCAGTGTTTAAAAGAATACAATTTGTGTGTTGTTATTTTAGGGCATAAGCTAGCCAGGCGACCAGTCGGCCGGTAGGAATGCAGCCCGCTGTTCCTTCTACAACAGTCCACTTCCCTAGCTTCATCCAAATGTATATAGGGGACACTCAGCAAACTTGGCATGCATCTTGGGAAGAGCAGACTAGAAATAAACCTGAAAATTTCTAGGCAAAGATCAAACACAGCTGTGTTTCAAAGGGTGATGTTCAGACCCTTCCCAGTTGTGCCTCTCCCAGGAATAAGAACTGGGGTACAGCTCTAAGCGACTGTAGAAAGGAGGACCTCTTTGACTTCTGCCTGCAATTCTGAAGCACGTAAAAGAAGGAAGCTGCCTTTTGCCTGCTTGCCTTCACTCTTGCTGGTGAGTTCATCTGCTCCTGCTATGGCATTCCTTTGCCTGGTATCAGAACAAACTTCTTGGAACTTCCAACTTAGACTGAAGACCAGAAGCTCTCCAGCAATCCTCCAGATCTTCAGCATTCGATCGGAACCGCTGAGACATCCAGCCTCATGGACTGCAGAAGCAGTGGATTCTTGGCTTCTCTAGTGTGAGATGGCCACTGTTGAACCACCTGGACCCTATCATGCAAGCCAATCTAATTAATCCCCTTTTAATAGCTATGTATTTATTTGATCTGTTCTGTTCCTTTGGAGAACCCTAACACCATTTGAGAACCAAATGAGGAAGTGACCCTCTGCCGGAGAGAAACCAGACTAGAAACCGGATCTACTAGCATTTGATCCCAGACACCAGATCTGTGAGGAAATACGTCTCTGCTGTTTAAGCCATGCAGCCTGTAATATTTTATCATGGCAGCCAGAGCAGACTAACACAGGTATATTCTCCAGCTCCAAAGATTAACATAGCACTTGGTTCTCAGATTACACCCTCGCCCTGGTGACATCCTCCTAGAACCTTTGTCATAGGAATTTCTGCTTACCTGGGGACACTTGGAAGGTCAGAATCTAAGACAGACCAATTCTCTGGACCTCCTTTGGGGGTTTTATTTTGCTTATATGATGTTCATTTATCTTCCACTGAGCCTCAGAAATGACTTCACTCTTCTAAGAAGTAGCTGGAAGCTCTAAAAGGACCACGAAAATGAATACTTTGCCCATCCAGCAGGAAATATAACCTTTGAGTAGCAAGGAAATGGAAAATCTGATTGTCCCTAAGGAATGGCTCAGACTTTTATTTGTTTAAGCTAATTTGTTTGAAGCTAGAATAATTGCTCAGCTACCTCGCAAGTGCAGACTAATAAATAAAGGGATGTTATTTTCATCTGGGCATTGCTTAGAGGTAGCAGGCAATGAGGGTTAGTGAATCTTTAAAATTCCGTTTCCTCAAAATTAGTTTTGAATTGCTGTTATTGTGTCCATTTTCTGTTGGTGAAAGTTTTCTCTTATAAGGCAACAGAAAGCAAGATATGCAAAATATAAAATTGAAAATCTAAACTAGGCAATTTTAAAAATCATTCTTATAAAAAGCACCAAGGGAGAGAGCCAACAGAACTTACCGACGGTAATGGTAGCCCTCTCTAGTGCTCATTTCGAGTCAGGCGCAATTCTAAACATCTATAGTAAATGCTTATTTTATTGTGTAATCAATGAATCATGAAAGCTGGGTGGCAAGGAGAAATTTATAGCATTCTAAGAATTTTGCAAAAGAAAATAACCTTTGCATGGCAAAGTAGGTAGAAATTATCATACAGACATCGAAGAGAGTCAAGGAGAAATAACAATATACAGAGAACACAAAAATTAACATTCTTTAGTCTCCTACCTCTGTGGTTAATCCTGGCTTTAAAAAGTCAAGTTTTGAAAAGACTTCTTGACTGTTGATCAACAGCACATCAAACATCTTTATTGAATTTCTCCTTTTCACTGTGTTGTTTGAATATTTTCAATTTTAATGCATGACGTGATTTTTTTTAATGTACTACATGATTCTAGAAGTGAGTTGGTTCTAATGGAAGCAATTTGGAGACAGTAGTGTTACGCAAAGTGTTGCAAAGCAACATTTGTTACTCAAATGTCAGCTGGAATTATAATCTTCAAGATATTTGAAAAACTTAAAAAGTAGTGACCACCACTCCTTCTGCAGCAGAAGCATTTTGAAGTGATCTACTATCCCATTCATTGGCATCTCCCTTCCCCCCCCCGACATTTAAGCTGAAGTGAAATGAAACTTTACTGTGTATTTCCATTTTCTACAGATTATATGCACCTCTGAAAATTCCCTCAGAACAGACAACAGACGGAGACTATTTCTGAGGAGAGTCTGGCACTGACTTTTATGGAGGCTGTTCAGTACAATAAAAGGGAGTATTGTTTGATGTAAGAAAATGAAGAAAAGAAGGGGACGAAGACAGCTGAGCACAGAGAAGAGAGCTCTAGTAAGCATTTGCTAGATGTGTCGGTGCTATGCGTGAGAGAAAAACACAGGTGATATGGCTATGTTTTAAAAAGATAACGGCACTGTCCTAGCACCAAGAACACTTCATGAGGACAGACAGAGTCCTTCCAAACTCTGTGGCAATGGCACATCTGCTGCTAAAGTGGTCTAAAATCCCATACTTTCTTCTCAATTTTTTCCTAATACATTTAGGCATTATTCAAAGTGATAGAATAAGAGACTCAATGTGGGGCAGAGGGGGACAATTCATTATAATCATCTCTTTAAAAAATGTTAGTCTTGTCAACTATGAGTCCCTCCAACTTGACCCATTACAGTAAGGGTTATAAGTAAACAGAGAAGTGAATTGTGTCTTGTGAATACTGAAGCGCGGGCCATGGCAAATTCTAATAATTTGAACAACATGTAGGAAATCTAAAAGGAAGTTTGAATATGGAGATAATAGCTTTTAACCTTTTGTTCACTGAGGCATAGAGTAAAATCCCTTTGTAGAATGCTGAATGCACCACTAAGGTACCAAGGAGCAGGGAGCATTGTAAGGAACTGGCCCCAACTCTCCACTGAGCTGCGCATGCCCTTTCCACGGGGACAGAAATGTCTACAGGTCAGAAGAGGCATCTAACCTGCCCAAAGGCAAGGGGCTAACTGGCAACAGTCCCAAAGTGGGGGTAAGTCGGGGAGAAAAAAGTGGTTCCTGGATTTGTGGCCACTTCTTAAAAAAACAAAAATCTAGAATCAGCCTTGAGAATCTTCTAGAAGAAATAATCATTTCGAGGCAGGAGCTGCCACTAAGTTTGACCACATGAATATTAAAGTCAGCTTAGAGAAGATAAAGTCTCACTTTTCCTCCCATAACACTGTCTAGAATGGAGCAGAAATAGCACAATTAATGCGTTTGCTTTCCTTCTGACTCTATTCTAATTGTATGGAAGACTGACAGAGACAGTGATCAAGTCTTTCTAAAGGATAACCCAAGGAAGAACCTGGCTTATGATTTGCAGACAGTTACCTCATTTTCATAAATCTTTCTTTTGCCAGCCTGAACAACTGAATGGGACAGATATACTTTTTAATCTCTGAAGGGAAGCAAGGTGTGTACTGAATCACTAAAAATGGACTCTTGTTTGTGTAAATTTCCTTGTGACTTTTTTAGCTATGGGCAGTTTTGTACCTGCTATACCCCAAGACTCGGGGCTTTGCTTAGTTTATGGCCAGCGTGTTGTGTCTCCAACTCAGTGGGCAAAAGTTCTCCACAAAGATGACAATCATTTTCAGATACAGAAGTTAAATTTCATGTTGGCATCCTCCAACGGTCTGGAAAGGAGTTTAGAGGTTATGTCTGACATTGATAAAGTTGTTCCACAAGGCCACGCTGCTGTAATTTGACCTTCAGCAAACCTATGAGGTTTATAGTAAAATAAATGAGGTCTAAAAGAGACATTCACTATCCACGGACCTCGAACCCTTCCGCACTGTCGATAGGGATAATAACAGGATGATGATATGAATAACAACTCTGGCAGAGCAAGTGCTTTCTTTCACCAGACCTCCTAGTAAGTCACCGCCATGTTGACTCCTGGAAGTTCTCACACCAGCCCTGTCTTGGTCCCATTTGACAGACAAGGAGCCCAGGCTTAAAGATTTGAAATTGCTTGCCCGAAATCATAAGATAGCTCAGGACCTGTATCAGGACTTAAATCCATGTTTCTCTGACACAAAGCAAGCCATGTCTAAGTCACTGGCACAACCCACAACTCGCTTTTATCACCAGTCAAGGGACTTCACTGCAAATTTATTAAACCTTGTTTTATTACCTTAGATGGAATGTTTCCACTCTCTCAAGGAAGCTGTCTACCTTCTAGTACATCCACTATGAGTTAGACACAGCCAGATTCTTCTCTCACCCTTTCTCATACCCTTGTAGGTAGACATTGTTAGGGCCATGTTTGAAGTTATGGACACTGACCCTCAGAGAAAACAACTTACCGGCCCTCTGTCACTAATGTGATGCAGAACACAGGTGGGAGCCCATTTTGTACCTTTAAAATGGTACATGGCCTCGCTAAAATTCAAACCCTTTTTAAAATGAGAATTCTTGCCCTCAATACTTTATTTAATTAATTTATTTATTTATTTATTATACAGTATTCTCAGTATTCTGTCTGCATGTATGCCTGCAGGCCAAAAGAGGGCACCAGATCTCACTACAGATGGCTGTGAGCCACCATGTGGTTGCTGGGAATTGAACTCAGGATCTTTGGAAGAACAAGCAGTGTTCTTAACCACTGAGCCATCTCTCCAGCCCCACCCTCAATGCTTATTGGCTTGTGATTTTAGTGAAGCATCCCCAATAACTTCCTGGGATTTTTCTTGGAGTTAGGAAACAGTTGGAGGAGGTGTAACTGAGAATATACTTTTCTTCCCAATGCCTATTTTTTTAAGTTCCTGAGATTATTGTTATTTATAAGTGGTTTTATTATACCTTTCGCTGCATGACTGAGATGTCACAACATATTTGGAAGTGTGTGGGTTGATAGCCACAGATATAAAATGCTTACAGTTTGGGATTTTCTTAGCTTAAAAAAAAATAACTTTTATTTTGAGATAAGACCAGCTATGGGGGACCTTTTCTCGTTTGCCTAAAGGATGTTGCTGTGGTGGGGTTATAACTAACAGTTGCCCCGTGGAGAACTTCGTAGGGACGGAGAGAGCATGTCAACACCCTGACAGCTGATACAACATCAGGTAGCATCCAACACTTAGAAGATTATGGATTTTGAGGCTTTTTGCTTCACACAGGCAGATACTGCTAATATGTACCTTATAATAACCTTCAGTTATCTCAAACCAACCAAATCCCCTGAAATGTTACTAGATGAGCCAGGTAGTTAACATAGCTCTGTTTTTTAATACCAGCATCTAATTTCCTCTCTCTCTCATCCCTCCCTGTTTGTTATGAATGTATATGGGTACACACATATGTATGTATGTATATCAGTAATCACATGACCTATCTAGTAGAGGCCAAAGGTCACTGCCAGGTGTCTTCCTCTACCATTCTCCACCTTAGTTTTTGAGACAGAGACTCTCACAGAACCCAGGAGTCATTATTTTGGTCAGACCAGCTGGACAGCAAGCCCCAGGGTCACCATTCTTTGCACACTTCCAGAGCTGGAGTTGCAGATCTATCCCAACATACCCAGCTTTTACATGGGTACTGAGAATATGAACTCAGAGTCTCACGCTGATCCAGCGAGCACTTTATCCATGGAACCACCCTTCCCCAGCTATGATGTCGAGCTCTGCCAGAATGTCTCAAAAATCAAAATAAAGATCAAGTGCATCAAAAGCGCCTGGAATGTGTGCTGGCAATGCACTTGGCCTCTTCGCTGACTCTCTAGAGTGAGAACCAAGAGTTGGGTTCTTGGGGGTGATTCTCCTGCTAAGTGGAGTTTTAAGACCTTATCTTTTGCAGGGTTCACTCACATGCACCCACCCTTCTCCCCTAAACCCCACAGTAGGAAAGTCTTAATTGCATGTGGGAAGCAAGTTCATAAAGAATTACATCTCATTTCATTTCATGACCTTCTGTTTCTCTAGCAGCTCTTTAGATGTTCATCGGCTGCAGAACTACTCAGTGAAGGCAGAACTAGGGTTCCCCAAGCACACAGACAATTCAAATGAAATCATGTGAGTGCAGCCATCAGTGGAGGGTCGAATCCGGGACCATTGCCTGCTCAAGTTTCTTATTTGAGATGGCCCAGTGTATGCACGTAGCCTATGCCTCTCCCCCTATATGCTTTCAGTTACTTCCCAATCACTTTGGTAACTAAAATGATGTTAGTGCTCTGTAAATAGCTATTCCATGTTGTTCAGAGAACAATGCAAACAAAGAAGCCTTTATATATGTTCATTGCTCATGCGACCTTTCATTTTCAAGAGTGCTCTGCCCGAGATTGGTTGAATCAAAGGTTATGGAACCTATACATGTAGATGGATCATGCTGTAACTCTGCCAACACGCTGACCTTCATTTATACCAAAACTTTTGTAAGTTTTTAATGGATAGAAATTTTGAAATTTTGAGTTCTGCTATCCCTCTAAAAACATTCCTCTAGTGGAAAGATGTATCCCATCGACAACAGTAATCAAAAAAGTGTAAAATTTAAGTATTAAATGAGAAGTGGTGAATGTGTGTGTGTGTCTCTCTGTGTGTGTGTTTGTCCTGCTTCAGTTAGGATTTTGCACTGGTTATAACTGGACAAGAACTCAGCCTGCCTTCCTTCCATCCAGTGTAGTTTCTTTTCCTATATGAAAGTACAGGAAATTGGGTAGGAACAATTTGTAATTTCTGAGTCTTTTCCCTTGGCGATAAGAGATGTTGATCTGAGCACTTTTCTGTTGGCTGAATCAAAATGACAGACATCGAGAGAATTATTAAGCTAGAAAGTAACACAAAGTCTTCCCCAGCGTGTCCCCAGGGTGTAGCTCTATTTTCTGTGCTTGCTGGTGGAAATAGGGTGGGGTGTGATTGGAAAGCCAAGTCATCATCTGCAGTTCAGTCTGTTGATAATGTGAGAACTCGAGAATGTGGGGATGCTGAGCCTGGGCTGTCAGAACCTGCCAGGACCACAGTGCCCTAATTTACTGCTCAGCTGAACACACTCTACCTGCTTCTAAATTAAACCCATGTGGCTTCTTCGCCATGTAGGACTATCTCATCTTCAAGTTACTCCTTGGATTCTCCTCTTTTAAAAATCAACCGTGTGGAGGGAAGTTTCTGTCTCGCATGGTCCTGAAGCCATTCACTCCCAAAGAAAGACACAAAGGCTTATATTAATTATAAACTGTTTGGCCTATTAGCTTAGGCTTATTATTAGCTAGCTCTTACAACTTAAATTAACCCATAATTCCTGTCTATGTTTAAACCACGTGGTTTAATATCTTTTCTCAGTGAGGCATTCTCATGGTGCTTCTTTTGCATCTCTGCCTTTCCTCCTACCAGAATTCTCTTAGTCTGGTTGCTCCAACTATACTTCCTGCCTGGCTACCGGCCAATCAACATTTTATTAAAACAATATGAGTGACAAATCTTTACAGTGTACAAAAGCATTATCCCACAACAGCTTCCCTTTTTTTTTTTCTTTTCAAAATAAGACCCTGAATCTAATCTCCTTTGTTTAGCTCCCCTCCCCATCATTGTCAATAACAACTTGTAACCAACACACTATATAAAGACAAACATCCATAATACATTTTTGGGGAATGTGGGTGTAGTTCTCTAGGTTACTTCCTGCTGATTGGGGGTGCTAGTAATCTTAGGATATGGCGAAATCCTGACTGGAGTATTCTGTGAGGCTGGATCATCTCAGACAGCAGCCTTGAAACTGTTCTGGATGCAGAATTCAGAAGAAATTGCAACACAACTCAAACCCAAACATTCCCCCCAAACTCCAGAAATAGATTTGTCAGCATGTCCCCAGTCTGTAACCCCACAGCTAAAAGTGATGTTCAGAACAGACATACCAGTCTCTAATTAGTGTGCTGTTGCCAAACATATTTTTCTTTCTAAGAATAATGGAGAAGGGATATTTATGGCCTTTGATTAGTTGGGTATGAAATGTTGTGTATCTCAGCCCTCATCCTTTCCGTGGTATGGTGGTATTTTAGTTGGTCACTCTTCCTGAAAGCATTTTTTTTTAAGTGAGTAAGATAGACAATACAGTGTTAAAATGTCCCCTGCCCCATGCACACAGCCCATCCTCACCTTGGCTGATCCTCGGAGCCTTTCACTTCCGCAAAACTGTATCCTTCTGGTTTCTTCTTTGTCCTCATTACTTATCTCCTCAGCTTGTAGGGTCCGTAGTCTAAACACACTTTTCAGACAATAGCTCTTGTTTTCTCACTGTGCAGTTGGCTCCAGGAAATGATAGTCACAATGGCATTCCTGATGGTAGACACAACAATGACGCTGTTTTGTACTGAGTGCCCTTTGCCCTGTTGTAAAGCTGATTGCACTTACTCCTCACAACCACCTAAGGAATGATTCTGATCCACTTTTTCTCTTTGTCTCCATTGAGCAGAAGAACAAACTCAGCGTGATTTATATGTGGCTGTTTGCCTGGTCGTCTTGGACCCTGTTCCTCTTTGACACTACTTTGACATTGTGCTGCTCTTCCTTGCTTGTATTTTATGTGTGTGAATATTTGGTTTGCATGTACGTAAGTATACTAAATGCATGCAGTGACCACAGAGCTCAGAAGAGGCCATCAGATATCCTGGAACTGGAGTTACAGATGTTTGTGAGGTTTTGAGCAGCCTTGTAAATGCTCGGAACAAAACCCAGGTGGTTTACAAAAGCAGCCAGTGCATTTAACCACTGATCCATCATCTATCTGGGTCCCTAAGCTTTATTTTTGTTTTATGTATATGAGTGTGTGCTTATGTGTATACATCTACATTACATGTCTGCTGGTGTTTGAGGAGGTCAGAAGAAGGCTCCGGATCCTCTGGAACTGCAATTATGGGTAACTGTGAGCTGACTGATGTGGGTGCTGGGAACCAAACATGGGTCCTCTGGAAAAGCAGTCAGTGCTTTTAAATGCCATCCTTTTAGCCCCACTCCCCAAGCACTTTTATCTTTGTTTATATAGACCTTGCAGGCCGCCTCAGTTTCTACCTACTTCGAGAAGGCTCTCCTCATGATTCTACCTATTACTAAAGACTCTCTCTTCAAGATTCCCAGAGTAGGCCACTAGTGTTGGTTATTGTATATGTCATGTTGCCTTCTTCTCCCAGAGTTTTCTAAAAGATTGCCTTTGCATATTTGACATTTCAGAAGTTCCTACCACTGTTATGGTCACATAATGACACATTCAATCACTGCTTTATTTTTTGAAAGTCCTTCCCCAAGGCCATACACCTCTCTGAAGGCCAGAAAGTTCTTCCAAAGACAAGTGCTATTATGCAGTCTGCCATGTACACAGGATAGCAACTTGATTTTTTTTTTTAAATTACACTCTGAAACCTGTTCAGGCAAGTTGGTGGTTTCAGTGTGTTGATTTCTAAGCAACTTACCAAAGAATATCTGCTTTTTGCTTGAACAAAAGCAACCACTTTAAGCACTTGAGATCATTATTTTTTGGAAATGGATTTAGCTTGCAACTCCAAACCACTCTAGTTATTACTCTTTTAAAGATAATCAAAGTTTCATATTTGCAGGGGAAAAAAGCCCAGACGTCTCAGCGTTGATCTTTGCAATGGATGATGAGAGGCATCTCAATGGGTTCGTCCTTTGACGGATATGTTACAGATGCAATGCTTCACAAGTGTAACTGGGCTCATCTTCCTGCCAGTTACAAACAGTTGGTGGAGTTCTTGTTTAATTCCTACTGAGACCAGGAAAAAATTCTTTTAATTTCTGCCTTTTAGTGGTAAGAAATACATACACAAAATCCCAATGACATATATTAAACACAGTTCCAATTGAGATACTGTGTGGAGGCTATCAAGAGAGGAGTTTACAAAAGGATGGGAAGAGACCGCAAATAAATCTAGGAGCTGTCTATACACAATGATGTCCATTTGATAAAGAGAGGATTCAATATTTCCCCAAGCAGAAGAAAGAAAGAAGTTCTCTTGGTGCATTTCACATTAATCAAATGTTATGGATACCATGGACGCCCCTCATTCTATCTCAAATTCTGTATAGAACAGTTCTCAAACCTGCCTGTACTCAGAATGATCCATAGAGATTTGAAATATTATTAAAAGAAAACAAAATCAATGCCAAGGATCATTTTTAGATGAACTAAACTGAAATGCCTGGGCCAGGGCCTAATGATCCATAATTTTGAAAATTTCCTATTGTGTTCTGAAACACACTAAGTAAAACAGCTTCTACAGAGTTGCCAGACCGTGGATGTTCTGGGAGGTGGAGGCTGAAGGCTTCTTATTGGCTAACTTCTGGCATGTGCTACCAGGGTGTGGCTGTGGAAACTTGGAAGGCAGCTTTTGCATCCTGGCAGAGCTCTCATAGCTTTGGGGTGTGAACGAGCTTAGACAGCCAAAATGTTAAAATGGGTTGCACACTAGTAGGTGTTTGGAAGTGCTTATTCAAAGGTTTTCTCAGAAGGGAGAGTGGGACATGCATGTAAGGGGCCATGGCTCCAGATAGGAATCTAGGAATTGACAATTCCTTTAAAGAGAAGATTGTCTGGGCACACACAGACACAGAGTTTTAGCTTTTAAAGGCTTTGGGGTATGAGCATCCTTTGCTGGGTTATTCTATTTCCTACAAACCTGTTGAAGGCAAAGATAGAAAATTCACATTGAATTTGGATTCTATCCAACCATGATTTTAAAAGAAAAAGAAATCTTTTTCTGGACTCTCAAGGCAGGAGGATCTGCGTTCAATTCTGTTTACTGCTATGAGCCACGATTGCAGGTTATTTCCCTACTCGGGGCTAAGTGTAAATCGAGCAAATTGGCCATCAGTAAAGTGATAAAAACTTAAGAGAAAAAGCTCTTGGATGAAGACTTGGGGAATCAAACATTCCAATAATTTCTGTAGAAGAGAATCTCAGATTTCTGGGACTCCCCTGAGTAGCAGCTGCCAGGAAACACTTCTTGTTCTAGATCCTATTTAAGAACAAATACTCCCGAGAACTCCATTTAACTTGCTGGCATTACTGAGCGATTTTATTTCACACGCTTTTCCGAGGAAGATACTTTGCATGATTTTTTTTTGAATAATTTAAGAACATACTTGGCAACATGGAAACAAGAAGCATGGCAAGTCGGGAATAAAGGAATCCAAGTTTCCCATTTGCTTTGAATTAGAGATCAGCTGCCACTAGCTGGGCAGCGGCAGGACCCATCACTGTTTACCAACCTCATCCTGTTCAGTGTACGATCCTTTGTCTTTACCAGGTTCCTAGAGAAGCATGTGGCTTTAGATCTGTAGGGTTACCTGCTACAAATAGAAACTATTACATGATAATTTAAAGGTTGTTTCCTTGTCAAAATTGGGGGAGGTAGATTACTTATGGGCATGTAAGTGTTGACAGACATGTTTATACACAAAGGTAGTAAAGATATTATATGCAAAAATACGGTCTTGGAAAACCGTGATGAAAGTTTCTGTCATTGGCCTCTATTTTCTTCTTGTCCAAATCCTTGAGAAATGAGATTATCATTTAGTCAAAGTATAGGTTGGTAATTGGGCCACATTTTACACACTGGCATTTATGGCGATGGCATCTTTCCTGGGACAGACAGCTGCAGTGGTCCTGCTGCTGCTCCCTGGGTCTTCCACTCTCTCCAAGGGAGAAAGTTCATTTCCAGCCTTAGCTTCCTTTGTGATTTGCTCCTAGGATACTGGAGGAACAGTCTCATTTTCCATGGCTCCCTTCTTCATTTTGCTTTTGGTCTCTCAGTTTTCCGGGCTTCGAATAACTGGAGCCAAGTAGGTTTGAGTAGCACTGAAGTGGAACTTAATCTCTATCCCTACGGCTCGTCATCCTTCAAGAGCCCAGAACATTCTGCCTTGAGCTTTTCTTCTCTACTGTATCTGCAGTCCAGTTGCAAGCAAAGGCTTGAAGTGAAGACAAAAAGAATGGTCCTCTCTGCTTTGTTTACTTTGAAGAGGTGGTTCCTAGTCAATAGCAGCTCATATCCAAAGGCTCCTTTCCTGAAGCTAGGGATAAACACAAGCACTTAGCAAGAAGAATCCTCTGTCTAAATGCATTTCTCCATACCGAATCATTCACCAAAGCATCCCATATGAAGAGTAGCTGGGCTAGAAAAGCATACAGGTATCTTTTGGATCTCTGGCCGAAGCCCACCATAAAGAATCTTTGTCATAACCTTATCAAAAGCAATCTACAGATTCAATGTAATGAGTATCAAAATCCCAGAAAAATTCTTCACCAAATTGAAGACCCGGATATTAATCCACACATGTTCGAACACCTGATTTTTGACAAAGAAGCAAAAAAATATCAAATGGAAAAAAGAAAGCATATTTAACAAATGGTGCTGCATAATTGGATATCAACATGTAGAAGAATGAAAATAGATCCATATCTATTGCCATGCACAAAACTCAAGTCCAAATGGATCAAAGACCTCAACATAAAGCCAGCCACACTGAACCTTATAGAAAAGATAGTGGGAAGTACAGTTGAATGAATTGGCACAGGAGACCACTTCCTAAATATAACCACAGTAGCACAGACACTGAGAGAAACAATAAATGGGACCTCCTGAAACTGAAAAACTTCTTCAAAGCAAAGGGTATGGTCAACAAGACAAAACAACAGCCTACAAAATGGAAAAAGATCTTCACCAACCCCACATCATGCAGAGGTCTGATCTCCAAAATATACAAAGGCCTCAAGAAATTGGTCATCAAAAAAAAAAAAAAAAACAAAAACAAAAACAAATAATCCAATAAAAAAATGAAGTATAGACCTAAACAGAGAACTCTCAACAGAGGAATCTAAAATTGCTGAAAGACACTTAAGGAAATGTTCAATATCCTTAGTCATCAGAGAAATGCAAATCAAAACAACTCTGAGATTCCATCTTACACCTGTAAGAATGGCCAAGGTCAAAAACACTGATGACAACATATGCTGAGGAGGTGGTGAGGGAAAAGGGAACACTTCTTCGTTGCTTGTGGGAGTGCAAATTGGTACAGCCCCTTTGGATGTCAGTATGGTGATTTCTCAGAAAATTAGGAAACAACCTTTCTCAAGACCCAGCAATAGCACTTTTGGGTATATATCCAAAAGATGCTCAACAGTGCCACAAGGTCATGTGTGTTCATAGCAGCATTGTTTGTCATAACCAGAACCTGGAAACAACCTAAATGCCCCTTGACTGAAGAATGAATAAAGAAAATGTGATACATTTACACAATGGAGTACTACACAGCAGAAAAAGTAAGTTTGAAATTTTCAGGCAAAGGGATAGAACTAGAAAACATCATATTGAGTGAGGTAACCCAGACCCAGAAAGACAATTATCATATGTACTCACTCGTAAGTGATCTTTAAATATAAAGGAAAGAAAACTTATCCTACAATTCACAATCCCAGAAAAACTTAGACAGCAATGAGGACTCTAAGAGAGACATACGTGGATCTAATGTACATGGGAAGCAGAAAAAAACAAGGTCTCCTGAGTAAATTGGGAGCATGGGGACCTTGCAAGAGGGTTAAAAGGGAGAGGAGAGGCTGGGAGTGGAGCAAAGAAAAATGTGGAGCTCAATAAAAATCAATATAAAAAAAGAGGAAATAAAGAATCTTTGCCATTTTATAATGCAGTTGTTCTTGACCTGCTGAACACTGCATCTCTTTAATACAGTTTCTCATGGTGTAGTGACCCCAACCATAAAATTATTTTCATTGCTACTCCATAACTGTAAGTTTGCTACTTTTATAAATCATAATCTAAATACCTGTGTTTTCCGATGGTCTCTGATGACCCCCGTGAAAGGGTCATTCAATCCCCAAAGGGGTTACAACCAGCAGTTTGAGAACCACCGCTCTAATGTATGAATTGAACATTTAAAAGGAGGCAACTTCAAGTGAATCCCCACAGAATGAGGCACTATACGACCTACTGTGCACCCAAATATATTACCACAGTGCACATTTACAGACGGCACTAAAAGCCCACTTCCTTATATGTGACCTTTATTATCCTACTTTAAGCTTATTACTATGAAAAGAGTTCAAAATCCCATTTTGTAAATATTTGAAACTTTGCTTTTTTTTGAATAACAGAATCCTGTCCAAATAGTTATATTTTTTAAAAAAAAAACATGAAAGTTAAAATTTATGTTAATATTGAGAAGTATTCAGGGAAGGTTGTTCAGCTTATTTATTTATTGTAGTTTGAGACAGGGTCTTGCTGGGCAACCCAGGGTGACCTGAGTTTCAGCAGTCTTTCTGTCTTAGCTCACATGCTGGGATCACATGTTTTAGCCACTGTGCCTGGGGTAATTTTTACATTTTTAATGAAAGAACTGCGATCACAAAGGAAGTCAGTTTTCTAATACAACTGAAATGAGACAGCTCTAAGCTCTCTGTTTGGTAGCACTTAGACACCACTGTGACCAGGCATGGTGGTGTGTCTTAAAATTGTGCACTCAAGAGGGAGGCCAAGGCAAGAAGGTCAGAGTGTAAGACCAATCTGAGCTACACAGCAAGAGTCTGTCAGAAAAAATAAGAGAGAAGAAAGGAAATATGTTTTTAAATTCAGAAAACGGTCCTTACACCGTATTCAAGAACTTGTTTAGATCATTGGAAGCTAATTCTAGTGAGCATGTGTGTAGCTAAGTAAAGAAATAGATAAATATATTGGATGCACATACAAAATGAAGTTGCCATTTTGCTGTCAAAAATTAGTATAAGCCCGGGAATTGATAATTTCAGCAAACCAGATAGAGTGGCATGAAGTTACCATCTTAGAAATAACATAATGGCATACTTGACTTGAGTGTGTGTGTGTGTGTGTGTGTGTGTGCATGTGTGTGTGCGTGTGTGTGTGTGTGTGTGTGTGGTATACGTATGTTTATGTGGGGATCTGCATGCATCTGCACACTGTAGAGACCAGAGGCTGATCTTCATTTTGTAAAACACACTCTCACTGAACCTGGAGCTAACCAATTCATCTAGCCTGGCCAACCAATCAGTGATATATTTATTTTCCCCCTACAAGTGTGTTCTTCCACACCTGACATTTTACATGGGTGTTGCAGATCCGAACATGGGTCATCATGCTTGCATGCAAGGACTTTTCTGACTGAGCCATCTCCCCAGCCCAGGGCACACATGTTTAAAGTTATTCTCTGTTTACATCCAAGATCCCCGTTAGCTATTTTAAAGCAACCCAAATTACCTGGAAGAAAGAAACAAAGCGATAGCCGCAGTGACCAGTCCTTATGTGTCTCTCCTTTTCTTCTCAACACGGGCATTTTCTTTTGTCATTTTCTCTGCAGCTTCTCTCTTCGTCCTACACTTAACTACTTCTGCAGTAGCTTAGAATGCTCAGCCACAAGGGATGGAGTGGGAGGAAGCGCAGCTCTCTTCCCCAGTGGTTCTCTTGACACTGAGTGCACTCTGGGGATCCCAAAGGACACCTGTGCAGACTTGGTTACTAGTTTCCTCAAGGCCAGCACAGATGTGACTAATCACAAATGCGCCCAAATGGTGACAAACATCCAGAAGAATGAATGAGTTGTTGTTACTGTTGTTATTGACAACAGATGCAATCATCTCGAAGACGACAGGCAGTTTAGTCTCCATTTCATGTGTGTTAGTCCCTCTTACCCACAGGAGATATGCTCTAAGACTCCCTGTGGGTACCTGAAACTGGAGATGATATTAAACATCATATCCTTTTCTGATCTGTACATACTTGTGCTAAAATTCCACTCATAAATTAGGCTCAGAAGTTATCAAAAGAAGCTAATAATGAAATAGAAGAAGCTTAAGAATTGGCTGTAACACAAGTTCTATAAATGTGGGTACCTTAAAATGTCTTATTATACTACATTCACCTGTCCCGTGGCCATGTGGTAGGATACATACGTGGTGAAGTAACATGAGGTGAATAGCTACAAAGGGGTTATTTGAATGCAAGCATTGGGACATAATAGCAGTTTATTTGATAGCAGGAATGACTACTAAATAAATGGCTGTTGGGAAGGTAGTATATACAGTGTAGATACCCTGGGGAAAGGATGACTAGTGAGTTGTGTGGGATTGATCAGGATGCTGCCAGATTTTACCACAGCATTCAGGATCACAATGTAAAATGTTAGTGTTGCTTACTTATGGAATTTTTTTTTTTTAATGCATTCAGGTTGTGGTTTGTAGTAGGAGGAGTGGGCCGCATCCTGCTGCCCGGCTAGCTTAACCTCTGAAATAACCACACAGAAATTATATTAATTAAATTACTGCCTGGCCCATTATCTCTAGCCTCTTATTGGCTAACTCTCACATCTTGAATTAACCCATTTCGAATAATCTGTATTGCCACTTGACTGGTTATTTTGGGGGCTAAACTAGCCGGGTGGCGGGACGCAGCCTGCTCCTCGTACAATGGTGGTTGATGAGGGGTAGCTGAAGCCACAGAAATGGAACTATGAATTGGGGAGACTCTACTATTGGATGATTGGTGCTTCCATCTAAGACTGGACACCTTGAAAAGATAGCCTTAAATGCAGGAAAACAGAATATGCATAAAGTCTACCATTTGCCTACTATCGCTCATTTTGACTTTCTTTCAAGATTAGATGGTTATCAAATAGTCATGTAAGATGAGATACTTTCTTGTGAATCTTGTCGCTCACGAAAAGATTAGTTTTGCCAAAGAGATCAGAATACAAGGCAATGATGTGCCTGACAGCAAGCATCCGAAGTGCTGAGAGGGGCAACTCCCTTGCAAAGCTAGATCTTTCCACCGGAGCCACTTTATGTGCTGCAAACACTGAAGTTGGTTTCAAGATAATCTCAATCATCTATTTTTAGTACTGGATAAAACGTGTATTCCCACTGCAAAATCAGAACCTCCTGCTTATTATGCTAATGTGATATTTACCAGCACCATCACCATGGTTTCCAGCTCAAAGTCCCCAAGAGCCTTAAGTCTTGGTCAATGAAAAATCAGACTCATAAACATGCAACTCTTTTCATAAAGGATTATTAAATAACAGGGGGGAACTCAGGTAGAAACAGCGTGGTGGTGGAAATGCAGTAAATACAGCTCTTGTCAGGGGAAACTCAAACGATGACCATAGAGACAACCTAGATGTTAGTGTCCTAATCACTGGCGAGCAATAGGTCTCTAATAAAAAGGTACAGATTCTGAGAAAAATATTCTGTTTGATATGTCCTCTGTGATGTAATATTTTGTGATGCTAAGATGAGCAAAACGTTTCCACGCTTTACCCTAAAACTTTTACCTTTATGACATGATTGTTATTATTAAATTCCAAGACTGATTTTATTAAGTAGTATTCCAAGCTGTCAAAAGTCTTTACTAATTTATGGGTCCTAAGCAGAACAATTGGCTCTAGATTAAATAGAACCCTATCCTTCAAGGCAGCAGTGATTCAACCATAGAGTTCAGAGCAAACAAAAAGCTCCCGTAACTACAAATGGCTTGCTTTGTATCACAGGACAGTTAGCTATTTCAAATCTCTGTCAGTGAGAACATAGAACATTCTCATCTTTCAATCATGTATTTAAATCATGTATGGTCATTTTAAAGGTGTTTATTAATTCATTGAACACTGGGGGTGATCCAACCTGTCAATAATATTGCCCAAATTATGATAGTGGGATCCAGGCCAGTGGACATTAAACCAGATAATACGGTATAGTAGTTGGTGTTGTCAACCTGAAAGGATCTAGAATTACCTGGGAGGCAAGCCTCCAGTTGCTGCTATGGAGGATGGCGTAGGTTAGGTTAGTCTCTGGGGACTTCCTTGGCTACATAAATGGAGGCGGGAAGGACTGCTCACTGTGGAACTGGCTGGCATCCTGGACCCTAAAATGAAGAGAAGCTGAACAGCAGCATGCACCTACCCATGGGGATTGGTCAAAAGCCATGAGTGGTGGGAGTGGACCATGTGGAATGTCACTGGGAATTCAGATAATGAGGTGACAAAAGGCATTGGGTTTATGGTCTAGCCTCTCGCTGAGGGCTTTGCTGGAAGAGGTCCCTGGAAGTGAGATTCAAGTATAATGAGACACAGGAGGGGGAGGCTATGAAGAAGGCCTGCTGCAGTGTGAAGGCAGGAAGACAGGACCAGCCTAGGCCTAGGAAGTAGCATAGGTCTACAGGTGTGGTCATAATAGCTTGAGAAAGGTCTAGGTTGAAAATATTCTTACTAATGTTGTAGTCCAGAGCTTTTCCAAAATTTTGATTGCAAAGCCTCTGCTTACCTGTATCTTTTTTGTTTGTTTCTGGTCAATGACTCTACCCAGTAACCCTCCTCTCTTCTCAGTGTACTTAACCCAAAAAAGTTCTATCCACTGCACTGTGTCCTCTAAGGAGGAAGAAGATGCCAGTTTGGTGACTGAGGAAGAGAGGAAGTGGAATACCCTCTTACTCTTTTACAGATCGAGTTCTAACATTAGTTCTCCAAAGTTCACAATGGCTTTCTTTCTTTTGGCTCCCTCTCAGTGACAAGAAAATCCCATGTTCCTTCTTGTTTTTACAGAGAGTGAGCTCAAGGGTGAGAAGACTGGTGCTTTGGTCTCCCTTTCTCCTCACCCTTGCAGAAACGCCAAGGATTAGCTCAGCTCCTCCAGGAGATGGCAATGCCTTTAGGGATTAATTCAATTACAGTGTCGAAAAACTGGGTGGGGAAGTATTCTCAGCACCTCAGTCAAGAGAAGAAATGCTATTTAAGTAGCTTCATATTTCACGTTTGGGCGGCTGAAGTTTAGGGGCTTAACGGGATTAGTGATGCTTCTCAGCAAGGTCAGGCTTTAGGGGATTTTCTAGTTCCCTGATCTCTCTTCAAAAATGATTCTTGGGTTTTTCTTGTCAAGACAGACCAGACAGTGTTTGGATCCAAGGCCCACTGTCATGGACCTCTGCAGACCACTGGTTCCCACTGAGCCTGTGGCACGGACACATTAGTTATCGAGCCAGGAAGATAAATACACATGAGTTCAGCTTAACTTGATGTCTACTCTAAATAACACTTATGGAAAACTACAAACTATGTTATTTACAAGCTATAGAATTGTATTATTACAAGATTGTGAAGATAAATATTTGGGGGGAGTATATACATAAACCCTGAGAATAACCCTGAGGAAGAAGAGTCAGATTACTTAGGACTGCTAGCCCGAAAGGACACAAGATACTGGACTTGTTTCACTGCCTCCCATCAACCTTTGTTTTTTTTTTTTTTTAAAAGTTGTGTTTTATCTTCTTTAATTATGTGTATCTGGGTGTGTGTGCATGAGTGCAGGTGCCTGAAGAAGCCAGAAGAGGGCGACCAAGCTCCAGAAGCTAGGTGGCTTGTGAGTAACCTGACATGGGTGCTGGAAACTGAACTCGGGTTCTCTTTATGAGCGACACAACTCTGAACGATTTAGGAATCTTTCTAGCACTGAATCAGTCTTTTATCCTAATAGCTTGGGATCAGAGGTAATTCAGATATGGGATTTTTTTTTTTTTTTTTTTTTTAGATTTTGGAATGTCCATATAGATTTTACTGGTTGAACATCTCTATTGTAAAACTCTAAAATCCACAATGTTCCAAAACATGTAAGCAATATAAAAATATCTCACTTAGAGTACATCTCAGTTTCCAGTGCTCAGCAGCTATGTGTAGCTCATGGATGCTTTACTGAGCAGCGCAAATTCATGCTTTACAAGGAAGGCCTCATTAATACCTCTTCCAAATCAAGGGGAGATACTATTACTTCCTTCTTTTTACAGATGAAGGCAGTAGACTGCATCTACTAGCCAGAAGCTTAATGCATATGAAGCAGTCAAACTAGGTATGAACACAGAATATGACTGTAATCTTGTCTTTCAAATATGGAGACACATGTTTTACAGGACTTACAAAAGTATGGGGTGTTATGCTTTCAAAAGTTCCTTGAAAATTCAAGGAGGCTGGCTGTTGAAGATTTATTTGAAGAGATTTCTTTCACCATTTATTACTATAAAACTGGTCAACAAATATCAGATAAGAACCAGGGACAATTACCACAGGTGTGATGCCCCTGCCACCATTAACCTTCTGGCCTCAAAAGGCCTGCACAACCTTCCATCCCTGCCTATTCTCTCCAAGGCCACTCTTTCTCTCATCCCGGGTCCTCCAAGGACTTATTGATCCATTCTGTTCTGCTGAATGTGAGTTCAGCCTCTGAACCAAACACTCTATTCAATTGGACAACAGACAGCGACAATAAGAGAATTCTGTAACATTTTGCCCTTTTCATCAAATTAAAAAGGAAAAGGTTCTAACTCTAACAAGTAAAACTGTATACAATAAGAATAATTATCAAGTATTGTCCAAATAGAAAGAAAGGGTAATAACCTTAACAAAAATGAAACTACATACAAGAAACATTATCAAGTAAGAAATACGTTCTCAATGTCCCATCCATACGTAATTGGCAAATTTAGAGATTACTCCATTAGCTGTCCTCTCCTAAAGAGTCCAATGTTTTGCACCTAATATATTTATTTTAACCATGATTCAGGAGAACTGTAACTGTAACTGTCTAGTCTTCAACCCCAGTAAGTGCATAGCAAATGACTTTCAAAATTAAGAGAAATGACAGACACAGCTGGCTCTCTGGAATGTTACCCGATACTCCTCTGAAACTTTGGGGCATCTGGTTTTTGCTTACAGGCCTAGAATATCTCACAGACTTTTTTCTGAAGCAGGACATTCCTATCCTGTCTTGGCAAAGCTCAATAGTCTTGCCTAAACAACTGTCTTTTGCCGCAAAGAAAACAAACTCCATAAGAAGTTTCTTGATACCTATCATTTGTGCCTCCAGGCGCAAATATATCTCCTGTCAAGAAAAGTCTATGCTATTAAAACATTTGAAATGCCAATTTCTGTAGATCTTTGAAGTGTTTGAAGATCACCTATCTATCTAAAATATATCTCTGTATGATTTTGAAAAGTAACTAACATGACTATAAGTTTGATAGTTATAGAATATTATTCACCTATATTTCTTATAGCCTAAATAGTAAAACTTCACATTGCATAATTAAACAAGTTGTAGAGGTACAAGCTTTATATGAAATACCTTAAGCAAAAATAGAAACAAATATACAGTACAAGGAAAATAGCTTTAAATTTATATCAATATATAAAGATATCATAAATAGGAGTAGAAACGTACAGATTAAAAAAAAACCTTAAATTTGTTTCAATATACAAAAGTCCTTAAAATGCGAATTTTTTGAGATCAGTAGTTTGCTTTTACGATTAAAGTAGATTCAGTAATCTAGTCCTTTTTGTCATTCCTATATCCCCCCCTTTTTTTTCAGAATGAGATCCCCAAAATCTAACATCCTTTGATTAGTATTTTCTTGGCCACAACCAGTAACAACTTGCAACCAGCCCCCTGAATCATGACAAACATCGATAATCCATTGAGCAACCAAAAATCATTCATCCCACCTCTTTGGAATGTGGGCATCATATATTCTAGACTTTTTTCTATTGACATGGTGTTGTCATCTTCAGGGTTCCCTGAAAAAACAGAGATAATGGGAATCCAGCTGTTGTCCAGTCTTGTGTGACAGGACAATGCAAGGTTATCTGAATTCCTGATTGGAGTAATCAAATAGACTGCATCATCTTAACTATCTATCTTGAAATTGTGCTGAGCAGTTTGCAGTCCAAAGCTGATCTTTAGATGTTGGTTGTCAGTTTAGTGGCATTATCATAATGCAAGTGGAATCGTCATTGTGGGGCCCCTTCATATTTTGAAGACTTCACAGGTTGCTGTTAGGGATGTTTACGGTTCACTGTGGAAAACTTAAAACATGTTAAATGTCATTGCCATAATATTGGGGAGGTTAAAGGACCATGATCTACTAAATATGGCCAGGATACACAGGCTTAATTCCTAAATATCTGCTTTAGACTCAAGCCTGAAATCAAGTACAGGAAGCTACATTGAACCTATCAAAGATTAGAATTAGTTAATATTATATAAGACCATCAATATCAAACAGAAAGTTTAAATTTTGAGATAGTATTTATACCTGAAAAAAAAGTTTTAAAGAGTAAAATAAATCGAAGGGATATGAGATTAGTGACAATATCATAGTCTCTAAATTTTGGTTTTCTTCTGTCTTATACAAGCTCACTCTTTTGATATGAGAGAGACTTTGAACTTTCTTTTAACAAGTATGGTTTGGAATTCCACTGGAGCAGGCCTGAGGCAGTGACCTCCATAGGAGCAGGTACAAAGGAGCAACCACTGAGGGAGCAGGCCTGAATCAGAGACCTCTGATGGAACAGGCCTGAGTCAGTGACCTCCGTTGGAACAGGCCCAAGGCAGCAACCTCAGCAGGAGCAGCTTCAAGCACGCAACCTGATGGGAGCAGGCCCAAATGACTTCTGGGATTGCACAGTGACCCACAGGAGCACTGAGTGACCTCCAGGAACACTAAATGACTTCTGGGGTGACTGGATAACAGCGCCCCCATTCAGCATGAAGCAGTTTGGAGAGAAAAAACTGTGTCCATATTTCCAAATATTGTTTATAAATGTTCTTTTACATTTAAAGGGGGATATGATATAGATATGAATAATTTACATTGGTATGGATTTTAAGGTCAATTTTGTTATATGTATATGTATTTCTGATCTTGATTAAGGTATTGTTTTTTTTTTTTTTTTTTTGTCTTTAGATATTTTTTATTTCCTCAATTTTTATTATCAGGAGTGACTGAAATAAAAAATATAATTGAGTCCCATCATTATTGTCATTATGGAAATGGCT
Source organism: Chionomys nivalis (assembly GCF_950005125.1). Taxonomy (NCBI): domain Eukaryota; kingdom Metazoa; phylum Chordata; class Mammalia; order Rodentia; family Cricetidae; genus Chionomys; species Chionomys nivalis. The sequence goes on from NC_080087.1 coordinate 116,539,490, forward strand.
TTAAGAGAAAACAGGTCAGATGAATATTATTGCTTCCCACTTTTCAACTGGTAAATAGTTGCCATTGATAAAACAGACAAGCCCAGAGAATCTGTCCAGAATGTTCAAGATATGGTGTATTATACAACATGCCTGTTCTCGGGGAGAACACCTACGACATAATTATGTGTACTTCTTGATCTCATCATACAAGACAAGCACAAAGGCACCACCCATGCCCCTGAGAACGTTGGACCATGCACCCTTGAAAAAGGCCTTGCTTCCTTCATCACGAGCAATCTTCCTCCAGCAGTCGATCGTGCCTGTATACATGATGTCAGTTCCTTTGCGTCCTGACTGCATCATCATACGACGGCGAACCGTGTCAAAGGGATAGGAAGTTAAGCCAGCGACAGCGGTGACAGACTGTGCAATCATCCAGCTGATGAAGATGTGAGTGTTCTTGGGATCTGGAAGCATTCCCTTTGCAGTGTCATAGATGCCAAAGTAGGCAGCTCGGTAGATGATAATGCCCTGGACTGACACATTAAAGCCTTGGTACAGGCCCCTAATCCCATCAGATTTGTAGATCTTAACCAGGCAGTCACCAAGGCCTTTGAATTCCCTTTCAGCTCCAGATTTGCCCACATCAGCTGCTAGACGGGTACGGGCAAAATCAAGGGGGTACACAAAGCACAAAGATGTGGCCCCAGCGGCACCACCTGATGCCAGGTTCCCTGCAAAGTAGCGCCAAAACTGGGTCCTCTTGTCCACACCACCCAAAAATATCTGCTTGTATTTATCTTTGAAGGCAAAGTTGAGAGCCTGGGTGGGGAAGTATCTGATGACATTGGCCAGGTTACCACGCCAGAAGGACAGGACTCCCTGTTCCTTGGGGATACGAACCACGCAGTCTATAATGCCCTTGTATTGCTTATCTGCCGTGATTTGCTTGCTGGCATGCTGCACCTGCAGCAGCAGCTTGACCCGCTCGATGGGCGCTACCGCCGTCTTGGAGATGGCCGCGGCCACTCCACCTGCCAAGAAGTCCTTGGCGAAGGACACAGCGGCATCTGTCATGTTGAAAGAGAAAGAAAAGGCAGGGGAGCGCGGAACGGCACTGGCTTGACAACCGGCTTCGACTCCCGGACTCTGGGGTTGATTAAGGTATTGTGATTGTGTCATTCATTTAAAAATGTAATGTATAATTAGGAAATATAGGTTGTTAATGGATAATCATCAATAATAGTCAAGCTTATAGTCATGTTAGTTAGATTTTCTAGATGTGCATAGATACATTTCAGATAGGCATTCTTCATATCTTTCAAAGACTACAGAATATTGCATTTAATGTTTTAATAACTTAGGGCTTTTCATGACAATGAGACACGTCTGCTCCTGGCAGCACCAAGCTACTTCAAGAGGAAGATGGGCATCGAAGATGCTCCTTATGGAGTTTGATAGCCATTTGGGCAAGAAACTGCTCTTGCCTGGACTGTTGCATAAACTGGACACAAAGAACCCACAGAGAGAGGACTGCTGAACTTGCCTATAGGTGAGATGATCCTTCAGGGTTCCTAATTCATGAAAGAGTCTGCGAGACATTCTGCAGGATACAGAAGAAAGTGACTGAACTGTCTTTGAAACTTCTTGCTTCATGGAAATTTCTGCTGGATACTATGGGCCTGTAGGCTGAAGATGGATGTCCCAATGGTACAAAAAAACTTTGGGTGACTGTACAGGTAGCGAGATGTCTCTGTCATTTCTAGAGTTTGGAAGTTGTTTATTTCTTGTTTGCTTAGGTAATAGTATATCCTTCCAGAGTCTTTGATGGAGTTAAAGAATATATAGATAGTTATTGTTTTCCTTAGTTATGATAAAAAAGTAGATATAAATATTGTAACTGTAATTCTTGTTTGATAACTGTTTTATTATATGTAATTTTACTATGTTAAAGTAAAAGCCTTTCTTTTTTGTTTAAACAGAAAAAGGGGAAATGATGTAGGTGGATCTTCTATCTATCTATTGCTTTCATTGGTTAATTAATAAAGAAAACTGCTTGGCCTGATAGGGCAGAATTTAGATAGGTGGAGTAGACCAAACAGAATGATGGGAGGAAGAAGACAGTAAGACAGATGCTATAGCTCTCTTCTCCAAGATGGACGCAGGTTAAGATCCTTCCTGGTAAGCCACCACCTCGTGGTGCTATACAGATTATTAGAAATGAGTTAATCAAGATGTGAAAATTAGCCATTAAGAGGCTGAAACTAACAGGCCAGGCAGTGTTTAAAAGAATACAATTTATGTGTTGTTATTTTGGGTGTAAAGCTAGCTGTGTGGGAGCCAGGTGGGACGAAAAGCAGGCCCGCCCACAGCTCATCACTACAGATTAAAGATCTCAATATAAATCTGATCACACTGAATCTGATAGAAGAGAAAGTGGTAAGTAGCCTGCAATACATGGACACAGGAGACCACTTCCTACGTATAACTCAATAGCACAGACAATAAGAGCAACAATGAATAATTGGGACCTCCTGAAACTGAGAAGCTTTTGTAAAGCAAAGGACACAGTCATTAAGACAAAAAGGCAACCTATTGAATGGGAAAAGATCTTCAACAACCCCACATTAGACAAAGGTCTGATCTCCAAAATATATAAAGAACTCAAGAAACTAGATATTAAAACTCTAAATAACCTAATTAAAAAATGGGGTACTAAACTGAACAGAGAATTCTCAATAGAAGAATTTCAAATGGCCAAAAGATACATACTTAAGGACATGTTCAACTTCCTTAGCTATCAGGGAAATGCAAATCAAAACAGTTTTGAGATATCATCTTACACCTTTCAGAATGGATAAAATCAAAAATACCGATGATAACCTATGCTGGAGAGGATGTGGAGTAAGCAGAATACTCATCCGTTGCTGGTGGGAATACAAATTTGTCCAACCACTTTGGAAATCAGTGTGGCAGTTTCTCAGAAAATTGGGTGTCAATCTACCTCAGGATCCAGCAATACCACTCTTGGGAATATACCCAAGAGATGCCCAATCATACTACAAAAGCATTTGTTCAACTATGTTCATAGCAGCATTATTTGTAATAGCCAGAACCTGGAAAAAACCTAGATGCCCCTTAATGGAAGAATGGATAAAGAAAGTGTGGCACATCTACACATTAGAGTACTACTCAGTGGTAAAAAACAATGACATCTTGAATTTTGCAAGCAAATGGATGGAAATAGAAAACACTTTACTGAGTGAGATAACCAAGACCCCAAAATATAAATATGGTATATACTCACTCATTAGTGGACTCTAGCCATAAACAAAGGACATTGAGCCTATAGTTCATGATCCTAGAGAAGTTTAGTAATAAGGTGAACCCCCCAAAAAAACATATATAGATCCTCCTGGAAACTGGAGCAGACAAGATTGCCAAACAAAAGTTGGGAACATGGGGGTGGAGTGGTGTGGGGGAAAGGGGAGAGGAAAAGAGAGAAGGGAGAAGGGGAGGGTTAGGGAGAATTTGGGGGAGTGGGATTGTTGAGAGGGAGAAGGACAGATATGGGAGCAGGGAGGAAGATATCTTAATTAAGGGAGCCATTTTGGGGTTGGCAAGAGGCTTGGCTTTAGAGGGGTTCCCAGGTGTACATGGGGATGTCCCCAGCTAGGACTCTGGGCAGTGGAGGTGAGGGTGCCTGAACTGACCTTGTCCTGTAATCAGACTGATGACTATCTTGAAAATCACCATAGAACCTTCCTCTGGTGACAGATGGACATAGAGACAGAGACCCACATCGGAGCACTAGACTGAGCTCCCAAGGTCCAGTTGAAGAGCAGAAGGAGGCAGAATATGAACAAGGAAGTCAGGTCCATGAGGGGTTGGTCCACCCACTGACACTGTGTGCCTGATCTAATGGAAGCTCACCAAATCTAGCTTAACTGGGATTGAATGAGCATGGGATCAAACTGGACCCTCTAATGTGACTGACAATTGGGGCAGACTGACAAGCCAATGATAATGGCATTGGGATATGTCTCTACTGCATGTACTGGCCTTTTGGGATCCTAGTCTATTTGGATACATACCTTCCTAAGCCTGGATGGAGGGGGAGAGCCTTGGACTTCCCACAGGACAGGGTACCCTGCCTTCTCTTAGGACTGGATGGTGAGGGAGGGAGGGTGAGTAGGGGAGTGGGAGGGAAGTGGGAGGAGGGGAAGAAGTAGAAATTTTGAATGATATTATTTACAAAGTAATAAAAAAAGCTTACAGAACACAAAATAGACTGGATCAAAAATAGTCTCCTCACTACATAATAATCAAAACACTAAACATACAGAATAAAGAAAGAACATTAAGAGCTGAAAAGAAAAAATGCCAAGTAACATACAAAGGCAGACCTATCAGAATTACACCTGACATTTCAGTGGAAACAAAGAAAGCCAGAAGGTCCTAGTCAAGTGTTATGTAGACATAAAGAAACCACAGATGACAAGCCCAGATTATGAAACCCAGCAAAACTTTCAATTACCATAGACAGACCAAATAAGATATTCCATGACAGAACAAATTTTAACCAATACATAGCCACAAACCCAGTCCTACACAAAGTACTAAAAGGAAAACTCCAACCCAAGGAAGTTAGCTACATCCACCAAAACACAGGCAATAGATGATCTCACAGCAACAGATCCCAAAGGAGGGAAAAACACCCACAATAACATCACCAACAATGAAAACTAAAATAACAGGAACTAGGAGTCACTGGTCATTAATGTCCCTTCATACAAATGAACCCAACTCACCTATAAAAAGACACAGGCTAACAGATTTGATACAAAAACAGAATCCATCCCTTCTGCTGCATACAAGAAATACACCTCAACCTCATAGACAGACATTGCTTTAAAGTGAAGGGTTGGGGGAAAATTTCAATCCAGTAGATCTAAGAAACAAGCTGGTGTAGCTATCCTAATATCTAACAAAATAACCAATCAAAAGAAACAAAGAAGGACATTTTATGTTAGTCACAAGAAAAATCCATCATGAGAAATTCTCAATACTGAATATCTATGCCCCAGATACAAGGACACCCTCATATGTAAAGAAACACTACTAAAGCTTAAATCAGACATTAAACTCCACCCGCTAATAGTGGGAGACTTCATCACGCCCACTCTCACCACTGGACATGTCTGGCAGAGAGAAACTTAACAGAGAAATAAGGGAACTAACAGAAATTATGACTCAAATGGACTTAACAGATATCTATAGAATATTATATCCAAACATATAAGAGTATACCTTCTTCTCAGCAACTCATGGAACCTTATCAAAAATTAACCACATACTAAGTAACACAGCAAACCTCAACAGATAAAAAATGGAATAACCCCATGTATCTTATTGGATATCCATATCTTAAAATTAGAATTCAGCAGCAATGCTAATTTCAGAAAGCCCACAAACACGTGGAAATTAAACAATGCTCACCTGAATCATCATGGGTTAAGGAAGAAATTAAAGACTTCCTAAATTCAATGAAAATGACTACATGACATACCCAAATTTATGGGACACAATGAAAGCAGTGTTAAGAGAACAGTTCATAGCACTAAATGTCTACATTAAAGAAGCTGGAAAAATCCCACACTAGTGAGTTAACAGAACACCTGAAAACTCTAGAACCAAAAGAAGCAAACTACCCAGGAGGACTAGACAGCAAGAAATTGAGAGCTGAAATCAACAAAATAGAAACAAAGTAAACAATACAAAGAATCAATGAGACAAAGAGTTGGTTCTTCAAGAAAAATCAACAAAAAGACAAATCTTTGTCCAAACCAACCAAAAGGCAGAAATGAAAAGGGGAACATAAAAACAGACATGGAAAACTTAAAGGAAATGGACTTAAGTGACCCCAAAAATTCTACCAAGGAATTTCTACAATCATAAACCCCTCCAATAGTATAGTAGAATGCAAGATTAAGTCAAAAATATCAGTAGCCCTCCTTTACACAGATAATAAATGGGCTGAGAAAAAAATCAGAGAAACATCACCCTTCACAATAGCCACAAATATCTTGGAGTAACTCTGACAAAACAAGTGGAAGACCTGTGTGAAAAGAACTTAAAAGAAATTGAACTTTATCTATTGGATGTCTTGCTAGAGTAGTACACATACTAGATTGTAGGTCATAGATTAGGAAAACGTAATGAAAAGCACCATGTTAGGATATGTCAAAGTAGTATATGTCAATCTAAGCCCATATAAAGGCCTGTTTATTATAGTCATTGTAGAGAAAATGGGAAGTCCCCTACTGCGAGCCTATTTCTGAGTGTCTAACCCATAAGAGATTACCCTGGATTCCAGAAAAACAAGTGAGCATTCTCACCTCCAGAAGGAAATTTGGGGTCTCAGGGTCCCAAGCTCCAGATAAAGTTCTCATTTGCAATAAAACAACATTTTTGAGTGCTCAAAATCAAATAACAAGAAAAACAAAACACTGTTGTTAAAGAATTGATAGCTACACTCCAGGAACAGGCAATTAATAATACAGCTTGTTGTAAATACGCATCAGTAAACAAATTAACAAGTACCTTTTTTTACATGTTTCTCATGGCTTTAATTTTCATGACTGAGAAAGAAGTTTCAGCATTGGGAGAGTAAATGTTCTTCAGTCCTTGCTAGATCCATCAGCCAAAATAAAAACACTGTGGATATATACCAGTGTCAAGAAAACAATAAAATTGAATGTAGTAAGCATTATCTCATTGTTAAAGAAAATGATAAGTGACAAAACAAAGCATATTCAGAGGTAAGAATATCACTGATGCCAGTTTGAATTCCTAACCTCATAGTATCTGAGATTTTTTTTTGTACAGTAAACAATATTTTTGCCATCCTTTCTTACTTTCAAATGCATCTGACAAAAATAAATTCCAGAACTTTAAAAAAAAAAAAAAAGAAATTGAAGAAGACACCAGAAAATGGAAAGATCTCCCATGCTCTTGGATAGGTAGAATTAACATAGTAAAAATGGTAATCTTACCCAAAGCAATCTACAGATCCCATGCAATGCCCTCAAAATCCCAACAAAATTTTTCACAGACCTTGAAAGAACAATACTCAACTTTATATGGAAAAACAAAAAACCCAGGATAGCCAAACAATCCTGTACAATAAAAGGAACTTCTGGAGGCATCACAATCCCTAACTTCAAACTCTACTACAGAGCTACAGAAATGAAAACAGCCCAGTATTGGCATAAAAGCAGACAGGAGGATCAATGGAACCAAATCAAAGACCCAGATATCAGTCCACACATCTATGAACACCTGATTTTTGACAAAGAGGCAAAATATATCAAATGGAAAAAAGAAAGCATATTTAGCAAATAGTGCTGGCATAACTGGATATCAACCTATAGAAGAATGAAAATAGATCCATATCTATTGCCATGTGCAAAACTCAAGTCCAAATGGATCAAAGACCTCAACATAAAGCCAATCACACTGAAACTCATAGAAGAGAATATGGAAAGTATATCTGGACACACTGGCACAGAAGACCACTTCCTAAATATAACCCAGTAGCACAGACACTGAGAGAAACAATAAATGGGACCTCCTGAAACTGAAAAGCTTCTGTAAAGCAAAGGACATGGTCAACAAGTTAAAATGGCAGCTTACAGAATGGCAAAAGATCTTCACTAACTCCACTTTGGTCAGCGGGCTGATCTCCAAAATGTACAAAGACCTCAAAAAATTGGTCATCAAAAGAACAAATAATCCAACTAAAAATGGGGTACAGACTTAGGGAATTCTCAACAGAAAAATCTAAAATGGCTGAAAGACAATTAAGGAAATGCTTGACATCCTTAGCCATCAAAGAAATACAAATCAAAACAACTGTGAGATTCTATCTTAGACCTGTAAGAACGGCCAAGATCAAAAATACTGATGACAACTTATGCAGGTGAGGACGTGGGGTAAACGGAACACTCCTCCATTGCTGGTGGGAGTGCAAACTGGTACAACTACTTTGGATGTCAGTGTGGCGATTTCTCAGAAAATTAGGAAACAACTTACCTAAAGACTCAGCAGTACCCCTTTTGGGTATATATCCAAAGGATGCTCAATTGTACCACAAGGACATGTTCTCAACTATGTTCATAGCAGCATTTTTTGTCATAGCCAGAACCTGGAAATAAGCTAAATGCCATTAGACTGAAGAATGGATAAGGAAACTGTGGTATATTTACACAATGGTGTACCAACCAACAAAAAAAATCTTGAAATTTGCAGGCAAATAGATGGATCTAGAAAACATCATATTGAGTGATGCTTAGACCTAGTAATACAAATAGCATATGTACTCACTCATAAGTGGCTTTTACACATAAAGCAAAAAAAAAAAAAAAAAAAACCTACATTTCACAATCCCAGAGAACCTAGACAATAAAGAGAATCCTAAAAGAGACATACATGGATCTAATGCACATGGGGAAGTAGAAAAAGACAAGGTCTCCTGAGTAAATTGGAAGCATGGGACTTTGAGAGAGGATATGAGGGAAGTGGAGAGGAAAGGAGGGGAATGGAGAAAATATATAGCTCAATAAAAACAAATTAATGAATAAATAAAAAAACAAAAAGGCAAGCATGGTTGTGTTTAGAGAAGGAGAGGGCCATGCTCCAACTCCACAGCCAGCTTTAGTTTTCAGTTGATTCAGGACTACATAAAGACTACCTGCTTAACATGTCTGTAGAGACCAGCAAAAACAGACATTTTTGAAAGGCTTATGAAATTTTATCATGCTAAAAGTATGCCATACTGTTAGGTCAATTTACTCTTTTCTTGGTATTTTTTTAAATAGATTTTTCCTCCCTTTTTCTTCTGATACTTAATTTGTCCAAAGATCTTTAGATTCTCCAGTTGAATGTTTTTATTCTTCTGGAACGACAAAAACAAAACCCTGCACTGATTTTAATTTTGGTAAGTTTTTCTTTTTGCAAGATTAAATTGTGATGGTATTATCACCTCTTCTAATCGAGAGTCTGTCATGTTCGAATCAGATCTTTATTAGTTTTGATGGTATCCATTGCTTTTCTCCTTCTGTGGAAACAAAAGCAAAACCTCTTCCCCAATATAACACATATCCTGATTTCCATTTTGAGGTCAACACCTCTTTAGAGTATATGACAATAACAGAATTCCTATAACATCCGCTAGCTTCTGGTGAGTGGTAAGTGTAAGGCCTTGGTGTTCCTTGATTTGCAGTTGTATCACTCCAACCTCTGTCTTTGATATCACATGTTCTCTTCCCTCTATGTTTTCTCGTTTACAAGGTTGATTTGGTATGAATTCTCCATCATTTTGTTCTGTTTTGGGATGTTTTCTCATGCCATAAGCCAGGCTAGCTTAGAACTCACTATGTAACCCATGCTAGCCTCAAACTTGAGGCAAGCTTCTGCTTCAGCCTCTAGGTTGTGAGGATTAAGGTCTGAGCCACTATGACAAACTTCATCATAACTAATTGAGTCTACAAAAATCCCATTTGCAAAGAAGGTCTCTTTCTGAAGTTCCAGATGGACCTGGATTTGGGGAAGATAACTCAGTACTGGACATATATCTGCTTGTTTGTTTCTCTGCCAGGGCACTAGTCATACACCACTGCATGAGATTTACAGAGTCTCTGCTGCCCAAGGGACAATAGTCATAAATGGGGACAAGAGAGAGACAGTTCACATAGCCACACGAAACTGGTCTTAGGAAGGAAATGTTGAAACAGGACCTGGCAGGAGAAAGATCTAGTCTTATAGGAAACACACTACCTGGCAGCCTCAACTAAATCTTATTCATTTTGAATACCTAGGGCCTGGTATGCAGATGATGTTTAGAGATTGGGTATTACAAATTAAAAATGCCATCTCCTTACAGAAATGAACATAGGTTAAAAAATAATTCTACTTATTTCTAAGTAAGAAAAATTGAAGCCTTGTGAAAGCTTTCATACATGCATTCCTTCCCTTTCATCCATAGCATTTTCTTATCATATATCAGATGGGCCAGTTACTTTTCATTGCTTATTGAGAACAATAATTTGGCCTCATAGTAAGATAACACCGTCACTTTGGCTTAATAACGTGCTCTTGGATAGCCACAGTTGCAGAATATTATTTTCAGATGTTTAAAATTGATCTTTGGTAGTCTTGCTCAGCCATCATCAGTGAAGCTTCCTGAAGCAGTAAATAGAGACACCGCACCTCACTGGAACAATGTGCAGATTGAGAGAGACCTTGGAACACGCGGTCCTCAGTGGAACGTCCATCAAAGCCTTCCCTCCCTCAAGGCTCAGGGAACAACGTGGAAGAGGAGGGGGAAAGATTCTAAGAGGCAGAGGGGATGGATGGCACCAAGGAAATGGTGTCTTCCGGACGCAACAGGACTGACGCGCATATGAACGCACAGAGACTGGGGCCACATGCACGGGGCATGCGCAGGTTCAAGCTAGCTGGGATCCTAGCACTGAGAGGAGGGAGTAGACGTGAACTTCCCCTTCAAAGGGAAAAAAATGAGACTGGTCTTTGGACAAAACAAGTGCTGCAGGCTTTGAGAACATTTGAATGATAGGGAATTGGAGTGTTTGTGTAGGAAACGAGAGGAAGAAAGTGAAGCCGGGCTGTCGTGGTAGAAGGGCAGGACTTACAGTTATCCGTGAGAGATGCAGAAAGATGCTTACGTTTATGCTTGCATGATGCCTCTTTCCTTCTTTGTGTTTTGCAGATGTTCAGACATGATTACAAAGTGATCATTTTTGCATTGGATCTCATCAGACATGGGAATATATGCAGCTGACTCTGTTTATAGGACTATGATGTATTATTGCCAGTTATCAGTGGTCAGAGACTTTATGTCATTTTCAGAGCAGACATATTTTGCTTTTACAAATGTTTTTCCCCTCCTTCCTCTCTTAGCAATCAGACTCCTCGGTTAGGTTTTTGTCTAATCCTTCCCATATTTATTTTTTGCAGATATAGTAATTTTTTCTCACCTCATAAAAAAACTGGCACACTCTGAACATCACTTTACACCTTGCTTATTTTCCTTGCCAATATGCACAGAGGAGCTTTCCAAACCACTGCACAGCGCAGCTCTCATTTTTAATGACTTTGTAGTACTTCCTTGCCTGGATGGATCATAGCTATTACAGAGCTGTGGCACCTTAAACTGCCCATGTGCCATAGCCCTAAATTGGCATAGTGTGGATAGAGATTTATATTGCCTGATTTTCTTTTGGTGCCTTCCAGCCCCCAAATAATGACATAGAAACTTATTATTTTTAAATATGAAAGCTTGGCCTTTAGCTTAGGTTTGTCCCCAACCAGCTCTTAAAACTTAAATTAACCTGTTTCTACTCATCTATGTTCTGCCATGTGGCTTGTTCCCTATCCTCCATAGTGGAAGTCTGGCTTCTTCAGGGTCTCTCATTGGCGTCTCTCTGCCTCGCTTTTTTCTAGAGTTCCTCTCTCCCTAGAAGTCCCGCCTACTCTCTCCAGCCTACCTATTGGCCATTCGGCTCTTTACTAAACCAATCAGAAGGTGCTTTGGCAAAGACACATCTTTATATTGTGCAAAAAGATTATCCAACAACAGACTTGTTTTTATAATATTGATCTCACATTGAACTGGAGGGTTGTAGGTCACAGTCGGAACTGATGTGACAGACACTCATGGGTTGATATTCTCATTTTCGCCAACAAGTTTTGACAAGTCATCTAAAACCCAGCCTTAGCTTCCATATCTGCAAAAGATAAGGTGTTGCTAAAAAATTGAAACCCAGTCAGATTTCATCCTCTTGATCTGCTCACAGCTGGAAACCAGCTGTTTGCCAGTAGATATTTGTCAACTCAGCTTCCCAGAAGTGAAGCTGATTACCACGGTATAAAGGTGAACACCATCAGTCCTGCCAGCCGGGGTCAAGCTGCTAACAGTTTAAATATTCAGTTTGCAAAATTTCCAAAATTTAGCAGCTGGCTAGTGGAATAGGAAAACCTTTTAAAAATGAGTATGGCACTCAGATGTATTAGCTCCTCCAGACAGAAGGAAGGTACATTCTCAAAGCTCAAATAACATCTCACTAAGATTACAAGGAGAAAAATCTAAAGAACATTGTCTGTGGCCTCTGCCACCTTCAGCATTCCCTGAAACTTTCATTAATTTGTGACACAAAAAGGATTACTTAGAAACAAAGAGACTTGCTTTTGTAAATGTCTTTTGTTTATAAAAATATTGGCTTCATTTGGTCAAAGTTTGTTATGCTAGCATACTGTGGAATTTTGATTTGTACCCAAAAACTGCCTATGTAATCATCTTTTGAAAATGCTGCTCCCAGGCCTCACCCTAGACTAATGCAGTCAGGACTTCAGAGGAAGGGATATAGGGGAACCTTGTGTGCTGTTAGCACAGGGACACCCATGTCCTTGTGATTTAGCTCACCTGGCCCTTGCTTTCTCTTCTATACTCTCAGTTACGCACCCACGAGAATATTTTGATCCAGATCCTCTAACTCAAGCCTGAGGAAAAATATATTTAAGACTTAGTTAGCTGGTTCGCGTTTATAGCCATCTTTCCAATGGGCCAACAGAACTTAAAATCTGACTGCTCAATTTTATGGCTCACATGTAAAACCAACAAGAGTGACATCAGAAGATGTCCAAAGCTATTTGATGCTCATTCCTTTGTGTAAGATTTCAAAGAAAGGCTACTATCTCCCCTTTCATTGGCCTTGAGAAGCAGCCGACCATCTCAGCACACGAGAAATTAATTACCCCAGAGAACCAGGTGCAGCCAGTTAGTTGGTTGCCATAGTAACAGAAGCTCTACATCTTGGATTTTCCAGTACAGTGTCTTATTTTATAAAAATCTTCTCTTAGGGCCTTACATAAAGAATCAACACAAGTGCGATTTGATTGCTTGGATGTGTGCATTAACACATAAACAGGAAAAATACTTTGCCAAATAATGAACCCTTGCTGTTAAGCGAGTTGGCTAAGAAAAAAGTCTGAGGAAATTTTTAAAAATTCCATTGAAAATAGCAACTTTTGGGGAATCTCCTATCTCTAAGAATGACAGTACAGGGCCTTGTGGAAATGCAAGCTTAGCCCCACATCAGAGGCCCCGTGGTTGTCATCCAAGATGATGTCAATATAAACTTAGCTCCCATAAGCTCATTTTTGAGCTTCTGAGGAGATCCCATTATAGAGCCTCTTCCCTTAAACTTAATGACCTTAAAAAATAAATGTAAAATCATCACCCAAAGCAGTGCTTAAGTTACTCTATACGACCAAACCTTAATCAGCAGTGGTGCATGAGTGTTGGGGTCTTCATTCTGACAAATGCTCAATTATTGTTTGTGTAAGATGCTAATGTTAGGGGAACATGTGGGATGAGGACCTAGGAGTACTCTGTGTTGCTCTTCCAACTTGTCTTGTAAACTCGACACTATTCCAAAAGCAAGGGCTGGTTAGCAAATAATTCATGACCATTGATTGAAATGGACCAACTAATTAATAGTAAGTAGATACATTGTGTTGGGTTGGAAATGGAATTAATTTTGGAAGCTTCAGGACTCTTTCCTTTAGGCCTTTACACTGAATTTTAACTGTATTCTAACGAATGAGCTGAGCCTTCAGTTTGGGGGTTGTATTTGCCTTTTCTTTTGCAGCATCAGTAAGGTTAGCGAGACCACTGTTTTCATCATGAACAGAGAACTCCAGAGACTCAAATGATAGCATTAACTCTCTTTAAAGCACTTACTGTCTCAAATTCAAGCGTTTGATATGGCACATGAGTACTGGAGGCAAATTCATTTTACCTTCCTTTTTATTATTTTGTTTTGTTTTGTTTTTTAGAGACAGGGTTTCTGTATAGTGTAGACCTGGCTGTCCTGGAACTAGCTCTATAGACCAAACTGACCATGAACTTACCTGCCTCTGGCTCCGAGTGCTGGGATTAAAAGTGTGTGCCACCACTGCCTGGCTTATACTGACCTTTTATTAAGTTGATGCCACTTGATATTTGGCTGACACACTCATAATAACTCCCATTGCTCTCATTTGAAGAAAAGTTCCTTCTTCGAACTTCCCAAGACAAGTACCTCCTGAGGTGAAATTTGTGTCTCAAGCATTGAATAATTCCTGCTGCTTACAACTTTCTAATGCTATAAGGAGCGCTAAGAGATATCAATGGTTTATCTTCTTTGGAGCATATATTAATTAATGCTATTCTATGGCTCACATTAAATTTTTGAGTGACATTTCTTGTATCTATAATTTGGCATACATTAAGTGATTATAGATTAGATAAAGAGAAGAACCTGCTGATTAAATGTGATGATTTTTATATTTGGCCGCTTTGTAAAGAGCATCTGGAAACACAGACCTAGCCTATTTTTTGAAAGTTTATTCCCAGGAGTGTGTCCACCATGGTGCTGTTGCCGAACATTCTAGCTGAGCTTATTGAGTCTATTCTAGATGGAGCTTGCAAATCACGGAACTAGCTTGGCCTGGGTCTATTCCAGGGCTGGAAACCCTCTAAGTTTTATGCTTTTTAATGTTCTTCTTGTTGACCTTTGCTTTGCAGCTGATATTCCAAAGAGCAATTGAAATGTGGCTTCCAGTCTGTAAGACAGGAATAAATAAAGAGAATGCTTCTGGTCAAGATTAGAGTAACATATGGAAGAAATGAAACACCGCAGAAAAGAAGGATCAGAAAATTTGAAGGCATTGAACATCAGGAGACAAAGGACAGTGATCTTTGAAAACTGGAAAACAAGGGAGGTGAGGCGAACCATGACTGACAACCAGCTACCTGATGAAAAACTCAGGAATTGACTCATGAAAGGGAAGTAGAGAGGCATCCAGGTGTCTGTTTGAGCTGAAGAATTGAAGGCAGGGTCCCAGTGAAACCAGTTTATTAGAGAGGAGAGAGTAGCTCAGAGAACTCTGGAGCTCTCCAGAGGGCACTCCTGTACCCCCAAGTCATCAGTGAGCACCAAGCAGGGACTGCGTGGAAGACATTTCTTAAAATATGGAGGAAATGCACCCAGCATGTTGTAGGGATGGGCAGCACACACAGCTAGATCTAGTTCATCTTCCACTGAGCTAGAGTCAAAATCCACAGAATCAAGGGAGCCTTAAGTAAAGAACCAGAGAAGGTTGATATCCATAAAAGAATACAGTAAAAAAAGCACCTCAATATGCAGAGAAAATTAGATCTAGGCTATTTGTAGGACTTCTTCACAATGTGTGAAAGCAAGACCTGCAAACATTTTCTAGTTACTTAATTTCTTTAATTGTGCTTCAAAACCAAAGCTCAAGAATGTTTATAGGAATACAGTCATACCCAGGTCCTAACAAATCATGTTGTCTGTTGATAATTAGAGCTTTTTAAAAGGCAACACGATAGGATTTGTAGTGATGAAAAACTCACCTGTGACAGCCTAGAAATGACATTAATCGTAGGACACAGTAGAAAAGCATGTTAAAAGTCACCGTGCCTATATTCCATAAGATTAGTAGCTAGAGAAGAGATCAAGTATGGAAAGATTAAGACTTCTTTTCTTCATTGAACTTCTTGAAATCTACAATGTCTGCAGTGCCTTCTGCTCACTTGGCTTCCCTCTTCTGTCACTGAGTTGGTCTATCCTGTTGGCAATGGTGATGATTTCTTTGATGCTCTTAGAATTAGTGTTTCTAGGCTTCCATCATTGACGGAGGGCTGGTGGCTCCCCAGGAACCCTCCTGGTTTGGGGCACTAGTCAGTCTTGTGGACTGAGGGACTACAACTCTTTGGCATCTTCAGTGTGAGAAAAAGATTGTGGTGTTCCTAGATTCTGGAGCTCCAGTCTCAAGAACTGAGTAACTGAAGCGTTCCAGGCCACTCAGGTGGGAGATGACTGTTGTTATTTTGATAAAAGCTTACTTAACACATTCTTCATGATTTTCACCTGTTCTGTTGGTTCCATTTCTCTTGAGAATCCTGACTAATGCAAATTAAATAAGATTAACAGTAGATTAGATAGTCCAAGAAAAAATTAATATTGCAGACTGAATTACATCCCTTCCAAAATTCACTCATGGAGGCCCTAGTCCACAGTATGTTAGTATTTGAGATGAGGGCTTTGTGTGTGTATGTGGGGATAACTAGGATTAGAAGAGGTCATGAGGGGAGGGGTCTTTATAGGAAGAGAGGTAGCAAAAGATCCCTTACTCTGCATTTGAGAACACTCAGGGAAGGCAGGAAAAGACCCTTCTGGAACCTCAGTGGTCTTCTAGCCTCCAGCACTGTAAGTAATGTCCCTCTGCTACGTAAGCCACAAAGCTCTGGCATTGTTTTGGCAAGCTGCAATGAGGAAGAGTCACTAAACTTAAAGAATAGCAAAAAAAAAAAAAATCCAAAATGAGGTCCAGGGACAAAAGAATTGTTTTCCAACACAAAAGAAAACACCAACAGAC
The DNA here is from genome assembly GCF_950005125.1 of Chionomys nivalis. NCBI lineage: Eukaryota > Metazoa > Chordata > Mammalia > Rodentia > Cricetidae > Chionomys > Chionomys nivalis. Next base: position 116,555,993 of record NC_080087.1, read on the forward strand.
TATGGAATAGGTTTGTCCTCCACCCCACCTCTCCCCTAAATTTCACATTTTTACAGGAGGGGAGAGCACAGAGAACTTGGAAATCAGTGTTTGAAAAATGTCCAAATGTGATAAAACTTTACATATATATGCAATATGATACTTACATATCAGAGTAACCAGACACCCCCAGCAGAAGAACAAGGAGAAAAACAAACACAAGGTAAATCATAACCAGATTGCTGGACACAAATGATAAGATCTGTCTTGAAAGCAGCCAGAGGAAAGGTACTAAATACACAGAAGAACAAGGTGGAGGACAGCAGATTTCTCACCAGAAGTAATCCAAACCAGAGAAAGAAACAGAACATGTCCAGCCTGTGGGGAGCCCTGGGTTCAATTTCCTGGACAGGGAGGAGAAGGAAGAAAGGGAGGAAGGGGATGGGAGATGAGGGAGGAGGAGGAATGAGGAGGAGGAGCAGAATGAGCAGTAGCAGCAGCAACAACAGCAAACAAAACGAATCCATCAATCTTGAACTCTAGCTCCAATGGCATTATCTTTGGGAAGCCTAGTACAGACTGGAGGCATGACAAGGTGGTAGAACATTTTCCTAGCATGCACACCACAGTGTCCAGGGTTCAGGCATAGCATGACCAAACAAGAAATGAATAAAACAGGAGGAAAATCACAAAGCCAAAAAAAAGAAAATCAGACCAACACTACCTGGAATACTGGAGCAAACCCCTTCCATCAAAGGAGATGGATGCTGGACAGAAGCTGGCAGTTTATCAATGGAGCCTAAACACAGGACACAGAGATGGCCACAGGGGAACTGGAACAGTGTTTGTGTCTTCTTTTTTTGATTAACTCTTTTTAAAAGATAATTGTCTGAAGAAAATTAATGGTGCATGTGGAGTTTGAGGCACACACAGAACGAAATGTATGAAAAAATAGATCAATGTGGAGCAGAGAACTATCCTAAGGTTCTTATAGCATGTAAAAATATGATGGGGTCTGGGATGAATGAAATACACCTTCTACATAAAACGGCTACTAGGTAACACAAAATAGAGTAAGAGCTATGAAGTCACACAGGGCATAAAGCAGAATTATAACTTTTAGTAAAAGTGGAGGAATGGAGAAAAGGGGATCGAATACAGCAAAGACCCAGAGAAGACAAAGGCAGGATGAGTGATGTGACTCTGTACCAACAGTCACATAACATACAGAGGGACAGGCTGGATGGAAACGTAAGACTTGACTGTGCTACACCACGAGAAGCACAGCTTTAATACAGACACAAACTAGAAGGTAACACACGGGAGGTCTGCACTCCTGTGTGTGGCTGATCCTACTGCTGTCTGGTGGGCGCAGTCTCCGGCAGTACAGGGCTTTGAGAGGAATCCAGGGAGTCAGCGTAAACTGGACTTCTCTACCTGAGGGGTTTAGGAAAAGAAACACTCATATACTCTCTTGATGGCTTCCTTTTTTATTTTCTGTTCTCTCATGTTCGTTCTATTTCTTTCTCTGTTTTTCTACTGTATATATTTTTTTTTGCACTTAAAACAATCTTGGTGGAGGAATACATTAATTGAATTAGGAACTGCATTAAGTGAAAAGTAAGAAATGAGAAAAAAATAAAGAAAAACTTCCCCTCAAAATGGTGGTGGTGGTTAGTGGTAGGCTGTGTGATTTGAGGTGATCTTATTGGCCCGGCTTTCATCATTCATTGCTAACAGGAGAGTTGGGAAGTCAGCTATCAAAACATGTACAGACTATATGCCTTTGTCCAGACCACGCTACAGCTTCCAAGTGTAGAAGGTAGGTGGCAACTTTAGACATTTTCCTTGCCCTTTGGAAAGTTCAGGTTTTTCTGACAAATAAAGTTTGAGATGAGCACTGTATTTCCCCCACTCCCATCAGGCATCTGCCCATCCCAGCCTCACCTTGTGGCTGCTCCTCATTCAGTGCAAAATAAAATGTGTGCATCTCTGTGGTGAAAGACCCAGCCAGAGCCCCGTTGACCTTCAACTAGTTCTTCTGGTAACCTGTAGCTGAATAAGACTTTCCTTCAGAGAGATCGTAGAATCACAGCAACATTAGCGGATTGAGCTGCTTCTTGAAGCCCAGTTTTCATTTCTGGACCAGCATTGGCAAAAGACTTGATACCTAAGCATCACTGGTAGAAGCTGTCATCATTGTGGTGGCTTGCTCATTAGTGTTGATAACTGACCTGCAAACTTATTAAGTAGATTGAGAGAGGTTAGCACTGATATCTTGGAAACAAACTGCAGTGTGAAAACTTGAATTATGATAGGCTTGAAAACGAGGTGTTGAGATCACATTATTAAATCTCAGATGCTTTGGTAATGCCACATCTTCAGGCAGGTGCCTCCACACCGTGACTCCCCTTTGTCACAACTATCACATCTTGCATATGTGTTTTTTGTGGGTTGAACACGGGTGACAGTCCGTTTATGTTAAAAGCATGCTTTAGAGAGAATGTCAGTTCAATTTTTACTTCCCTTGGAAGTCATTTTTATTTTGAATCCGTGGGATACATCCATCTCATTTGAGGAAGAATGCCAGCAAGCGTTGGACAGTTGTTACACGGAACCTCGATTCATGCCTAGCTGCCGTCTCTGCCACACACCGAGGCATTCGTTCACTGTTTTGTATTGTTCCTCTAAGAGTTTTGTACATCTTTGCAGTATGTTGAGGGTGATGAAGAATGTGCATTCTCTCTGGTGAGACAATAAAATGTTTTCATTTTCCAATGGTTTTGGTAGGACTCCATAAGACAGTTGAATAAGAAATATTTTGCCAGCTCTTATATGCGAGCCTCACTCACCAGAAGAATGGCACAGTTTGGCTATGACACAGCTTGGCTATGGCACAGTTTGGCTGTGGCACAGCTTGGCTAACTCTTGCTTTCCCAGTCAACTTTCACTGCTGTTTCTATGGCAGATGTTTCTTTTTTGAATCCAACATTGCGATTTATCTTCAAAGAATGGGCCATTTTTCTGTCTACCAATAACTCTATGAGACATTAAGGTATTTAAAAAATTTTTCCTCTTCTCATAGTCACTGCTAAAATATCTCAAACTGTGGAAATAGTTTCCTCTTTCTCGTATCAATTTTGTCAAGTGATCATAGCTTTCCCCAAATTTCTGGATAGTTTATGTAGCACTCACAAACTCATCATCAAAAAAATCAAATATTAAGTTCTAGAGATTAATATATTTGGGGGTATTCATATATTAATAAACATATGTTGTTTTTTCAAATTTTCTTCATTGGGCTGACACAGCACTCTTTTGTCTTTTCTTCTTTCTAGTCTGACTGATTCTTTTTCTTTTTATTGTTTTTACTGAGCTATACATTTTTCTCCATGCCCCTCTCTTCCTCCCCCTTGCCTTCTACCCGCTCCCATGACCTTCATGCTCCCAGTTTACTCTAGAGATCTCGAGTCTGACCAGTTTGTATCAGAAACCCCCTCTCTGTGTTCCTCTTGCCTCCTTTCTCTCACTAGCATTTGTTTCTCCGGCAAGAGTCCTCCCAACCACCAACCATGGAATTTTGGCCAAGGGATATTGTCCTCTGAGACCTTCCAGTGTTCTCTGGCTACAATTTGGATGCGATGAGAAATCACATGGGTTAAGGTTGTTTTCAGCATTGTCTTCTTTGTGGTATGTTCACGAAGCTAGCTGGTGCTTGAAGATTGTGTAAGCGCCTGGACTGGGGAGAAAGAGAAAGGCATGAAGAAGAAATGAAAGGAAATACTGGGAGCCTTGGTTCCTGGCTGTGCCCTGTGAGGTGCTGAGTAAAGACAGAACTATCATGTCTGACTTCACCTGCCTTTGAGTTGCCTCGCTTACCTGAGACCTGGAAACACGGTATTTATTCTGGTCTTTCAGCCTCACAAAGGAAATGTTTAATTTAGGCTCTCACAATTTTCCCCTAAGTTTCTGTAATACCCTGCTAGTTGGTCTCTCTGACCCTCTTATCCATCTCCTGTAATCTACCCTGTAATCTATCTCCTACCGACTCCCAAGGATTTTACTTGTAGTAATTCTGATTATAGGTGTCCCTGAGAGCAGTCCTCCGAGAGCGCCCGAGCCTCCATTATAATCAAGATAAAGGCCATTTATTTTTATGTGCTGTAGAAGCCGAAATGTGGATGTGGGCAAAAAGTGGAGAGACTCATCATCTTCAGTCTGGAATCAAGGCCCCACTCCTGATGGCATTCTATTGGCTAGAACTCAACCACAAGTCACACTTATGGAAAAGAAGCTTGTGGTTGTATTTTGTTTATGATCTTACAAATAAAGCTGGCCTGAAGATCAGAGGAGCGTAGCAGGCAGCCACTAGTCTTACCTTTACTGAATCCCCAGACCAAATGGTATATCCTGTCTCTACAAGTTTTCAAACTAAATACAATGATGAACTCCTGTCTCCTCCCCACTTATATTTCTCTCTCCACTTAGCCTTATCCCTTCCTGTCTCCACCTCCATAGTGTTGGGATTAAAGGTGCATGACTTCCAAGTACTGGGATTAAAGGTGTGAGCCACCACTGCTTGGCTCCATTTCTCTTTTAGACTGGATCAATCTTGTGTAGTTCAGGGTGGCCTTGAACTCACAGAGATCCATCTGCCTCTGCTTTCCCCCAAGTGCTGAGATTAAAGGTGTGTGCCACCACTAGTTGGCCTCTACGGCTAGCTAGTGACTTTGCTCTGCACTCTGATCTTCAGGCAAGCTTTTTTTGTTAGATCACAAACAAAATATCACCACAGAGGCTTGGAAATGTAGTCTTTCATGTGCCCAGGCAAGATGAGAATGTTTGGAAGGCTAGTAAGCTTTATCTACCACAGTACATTGTTTTTTTTAAAAGAAATTCCTTAGCAACCATGATAAATATTCATTAATACAGACAGGCTCTCACTAGCAGAAGAAAAGAGATTTGACATTTATTGAATGTCTACCATGTGCTTTGAGTTTGTAGGAGAGTCTTAGTCTCTTCTATGTCCGGGACTTAACAGATTGCCTACCATGCAACTGTCCCAGAAAAATCTTTGGTGAACGGAAGCTTATAAAAATATGGAACTTTTAAAACTATGAAATGCCCAAACAGTCTTCCTAATCATGACTGTCTTTTTCTCCCTAGCCTTGTCTTCCCTCTCATAGATGCATTGTTACTTTTTCCATTTGATTCGTCTGGTGTAGTCTTTTGAGTTCGCATTTTCCTGTTATACTGGTAATTAAAGCAAGTAGTTAATGTGAAGGTGAGGGTTACTATTCTTCAAGAATATCTGCACGCTGATTCTGGTTAGTTCTGGCCTTACCAGAAAGACAATTCAGACAAGTTCCTGATGTGTATACACCAGGCTGCTGATCATTCAGGATTATTTTCCTGGCTTATTTCTGAAGAAGAACACTTAGATAGAAAGTTGGGGTGATGCCCAAGTCCTCACTATTCTAAGGAGTTTTTTTCAGATTGCTAAGGATCGTGCTCTCTCTCGTTCCTCTTTGCTGCAAGAATGAGTCAAAGTCATTTGTAGTTGAGATATGACGATATGGTAAGGCTGATTTTGATGCTTTCTCTTTGAGAAGGGGAGGAGAAGGGCAGGAAGAGTAGCAGTATCCTTGGAAGGTTAGTGAAAGATGCCTGCCAAACTGTAGAACACCAGGGTGAAGATGAGAGAACGCCAGTCTAGAAAAGAGAGGACCTGTCGGCCAGCCCAGAAAACCAGATCAGTCTCAATGCTTAATACAAAGGTGTCTATTGAAATGGGCAGCCTCCCATTCCGAAGGGAAGTAGCGATCTTCTGAGTCACATTGTTGCTTTCCTTAGACAGTCACAGGAGCCTGGTTGTCCCTTCCCCATCTCCTCTGCAGTGCCCTTTGTAGCTGACCATGTTTAGTCGAGAGACGAGGCAGTTGAAGGTCCTACATTCCTAGCAGGCCAGTTATGGAATGATGCCGGGAAAGTATAGTTTCTTCTCTTCACCCTCACACTAGTGGCTGTGTAAATGTCAGTCCCAGAGATCACTCAGGGTTCTCAAGTCTGAGTGCTCAAGTTCAGGCAGGATTTCCTTTGCACACTGGTACATCGTCAATAATCGGCCATCTTAGCCAGACCTCCATCCCCTACTCTTTAGATAGAGGCTACTAAATTCCATGAGATGGAATAACTCTTAGTGATGGGAGATGCATCTTTCTCAACTACATCTTTTTTTTTTTTTTTTTTTTTTTTTGATTTTCGAGACAGGGTTTCTCTGTAGCTTTTGGTATCTGTCCTGGAACTAGCTCTTGTAGACCAGGCTGGCCTCGAACTCACAGAGATCCACCTGCTTCTGCCTCTGCCTCCCGAGTGCTGGGATTAAAGGCGTGCGCCACCACCGCCCAGCTCTCAACTACATCTTGTAAGGTCAATATTACTTTCCTAATAATTCTGGAACTCTAACTTTTAGCTTTAATATTGAGTGCCTCTTTTGAGAGCCAAAAAAAAAAAAAAAAAAAAACACTGTCTCAAGAGATCCATCCACAAAATGCCAGCATTTCTCCTTCATTTTCTTTCAAAGAGGCAAATGTCTAACAGAAGAGCAGTTCTGTGAAGCTGGATTCAGCCTCTTTTGTGCCTCTGCCCTGCCTCTGGGGAGCCTGAGGGTGGGAAGTGATGAGAGGCAGTGTGGCTTCCGGTGGATGGAAATCAGCAAGAGAAGCCAAGGCAGGGATGTGGGAGGCACTGAACTCTGAACTCCATTTGGGGAACTGACTGACAATTTTATACTCTGTTAGCTTTTCCAACTATTTGGAGCAGTTTTCTCTCATGAATCTAGTCAGAACTAGACTGTCAAATGATTGCTTCAGGTTTATGCTCACATCTCTTTAGCTGCTTTGTAAACATTCCCCCGGGACATTTCCAGTCACCTACATCCCCAAGCTGTGAATTAAGTGCTCACCAGAAAGACAGGTCACACATGGCCCAGCTGCAGGACCCGGTGCCTGACACCTAAGTGTTCGGCTGCTGTTATTCTGGACAACCTCTGACTGAAGCTAAAACTACCCAGGGGCCTGGATAGACTGTCTAGCATTAGGTGAGCCATGATGGAATTGGTCAGAGAATAATTAGGATAATGGTTTGATACTCAGGAAACTTCTTGCAAACGGCAGTAGTTTGGGAGGAAACACATAAAGGGAATTTTCAAATACTGTTTGACAGCTGCAGCAATGGGTTTGCTTTTCTTTGAGCTGACAGGAATTGCATTTGAAAGTTGTTTATCCTAACTGTAGAGGAGACATTAGAGATGAATGAATGAGCCCTTGTGTGTTTTTTTCATAATGACCTCACCTCTGACTGACTGGGCAGTGATGCTCCAGGCACTCCCGTTTCCCCAGATCCGGACACTGACTGAAGTCCTTCTCCTGACTCTTAAGTCCTGGATTTACTGGATTATTTGTGCTCATGATATCATCTTGACTTTTCCCCTGAAGGCAGGTCTCTCTGTCTTTGGCTTAGTAAAACTATTTTAGAACAAGACCATGAAGAAAGAGCAAGACATTCATGTGAAGTTGAACAGAAGTCCAATCTTTAAGTTTTCACACTGCCCAGGTGAGGGTACCTGAGTTGGAACTGGCCTGTTGTAAAATGACGGCAGGAAATTAGGGCTCTGGCCCCCCGCATTTGTCACCACTGGTCATGCGAATGTGGGCAATGCCATTTGTCCTCTCTTAGCAACTTGAGGGAGACAGGAAGTTGATTGTCTCCTACCCTGTGGTTCTTCAGAATCAAACTCTGGTCGTCAGACTTAGGTCCCTTCTTCTGTTGAGCTTTCTCACCGGGGCCAGCAGCTAACTTCTTTTCTTCCTTCTCCAACTGTCCATCTTGTGTACCAAATAATGGCGAGCAAGTGCCTGAAGCTAATCTATATATGATGATCCCAAGCCTTTGATGTCAACACTCAGAAGGCAGAGACAAATGGATCCCTGTGAGTTCAAGGCCATCCTGCTTTACATGGAGACTTGTAGGCCAGCCAAGGCTACATTTTATGGGCTGTAAGTCTGGCTTATCATTGTTGAACTTTTATGACCTATCTTCAAAAATATGACTTGTTTTCTCTCTACATAATTATTGCTGATTTGAATAATTTTTTTCTCTCTACATTTTGGACAGATCTTTTGTGTCTCTATGTAACAGAAAGCTTTGCTTAAACAGATTGCTCTAATACATTTCTCCATAAATCTGTCTCACTGTGCTCAAGGGTCCGGCTGAGTTTATCAGCCATCCCTGCCCCCCGAGTTAACCACTGTAAGTCAGTGTTTGGGAAGATCTGCATTCCTTTCCTCTAATAAGTCCATATAAATAGTTGAAATTTATGCACAAAGAGGGGTTAGAATCCTTCCTACCACATCAATATTTCATCTTGAGATCCCATAAGCTTCCAGGCTTCTTTAAGAAGTATGGAAAAAGATAATATAAACACAGTGTTCTGCTTATAAAAATATTACTCTGAATATCTACTTATGATAAGTTGCTTCAGAAAGTGACCACAATTCTACATTCCACGCTTGGTCTATGACCTTCACCATGTGGTTTTGTCACTTGCCCCATCGAATAAGTAGCCCATTTTCCTGTTACATCAATCTTGGCTGGTGTCTTGATTTACTTTGGCCAAAAGAATGCAGTGTCACCTCTGACCCGGGCCTTATGACGCTTTCACGTCTAGGTTTTATCCTCTCTGTCCTGGGAACAAGCCTGGGCTAGCTTGCTGGGGAGTAAGTGACCATGTGGAGCAAGGCCAGCTGGGATGGCCAAGACCACCACACATGAGGTTAAAGCAAGCCAACTGCCTGGTATTAGAGTGACCCTCAGCCAATATGGGAAAGACTGCTTACCCAAGCCCAGCCAAGAATAGCAGAATGGCCCAGCCGGCTCCGTCATGAGTGAAGATTGTTGTTTATTATTTTCCATCACTTAAAGTTTGTGATTGTTTGTTATATAGAATAATTATGACAACAAAGCACTGACGTGTGAACTAACAAAGAAATGCTATCATCTCCCAGGATGGCCATGGATATTTGTTGAGGAGTTTGCCTTGGAATAGGAGAGGAGAAATTTATTTTGTTGGTCCTAGAATATGGACCTTCTCTTACTAATGCAATGCCTGAAGGAAGTCCTTCTTAAGAAGGCTGTGTCTGTACTTTTTGTCTGTTGATTCATCTCTCCTAGTTAAGAACAGTTAAAAATCTGAGACTGGACTTTTCAAATTGCAACACCAATAACCAAGTGTATAAGAACCATGTCAAGGGGTCAGACAAAGGTCAGAAAAAAAGCATACCTTTTTGTGAAATATGAACTTTATTGAGAACTTGAGGCAAAAATAATATAGCTTTTATACTAACTAGTATATTATAAAGCAAAGTCAAAGTTTAAGACACTTTTATAATACAATACAATCACCCATTTCTCTCTTCTAATCTCTCTCTTAATTTTAAAAATATTTTATCTATTATTTAGGGAGGCTTGAATACCATATGTGGGGGGGGGTCATACATTTGGGGTCTGAAGACAATTCTGGAGTTTTTTTTTCTCTTCTACCAAGTTGACGCTCAAGACTGAACTCAGGTTGGTACCTTTACCCATTGAGCCGTCTCCCAACCCTCTCCCCTGATTATCCTGTGGAAATCCTACCTCACAGTGTGATGGCATTTGAACATGAGGCCTTTGGAGGTGTTGATATAATGGCAGTGAGACCTGCAGGGTGGGATCAGCAGCTTAAGGAGGAGGAGGCACAGCCAAGGTTTTGCTCCCCATACCTGTAAGGACAGCCATGAGAAAGAGGCCATCAGTATACCAGGAACAGAGCCTCTACCGGAACCCCACCATGAACCTTGACCTCAGACTTACAGTTAGTAGAGCAACCTAAATTTCTGCTACGCTGTAAGACCCTACCTCAACAAAATAACCACAGAGAAATGAATCGCTGTCCTTGGGCTTAAATTACACTCTGCCATTGTAACTCACAGTGAGGAGCTCCCAGGGGTCAACTTGGAAGCTGGTGGGGTATAGGAGCCTTAAAACAAGTACCAGGTAAGAGTGATTCTCGGGTTACACTGCATCTTATTTCAGGAGCTCCTGCCACAAATAAAAGGGTTTTGTTTGGTTTAGTGTAAGTATGTTCCCTTCAAAATTTGCGTCACACTAAAATTACCGTCTGTTTATCTGAATTGTAAATCTACTGACCATCTTAAGTTTTATTTGGCAACTCTGTCTAAGAGCCAAGTCTCCACAAAGGCAAAGAGCTTTCCACGATGTAAGGCAGATCAAGTCACCTTGGTTGTTAAGTTTTCCATTCTCCCTAAAGCTGAAGTTTCAAGTCCTTGGTAGGGTTCATCTCTCCCACCTATTGTTTCATCTTCTCCCACCCTTCTGCCTTTCCCATTGCAACCTTTGTTCTCAAGTCATTTTCTGGCAAGTCCCTCTAATTGGTCCCATCTGATAAGCGCTAAATCCATGGTCATGGGATACATGACTCTAACAGGATAGCTTGATATGCTGTGAATATCTCCGCTATTGGATTGTGAGCTCTGTAGGCTCAGAGACTACAGTCATTACTCTTACGGTTGACTCCACAGTTCTTAATCTGACATAGAGTAGGTGCCCAACAATGATTTATGGGTAGAATAAACCAACTCAACTATCGTACTCATTCTGCAGAGACATTTAGAATATGGGTACCAATTAATTAAAGATGGTTTTGAAAGTTGTTATTGTTCCTAGCCCCTATAAAGAATCATGAGAAACACAAGAAACTTTCACTAGGGCCTGAAGAGATGTCTTTCAATGGGTAAAAGCATTTGTTTTTCTTGCAGAGGACCATGTTTGGTTATCAGTACCCCTGCTAGGTAACTGACAATATCTTGTAACTCCAGTTCCAGGGGACCCACCACTCTCTTCTGGCCTTTGTGAACATCAAAGAAACACAACATAAAGACAGAGAAGCAGGTACACGCATATAAATAAGTTAAAAAATAAATTTTGAAAAATCGAAAAGAAACCTTAGCTAGAGAAATCAGTAAAAGGGCCTAGTCAAGAATTCCACTGTTGGTATTCAGTTACTCTTTGTGGAAAGGATGTAAGAGGTTCTTATTTAAGGGTGTTTGCATTTTTAATATTTCTTAGTTATGTTAATTTGTTCTAACTCTATATTGTATAGCAGAATTTTTTACATTTCCATAAATTGGGATAAATATAAGAAAGCTATTTCTTATGTTTCCCTGTGGGCAACTCAGACTCGCTTTCCTTCTACATTTGGCCCATTTTATTTTTCTGAGAGTATGTACATTTCTTTCTCATCCCCCTCCATTTTATCAGCTAGAAGAACTACATTAAAAAAAATAGCTGGGAGCTTCCGATGGGAAGTAAAAACAAAGAAAAATTAAAATCTGTAATTTGCAAAGTCACTGTAACTCTCAACACGGAATGTAAGAAATAATTGGAAGGTCCAGTTAAAGCAAAATTTAAGAGCCCATGTCTGCCTGAGAGCCTACGGAAGTGAAGCCAGCATAGACCTGTGGCACTCAGGAAGGCTGCTCTTAGCCGCTTGGCATTCTTGTCTTGCGGCAATTGAGTATTACCTTCAAAATATAATGAATGAATTGTGTGGCCTTATAGGGGTGTGGGGGTGGAAGGAGGAGGTGGAAGATTTAGGGGGAAATGTCAGACTTGAGTGGGAGCTAAGAGCCTGTGATTGCGTTCATTTGCTTCGCGCAGCTGAGGAGAACAACCAAATGGAACTGGGGATACAGTGAAAGAAGTGGGGAATTACAGACTTTCTCTCTCTCTCTCTTAATTAAATGTTTCTTGTGTTTTACTTCCTGGCCTTGACTGATAACTTCTTTTTCCCTCTTTATATCAAAGCAGCTTGACGTTGTCCACAGGGGGTAGTGGGGGGGGCTGTATCACAGATTTTCTTATGGCTATAATGGAAATATTTCCTGGCAGCAGATACAAATGTGTTTGTCCAAGGGAAAGACTGTGCTTGTCAAGGATTTGCTTGGATGCGCCTCCCCTCACTGGGAGTAGTTATTTACTCTTAATTAGCCCTAAATACAGTCGAGCAGAGTCAAGGCCATATTTTAAAGCCATCATTGCTGTCTCAAATCCAACTGCAGTGGAAAAGAATGACTGACAGTGATTAAAAAGGCCGTTGATGGGCACATATTAGACTTCATCATCAATAACGAAATCCAATGAGAAGGACAACATGTATTTTATATTCCCATAAACACAGATTTAGTCCAAGGAAGCCCACATAATAGGGCTTGTGGCATGGGCTGAATTGCTCTGAATTTAATTTAGAACAACATAAAAGATCCAATATCAGCTGCAGGGCAGCAGCCCAACTTCAGCTTGGGGGCAGCATCTGTTATGAGAATGAAAGCAATCTCTGCAGCTTGCACTGAGTCCCTTCCAGTCAGGAAGGGCCTCATAAACAGTGAAAGCGATCTCATCTTCCCCGAGTGACAGCACAACCCACCTCCTTAGCTGCTCCATTGTCCTCTTTAAAACACCTTCTGCCAGACGGACGTTCTCTCTCTCTCCCTCCCCTACCGTCCACCTCTCTCTCTCACACACACACAGACATAAACATACCGTCATAGAGCCAAAATTTCCCACCTATCAGACTGATTTGGGTAAATTTCTCTGGGGACCATGGAAGGAAATAGTTTACTTCTCCTTGGGGTAGAGGGCTCTCGGTGGTGGGAGCTCATCTTTCTATCCGTTCCTGCCTTCCAGTGGGTGAGTCTCCTCTCGAGGCTAACTCATTCATACTTGTTTTCTACTATAACCTTGGCATTGGCCATCACTGTGACATCTTTTGAAACTTGGTCCAAGTCTATACCGGTTCTATACAGATATACATCTGTAGATGCCAGGTCACATCTCCAGGTCACATGTCCAGAGAATTCTCTGATCACTGCTACGTGTCTGTACTGGCTCCACCCCTCCCATAATTTTCTGCCCAGACAGATGACCAGAGGAAGTACCTCTTCCTTTCACTCCCAAAGGAATGTCCCCGTGTCCTGTTCTGCTAATGGAAACCACCCTCCCTTGCCCCAACCCCACCCATATAATAAATACAAACCCTACCCTCCCAGTTTCTGGCACCTTCGATCTGGAAGGAGAGAAAGATCCTGCTATTATTTAATTGTACCCTCATTTCTATTAGATCTCTATTCAGGAAGCTGATGTCATCCTGCAAACCTTCCTTCCCTTGAGGGGTGAGCAATACCTCCCAAGGCTCTTGTGGCTCTGCCAATCATACTTCAATGAGAGCTGCTGCCTGGTGACAATAGGGTGAAGACTAGTGTCTTGGAAGGTGAGTCTCCAGACTCAGGCAGGGTGCTGAGAGAAAGATGGGAAAGGGGGAGGGGACAATTTCTTCACCACGGTTTGCAAACACTGGCAGATTCCATATACAATTCTCAGTGCTTGAGCCACAAGCATTAGAGCAAAAAGAAAAGGAGAAAAAGCGGCCAAGTGTACAACACAAATCTTATTGAGCAGAAGGAACAAAAGCCATAGTCTCCAGCGGAAAAGGCTTTCTTATTTCGGATTATTATTTTCGTTGTTGATGTGGTCGTTAAAGCCTGCTCTTTCTATTTGCTCCACTTAATTTCTACCTGTGAGAGCTGTGTGTGGAGATTCTAGCTAAACCTGACACAATGCAAGAATAACTAGAGTCCGTGCTTCCCCAGGACAACACAGGAATGACACACGCAGTACCGTCCCCGCTGTGTGTAACAGCCGCTGCAAGGCTCTCTCGGCTCTCGGGGGAAATGAGCAAGATGCTCTTTGTGAAGTTCATGCTAATTATGCCAAATGTGGCTACAGGAAATCTCACTCCCCTTTATCGTTCTGTGCATAATCTCTGGTGGATAAGAAAGAGAAGGCTGCAAATGGCCTAACGCACACAGCCACTCTAATTCCAGGCAGTGAAGTGTTTGACAGGGCCCTTTGGAGAAATTACACGCCAAAGTAGGTGACTTAGGTGTGAGCCAAAGCAGTTGAGGAAAGGACGGTTTGGCAGTTACTAATGGAAAACATTTCCAGAACGTAGCTACCTGGTCTCAGCTGTGAGGTGGTTGGCAAAGAGCGGCCCCGAAGGACTTCACTAGGCTGTGACTGAAAGAAAACTAGCTGCGTGTCCTGATAAAGATTACTGTGAGAGCTCTCCAACTTGTCAGGTTTCAAACCCAGGGCATCCGGTTGCCTAATGTCTGTGACAATGGTGTGAGTGGACAGTGCTCTGTGGTAGAATTCAGAGCTGTGGATCCCAACGTCAAGGCTCATGATTGGGTACCACCCTTGCCTTTTCCATTTTTTCATTCCACAAATGTTGCTTGTCGACTTACTGTCTTGCAGACATCCTGCTAGGCATAGGAGATGAACCAGCGAGCGAGAGCAGAGGGAAGCAGCCCTCACAGAGCTGGCAGGAGCCAGCCGTGGAGAAAACAAGTACCTTGTCACGTGCTCATCACCGTGATGGAAGGATACACAGAGCAGGATCAGGAGACACGGGGAAGTGACAGCCCGGTGAACTGAGTTACAGTGACCTTCACTTGTGACAAGCACCACGCTAAACATGGCTAGATATTTTCTCAGTCTAGTCTTTGGTATGATAACACCCAGAGAAGTTAAATGCTTAGCTGGTTGTGGCTTAGGCAAGGCAGGAAGCCAGACTCATTGACCGCCCTTCCAGTGAATAACAAACTCAAGTGAAAACTGCAACAACTTCCCATATTGGAGATAGCTATGTGCAGGTATGACACGGGATGGTTTGCATTTACCAAAGAGATATCTACTTAGCTCCTGAATAAAAACTCTTCTCTCTCTCTCTCTCTCTCTCTCTCTCTCTCTCTCTCTCTCTCTCTCTCTCACACACACACACACCTTAGAGTGTTCTTTGCTTCTGATAATGTATCCTCTCTACTTGAATGTGGCAAACTCTGGAAAATAAGACCAGTCTGTTTTGCTTCGTTTCGGTTTGCACCAATAGGCATCAATGTCCCGATCCACTTCCCCAGCCTCCTCTCTACCATAACTACCCCTACCCACACCATTCTCCTGTACTAGCCTCCTACCATTTGCTAAATATGTCAATCAGCCATCAGCCTACAGGGGTGGAGGGGCTTCACCTTACTCTTCCCTCTGCCTAGAACACTTGCTCTCATGGACCCTCAAACCAGCCCTGCCATCTCCTTAAAGGGATACCTCCCCTGAGTGACACAGAGAAAACAGCACTTGGGCCAGGCTATCCCCTCCTTTGCTGTCTCCCGCACATGGTTTTATTTTTCTGTACAGCTCTTATCACCACCTGACATATTTTACATGTTTTTTAAAAATTGTCTGCCTTTCCCTATTAGAAGCTGAGTTTGTATTCCTCTGTCTCCCTAGCAACTAAGACAATGACTGGCAAATGATAGACATTCAATAAATAATTTTAAGTTAAATTATTAAAATATAAACAGTACATTTTATTAAAAAGAACTGTACACCTTGAAGAACCTCGCCAGTCTAACACAGAAAAAAATGCACCATACAGCATAGGCTTCTAAGCAAGGTTAATGCCATTTAATAGAATAACAATTCCTTTGAGACAGATAAAATAGGAAGCTATTTCTTGGGCTCTTGTTATCAGAGAGTCATTGCAAGGTAGATGTCGGTATTGTTTAGGGACAGAAATCTTTAGCGCTAGCATGTTCCTGGGTGGTTTTTGAAATGGCACTGATGGAAAAATAGAATTTGTTTATAGATGAAACACAGATGTAGGGAGAATGATGGCGAAATCTAAGGGTACCTTCCTGGACTTGGTGACTCTGAATAGCCTAGCAGACATCCACAGGAGGATACCAAAGGTTAAGGTAAAGCTTTGGCACTGGACTTTGGAGCCATCAGGATAAATGTGATGCTCAAGCCCTACAATGGGATGAAACCTTATGAAAGAGCCTCGATGTACAGACGTCCACATCCTGATTCCAAATGGCTTTGCCTGCATTGGTTTCAGTGGCTTTAGTTTCTTCTGTTTCTGTCTTTATTTGATTTCTCTAGAATTTCGCTATCAGTTCTTGGGGTGTTTTATCTTACCAGAAGCTTGTGTGCTTCTAGCCTCACTTCGACCCTACCTCTGAACCTTTCAGATGAGACACTGGGCACATCATTGAAGAGACAATTCCTCTCTTCTGCTCAGATCTAAATACATTATCACTGAGAAGAAGAAGACACAGTAGTTTTGTATTGCTCAGTTTTAGGATAAGCTTTTTTTTTTCTACTCATAGTTGCTTGTGCTTCTCTCTTGAGGCATGCTCTTTGGTTTTCTTGAGCCAATGTGTAAAAAAGCTGGCTGCTGTAAAGATTCCATATGAGTGAGCTCCTATGGAGAGACCACACAGCTCTTTTGAGAGATGGCCAAGGAACTGCAGCTGTTCCAGCATTTGTATGTTTTGATTCTGTCTAGTATTTACCGCCAGGCATGGAAATGTAAAAGCCTTCAGATCATTCTGGTCTCCACTCTCAAGGTGCCCCGCTGGCTTTGCTAAGCTTGGTGGGAGAACTATTGTTGCTTCAAACAAGAAAGTTCATATCACACACTTTGATGGGCAGCATTAGGTGACTGCAGCATCCGGGAGATACAAGAATTGCTGTGCATTGCAGTGGAAGAGGGGTGGAGAGAAGGTGAGAAAACAGAAACAATGTGTTGAGTTGGTCAATAGTTGGTGGAGATGGACTGAGGAGTGGTATGATGAAGATGTGGACCTATGGTAAGGATCATTTTGTTTTTCTAAAATGGGAGATATTAAAATATATTTGTGGAGTATTTGAAATGCTTCTTCAAAGAGGAGTCATTATTTTATGAGATCCGTGAGTGCTGAATCAAATGAGCAATGCCTTTCAAAAGTTGGAACAGTAGTTGCAAGGCTGCCCTTTCCGTACACTAGAAAAAAAGAAAAGCATGACTGTGGGTTTACAGATTTACTGGTGGGAAGATCATTTCTTTCTGTCTTAGTCTGTTGGAACAAAATCAGGGACTAGATGGCTTAATGATCAGCAATTTCTCTTCACCCGGTTTTGGAGACTAGGAATCCAAGATTAAGATGTTAGCGTGCCTGATGTCTGGTAAAGGATCCTCCTTGGGATGTCTTGTTGTTTCATCCTCATTTGTCATGGAGACAGGGAGAAATTTCTTCCTCCTTGCTTGGGGACTCTGGCTCCATTGAGTGAGACCCCTGTGACCTCCAGCAACTTTGATGGGTCTCAGGGAGCACTTTATTCAATGAGCCAGTCCATCAGCTTTTTATGTAACTTGTATCCAACAGCATCTACTGTCTTAACTAAAGTAACAGGGCTTGGATGGATGGGCCAGTGGTTAGCAGTGCTTACTGCAATGAGGACCCAAATTTGGTTTGGTTTCCTATGTTGGACGTTCTCAACTGTTTGTAACTCCAGCTTCAGGGGGCTGATGCCCTCTTCTGGATTCTGCAGGATTGCTTCACATGCACACAAACACACCCTACCTATGCACATCATTAAAAACAAAAGTAAAATCTTTAAACATAGCTTTAAAAATAAAAGGAAAGTGACAAAATCACCCTTTCAAACTTCTTCTTCGTCCTGCAAGCTTAGCCAAAGACAACTAACTTTTTGTAATCTTCTAAATTAGTCAATTATCCAACCTTTAGAATCTTGAGGTTGTCACTATCTAGCAAAACATTATGTGATGATGGTAATCTAGATCTGTGACATCCCATGTGCTCATAAAGACCTCCAAATACATTATTATTTTACTAATCCTAATTGATATAAATAGTCACGTGTGGCTAATGAGTGCCCCATTAAGCAGCAGAGGAAGATAAAAAGGTTCAGTTTCTTGAATACTGGAACTTAGAGGGGCAGGGGCAGGATTGGAGGGAAAGTAGGGAGCTGGTGTAATTGTCTTTAAAAGCAGCAATGTAACAAACCCTAGACAGTGCTCAGTACACCATCTCTTGATGGCCAAACAGTGGATTGGTTGGCAGAGAGAAAAGCTTTTAACTAAATGGAATCAGGTTCAGAAGTTTCTCCTGAAAGACATATCATGGTGTCCAAAATCTAAGAATTTTCATAAGTTAGAACTAGTTTTAGACAGGCTGGAATAAATGATAAGGAAAGCCCTTGGTTGATGGTCTTATGAGAACTGCGGATATTCTGGAGAAGTTTCCAAATGTATAGAATAATCTGACCTTCATGGTTTGGTGGAAGATTTGAGGCTGGGAGAGTGATAAGGTAGAAAGGATTACTGAAGAGCCCCAGCTTTTGTACAGGACATATCCAGGGAGCAGACTACAAGAAAGGGGAAGTGTAAAGAAATCAAATCCGCTAATGGCCCTCAACGGCCAGAGAAGAGTGAGTAACGGGAACTGGATGGAAACCCTCCTCTCTGTTTTGAAATTAGACTGAACCCCAGTGTCAACCTTTACTAAGAGAAAAAATAGACCTGAAAAGTCCTTTTAAAAATTCCTGTAGTTTCCCATGCACTATTAAAAAAATGACTTCAGTGACTCTTCTCTTAGGAACCACTGTTAAACATAGAAATGACTGAAAACCTATTGGAAGCCCCTGAAATGCAGCTGTAGTTCACTTACTTGAAGAATCTTTCTTTGTTTCTTGGTGTTCGACTTCAACTAAGTTGCTGACCCAAGCCTGAGCTCCGCCACCTTCTATTTGTAGAGTCTTTGCCCATATACCTTGATGACCCTTTGCAAGGACAAAGACAGGACCTGCTCCTGCTGTGATGGTACTAGTGCCAGGGAGCTGACTCCAGATGTCCTTACTGAGGTTTCCTGCTGCTCTTATATATCTTGTTTTGGATGGGTTGGAAGCCATGAATTTAAAAGCCTATTAACACACATTTTCTGTGTTTGGGACTTGACCTAAAATGCGATTGCTTTATTGAGATATCACACATTCACATCCACTTACTGGTGGACTGTGTGACTTAGGATGTTTCTGAAAGAACCAATAGAATGACAAAGACTGATAATGACAAATCCAAGTCGGCTACATGAATCTTCTCTGCTGGAACCAGGAGTTTTCTCAGGGAAGCTCTTTGCATGACTGACACTACAAGCTGTGCCACATCAGTGTGTTTAAAGCTCTCTTCAGGTTACACACACTAGATCAAAGTGAGGCCCAACCTCGAGGTGAAAATGCAGGGGTTTATACGCCACCTTGCCTGCTGCTATATGCCACAGAATACATTGTGTAATTTGATGTTGAAAAAGGGTGGGGCGTTTGTAATGGCAGTAATATCTATCATGGATACTACAAACTCCACAGTCCTTTTTCGGAGAATATTTTCTCACAAATTGAATTAATCGTTTTCTTCCGTTGGTTGGCTCTCGTTCCTCCTTCTCATCCTAATGCCATTGTTTGGAATCTGCCTTCCTTAGTAACAAGAGAAGACTGAGTCCCAAGGTAGCAAGAAGCCTCAGTGTTTAGTGCCCTTGATGAGCCATCAAGGTGTCATGCTGAGGGAACCTGCCAGGAAAAGCCTGGGAAATACTTTTTTGTAACAATGACCACCATGGAAAATGGGTGAGCCACTGCGGATGTTAGTGACCACGACTGCAGAAGACAGAACCAACTTCCAGCGTGCAAAACGTTTGTAAACTTGTTGACTCACTGTTGTCTATAAAATTCTTGGTCCAAATGGGGTTCACTCACTGTGACATCATTTCTCAAATCCCCACCCCTCTCAGACCTCTCTTAAGGTGGAATGAGTAGATTATTTGCTCTTCTTCCTTTAATTCATTTCTCTATTTGAGTGTTTTTAAATAACTCACACATTTATTCATTTATCCTTCTAACAAGTATTGACCAAGCTTTAAGCATTGACTGCATCAGGCATTACTCTAAGCTCTTGTGGAGACGCTCAGTGAACAAAACAGAAAACTGTGTCTATATTCTGGTGGAGAAAAAGAATCATGAATTAGGCCATTGAGCAAATAAAAATGTCAATACGATGTTTTTCAAAGCTATAGAAAGATGAAGGCTGTGTACTGTCATATATATATATATATATATATATATATATATATATATACATACATACATATAGTGGCTGGTGAAGTTTGTTCTGAGATTGGGTCCTTGGAAGGCAATACTGAATAAAGTAAAGAACAAAGAAAATGCCTGAAAAGTTCTTCAAGATTATACAAGATCTCTCTAAGGACCAGAACAGTGTGTCTAGAGCAGAGGAAGATGGGGAGAGCAGGGAGCACAGAGAGTGGTTGTGTTAAGGAGTAGCTGGGAGTCATTACTGGGACCTTTGTAGACTTGGAAGCCACTTGGGCATTTTGAATAGGGAAGCTCATGACTCTGAGTCTGTGGTGAGAACATGCGCTGTACTCTGGCATAGGGTGTGACTTACGGCCTCTTTCCTAGTGAACCAACGTCTCTTCTATTGGGCTGAACTCTAATAGTTCATGTGCTTCATCTTGGCTCATGGTGTCTGAGGCTTCCAGGAATTCAAACTTTTTTCTGGATCTCACATATCTCCTGATATTACCTCGGAACTCACTGTTCCTGGTTCTTTCTGTTAACTCGTGTTCATTTCCTACCCCGAATATGTTAATGTTAATAAGAAAATCTGGTTTCTCTCTCTGTCTCTATCTCTGTCTGTCTCTGTGTGTGTGTGTGTGTGTGTGTTTCACTGCACATGTATTAAATGCACCCACACTGCATGTAAGGTCTGAATCAGGAATAAGGAGCATACACTTGTCAACTTAAATTGATCTGGCTATTCAAGAATTTACAGTGCAACACAGTTTCCCACTTGTTTCATGCATGCAGGCTTTATTCCTTATAAATTCTCAATCTCCTAGATAAGAGTAATTTAATATACTTAGTATTAATTCATTGAGAAGTTACGCAGTGAAAAGCTACTGCACATTCAACAACATGTCATGCTTTCCTTTGTATTAGTACAATGACTTCTGCATAGCATTATGACATAACAGTAAATGCACAGCTAAAACCCATCATCCATTCTATTGTGTGAGAGGGAGTTGGAAATGTGCAACCCTCTCACGGTAACTCTCCACTCAGGTGTTGCGTTAGTTGTTTTTCTTGTTGCCTTGACTGATTACCTGACAGGAAGCAACCTAAAACAGAAAGGTTGGCATCTGAGTTACAGTTGAGAGAGGGACGCAGTCCGTTATGGTGCAGAAGGCATAGTGACTGGCAAGGACGGCAGCTGGTTGTGTTTTGTCCACAGTCAGGAGGCAGAGAACAGATGGGAAGAGGGACCATCTGCAAAACCTTGAGGCCTGCCCCTAGAGACTCACTTCTTTCAGGAACGCTTCACCCCCTAAAGGATAACATCCTTCCCAAACAGCACCACCACCTGGGCACCAAGCTGTCAAACGCATGAGCCTGTGGGGCCATATCAGATCAAACTGCAGATGTCTTAGTCCATTCAGTGTTGTTAGATTAGAATATCAGGGTGTGATTTATAAGGAAAATGAATGCATGTCTCACAGACCTGGGGGTAGGATGCTCAAGAGCAGGGTGCCAGCATCCAGCAAAGGCCTTCATGCTATGCCACCCACACAGAAAGAAAGAAAAGGAGAGAGAACAAGAGAGGCCCCATTTGCTTTCATAAGAAGCCCACTTCTGTAGTAATTACTCATTTCCATGACAGCAACATCAATCAACTCATCACCTCTTATCAGACTCCACTTCCCAACAGTGTCACATAGGGTTTGTGTCACAGACCTTTGAACGCTGAGTGATACAACCAGACTGACGCACCATGCTACACCCATGGGTCTGAGGAGGCTAGGCTGGACCAGAACACAGTTTAACCCTAAACTCTTTGCTCTGACAATAAGGAAAGAGCTCTAGGATAGAAATACATTTAGAACTTGAATAACAAAAATCTCAGACTTGAAGAATGTCCTACAATAAATGCACACTTCCTGTAAGGGTCAGTGTGATAAGAACCTATGAGTGGCTGGGCTCTTGAATGAATTCCAGCAATCACTGGAAAGAATGTCTACATAACTCAAAGGTCCTTGTGAAAAATGCAAGTGCATAGTCCCTCATTCAGAAATGTATTACGACGTTCAAGACATGAGAGGAAAACTCTTCGTTAAGCACAAGCCCTGCATGACCTGGAAAAGCAGCCCTGCCGTAGGCCAAGACACACTTGCAGAGAGCCTGCATTTTCATTAGCAAGCCCAATGCATTGTCATCCTGCAGCCTTAAGCCATGATGGTGGTGTCTACAATGCACCACAGATTCTTCTTTACGTCAGTCTCACATTTAACCTCTATTGCTGTTGCTCCCATTCTGCAGATTGTAAAGGGAACCCCAGATGTACTCACTAATGGAAGATTGCAAAGACTATGCGACTAGAAAGAAGAGAGAGCCAGGATCCAGATGCCATGGACTTTGACTTCTGGATACGGAACCTTAACTCCTACTGTGGCTCCGTTTCTCTATTGTTTGTCTTGTTTTGAGGATTAAATGAGAATGTGTAGGCTGAGTGTTATTTCAAATTCTGTATACTGAGTCCCTTCTGTGTGCCAGGCATTGTGCTAAAAATTATATTAGTTACTGTAATGGCGAAGGCTGCTATATGGATATATGTTTCATTAGCACTGAGGAGGTTAAGAAATAGAGATACTTGGTAACTCCTCCAAGATCTAGTAAGTGAGTTACTGAGCCCAGATTTGGGCTGAGGGGTTAAGTAGAAGATGCAGAAAAATGTGGACAAGCCAAGCATGATGCTGCAGGCCTGAAATTCTAGCACTTGGGAAGCATAAGAAAGAGGATCACAAGGTCAAGGCTGCTCAGGGTTGTGCAGGAAATTCATCTCAATGACAGAAGGGGGAGGGACCCTGGCTATTGTACAGATATAAGTTGTATATTTATTATGTGATAAGAATATTTTGTGGTCCTCGTGGGTGAATTGTAAAGGCATTTTGTTGGAAACGTTTCTTTTATAATAGAAAAAGAATAAAAGATTATAGTCAGAAGACGTAAAAGCAGGCTCTTAAGTGATACTTACATTTTATGGAAAAGGTAGGAGCCGTTATCTTTTCTGAGTCTGCAATTCGAGTCTTTTTTATGATTTTGAGAATCGATTCCCTAGCAGGATATAAACAAGGAAGCCTCTTCCCCACCGTGCACCAAGGTTTCCTGCACTTTCTTGCTAATTAAAACTTGTCAACAGGGTGATCTTTAATCTTCGTCGGTTACCAACTGCCCTCCCTGTGCTGGACAAAAGTAACACAGACTCTCTTGCCAAAGGAAAGCATGAAACAAAAGAGGCTTGGATACAGAGACGGGAGTCACAGGTGACAGTTAGTTCCTTGTGAAAACTTACAACATAAATTGTTCCCATTTCCTTCCAAGAAGTGAGAGCTACATGATTTACCAAGACATGGAGCAAACACCAGATCCCATGGTTACTTTTGCTTTCATTCCTGTTAGAGAGCCATGGTGAGCTGTTGAACATTCGCTCTTAGAGATTATAGGATTGCCCCCTGCTAATACCAGGAACGGATCAAGTTGCTCTATATGCTACTACATGAAACTCTGAAAGAAACCCATCAAAATGATTATGTGCATTCAGCAAGGGTGGTGGAAAACCTCTTAATTTTCTATGGGTCTAGCATAGAGGAATCCAGTGATCAGTATCTGGGAATACAGTGGTGGAGAAGCAGGTTTGCAATACTCTCCATTACCTTGTGAGTACCACAGGAGCATAAAAACCTGTTACAAGTCAAACAGAGCAATCCTTTTATCATGGCTTTGAGCTGGAGAAACAGGGCTGCGAGCTGCTTCATGCTGCAGCTAAGGGACCTGTAAAGAGGATGAGGATAGGGGAGGGGCTTGGCTGTTGTCTAGAGGGTTGCTGAGTTCATTCCCTGGCAGGAACACAACCAAGAAAGACAGAACACCAAGCCATGGAGAAAGGAAAATAACAACTTTACACATTTGTGATAGGAGAAGCCTAAGGCTGGAAGTTCACCAAGTAGACTCTGGCTTGAGTATTTTATAGGGCCACTGCATCCTCCTTTTTCCCACAGTGACCGTCGGGGTCACCACCCCTGTACCTTTCTGCTGTTTCCTCTCACTGGGCTTTCTGCCGCAAGTCACCCTCTCAGTGAGCCTGCCTTAGTCTTCTCCATCTGACTATGTTCCTCTAGTAACATTACCTCAGATCCAATGTCTTATGCAATTTTCTTAATTTTCACAATTTTTTCATCTAACTAGAACCTCATTTAATATTTTCATATCAGATCCCACCCATGCTCAAAATCACTTCTTCCTCATGATTCAACTGATAACACAAGGTCTCTCGTACTGTGAACTTTAACCCTCACAGTGTCTATACCCAGCCTCCACATGGTCCATTCAATTCATCCATGGAAAAGGTGAATCTGCCATGCCTTCCTTGAATCTGACCTGGTGTTAGTCAACTGCTTTGGCCAACAGGATTTGGTAGAAATGCCATTCTGAGGCGTTCAAGGGGAGTTCAGAAGAAGCCTTACATCTCTTGCCCAGATTTCTGGGAATAGCCTGGGAGCTCTGAGATACCACGTCAGAATTCCAACTACCATGTAACAACAAAGCACACCGCCTTCAGGGACTCTGGTGACTGGCATCCCAGCTGACACACCAGACATGGGCTTCCATATTAGT
The DNA here is from genome assembly GCF_950005125.1 of Chionomys nivalis. Classification (NCBI taxonomy): domain Eukaryota; kingdom Metazoa; phylum Chordata; class Mammalia; order Rodentia; family Cricetidae; genus Chionomys; species Chionomys nivalis. The sequence continues at coordinate 116,580,728 of NC_080087.1, forward strand.
GTTTGCAGAACCTCCTGCCTATTATGGCTGAAAAAGTTTTGGTGTCCAAGGAATATAGGAGTCCCAGAAAGATTATGTTGCTCATGTTCAAGATTGTGAACAATAATAAAATGGTGATTTAAGTTACTAAGTTTTGAAGTAAAATATCACAAAACAGTGAAAAGAGGAGCAGCAACCAATTAGATCTTTGAGAAAATTTTGGTTTTATTCTATATTTATAAAACCCATCGGAAATTATGCAACATGTAATTGATTTCATATTTTCAGATGAGAAAAGCGGGATCCAAAGAGCCAAGCAGGATTTCATCACTCTCTTGCATTTATCTTTTCTCACTTTAATCTGGACTGGCTTCCAAATAAATTAGAAAAGTTATTAAGTTTTATTCATGCCCATCAATAATGCAAGCACAACTGGACTATCTGGGGAAAAAATGAAGTGAAAAAGTTTTACCTGCTTTGTCTTCTGCCCCCACTGCCTGATGATCAATGGGTTGTTGGTGAATAGAGAACGGATGGATGGATGGGTTAAATATCTTCTCCTTCACTAAATGCAAATTTTTGCATAAAGATGGCTTGCTGTGATAATTAATCTTGATTTTCAACTTAATTGTATTGCGAATTACCTAAAAGATAGTAAAGGATCGGGAGAAAATTCGATGGTGAAACCTCTGATGTAACGAATGGACTGTCTCCTTGATATGCCTAATGACATCAAGAATGGCAGTGTTGGGGGGCAGTGAAAGGGGCGGGGCCTTGTTGGAGGAAGCAGGCTTTTGAGGATGTGTCCTTTGGGGATGTCTCTTCTTGATATCTTCTAAAATAGAACAGTCACCATGTGTGGGCTGCCATCAAGTCTGCTATTCAGTAATGGACTGATACCTCTGAAATCCTGCACCAAAGCAAACGGTTCCTCCTTCTATGTTGTTCTCAGACCAAGGTCTCAGCCTTGCAGAAGCAGCTAAGGCATACGTGTTTTGCTTCAGTTCTTTATTTTCGTAATTAATTTACCTCAGCCACAGCCTTGTCACACATGATTCCCAGGGGACCGGATAGAATACCAGATTTGTGTCTTCTGCATGACTCCATGACATGACTTTCTGGAGGCCAAATGGCCTGCCCCTGCCAGGATCCAAACTCTTAAAGAGAACATGCTTTTTCCTAAGTGGCTGAACCTCTCTGAAGTCTGGATCATGTTTGTTTGTCAGTGGTACGTCTTGCTTGGATACCCTGCTAGTTCGGAGTGATCCAAATAAACATTTTTTTTTCCTCAGGGAGTATACTCATTGTTCATTCTTGGTTTGTACCACTTTTGAATCTAATTATTTGCTTGGAAGAGTCAAAGGTAACTGTATGAGGGAGGATGTCCTGATGACAGCTCAAACAGTGCCCTGTCTCTGGATGCACCTTCAATCTAGAGGCACCTTCCTACTAGAAACACAAACCACTTAGGAAATTGATGAACATATAAGAAAGAAACGCAACTGGGGATGTAGCTCAGTGGTAGAGAACTTTCTTTCTCTCTCTCTCTCTCTCTCTCTCTCTCTCTCTCTCTCTCTCTCTCTCTCTCTCTTTCACACACACACACACACACACACACACCGGCACAAAATTTGTTAATTACTAAGCTAGGAAGGCCTTTCTCTCAAGTCATCGTCAAAGCTCACACCCATCTAGGCCACAATGCATAGCACAGAGTCACTTGGGAAACAGCAGCACTTACTGCCTATGGCAGAAAGTTAGGTTTAGAGGCCAGGGGAGGACAGGTTTTTTTGGTTGGACTTCATTGACTGAGGTATCTCTCTGAAGAAAAAGCCTCTTGACCTTTTGACCTCTTGAGCCCCTGGGACAACAGGGACGCTGCAGCTGTTGCCTCTTCTGGGCTCTTCCCCAGGAAGCATAGCTCTGAAAGCCTGCTGTGAAGAGCCAGGGAGCTCTTATCCAAGAAAGATGGGATTGTGGCTTCTCAGGGAGACAGGCCCCAGAACCTGTCTCTCAGGGAAATGACTGAACCGCAGCCAAACCACAAAAGTCAACCACTAAAATAGCTTCAGACAAGTCCTAAAAATAAATAAATAAATAAATAATGCGATGAAAGGGATATTGGAGTCCTTAGAGCCCAGCCCCAAGAGTGTTCCACTGCCAACTGAAGGCCTAGGATAGCACAGCCGGGAGGTCAGACCAGGCTCAACAACCGAACCCAGGTAGGACCTCAGCCAAATAAACACCAGATACAGAGGCCAGCCAATGAGGATGGCTCTTCATATATCAGATGAATATCTACTGAGACCAGGAGCTAGTACCACGTTCTATGCCAGTGTACTTGGTTCCTGGTCTGATGGAATATCAGTCTTATGAAGAAAACGATCCCATGAGCAGTGGTACTTATAATTATGATAAGAATAGGAATATTATGTGATCATTTATGAAAAGAGGAATTAGTTCAATCAGGGAATTTAGGTGAGACAGCATAGCATATGAGAAATTTGAGTTAAGTTCTTAGAAAAGCTGATTACTGGTCACCTTGACAGTGAATAAAAATGGAAGCATCCTGGCAGGACGAACTGCAAATGCAATGGCCTCAGAGAGAAGATGGTGAACGAGAGGGTTGGGAGATGGCGAAGAACTGGGAGGCAGGGGGGAGACCATGTAGTCTTGGAAACCACTTTCACAAGTCAAGCCTTCAGGACTCCAAGATGGGAAGATATTGTAGAGAACACTATCAGATTGTTTTTGAAAAGATCAGGTGATTTGCACAATGGCATCAACTGCTACTTCACCCAGGGGAGCAGCCAGGACCAGCTATAGGGAATTCTAGCCCAGTGCTTGAATTATGGGCATCAGATGCTCCTGTCCACAATGAATCTCACAGGTCTCAAGTATCTACTGTCTTCCATATCTCCTAGTACTTCCTGTACAGTCTGCATTTCTGAATTCTGACCAGGCAAGTCCCTTTTGATTCTAAAGTCTTCACTCTGGCTTCTGGCCTTCAAGTGAAATCCAGGTGGTCCTTGGGGATAGAGCATTAAGCTGCATCCCATTTTCACTTCCAGCCCAATGATACTTTTAGTTGCTTGTCCCCAGCCCTCCTGGAAAATTCCCCATTTCTTTCCAAATTGAAAATGATCTTTATTCAGCACAAATGTGTAGGGTAGTTCTTCCAAGAGAATGCTGAGCTAAGAGGAAGATCCAGCATAGTGAATACCGAGGAAGGGAGAAGAGATCTGGAGGCTGGGAACAGCTCACCAGGAGAAGATGGGGAATGTTGATGAAAGAAACTGCTTGTGTTTTCTAAGGATCATCCCACAGAATGAGTATAAGCTCCAAACATGAAGAAGAACCAGAATTTTTTTTTTAATTCCTCAAGGAGTTCACCCAAGACGGCTTCTGAATGAAGTGGACCTCCCGAAATAGGGATGTGAGCTGAAAGGCGCCGCAGTTGGAAGGGCTTAGTAACAAAAACTCAAAAGAGACTGTATAAGTGACATGAGAGGAAGGGTCGCTATTCGGCCTCTTCTACTCAGCATCCGCCTGGTACCAACCGGAGAATCAAACCTCAAATCTTAATGAGACCAATTAGACCTCTTTGCTGTACTAGAAGCCCCAAGTGAGAACAACTAAGACTACCAAGTAACATTAATGTCCCCATGAAATGATGATCAATGGTCTCCTGCATAGCAAAGAAAATCTCCCAATGTCCTGGCCATCATCTTCTCTCAAATCTCCAAAATCCCCACTTCACATGTTGCCTTTTCTTAAGCTTAGAATTTCTATCAATCACCTTCTTTCTCTGTGGATGGCCTCATCTCATACTTCACAGAGAAAGAAAAAAAACTCTAAGATACAAGCAGAGCTTCAAAGCGCTGGCCTGAGCTGCCATCTTCCTTCCTTCCTGTGTCAATGACGAGGTGGGGTGCTTTGGAGGTGGAGCCCATGATCCCTTCACTGCCCTCTTCAAGGCCATTGCTATCATGCTTGATATACCCTTGGTCTGTCTCTACTAATATCACCCTATCATCAAAGACCTCTGAGCTTTCAAAAGCAAATGAAAAGAACAGCAAACTTCAAAGGTGATGCTTCTGATCTATACCCAGTTATGATGTCTATCTACTTTTGTTTGCCGAGCTGATCTCCCAATCTCCTTAGAACTTAAACCTGCTATGTATAGCCATCAAGCCACACACCTGATACACACACACACACACACACACACACACACAATGAATTCTATAAGAATAGTCCCAGTGAAAGTTCACCTTTTGTCGTCTTCAACATAGCAGTCCTTCCTCCTTAATTCATTCTACAAATGTTTACTGGATTGTCACTTCTCCCAGGGGAGCATCTAGGACCAGTTATTCATGAGGAATTTAAGCTCCATGCTTGGATTATGGACATCAGTTCCTGTCCACAGTGAACTTAACAGGACTCACTTGCCTACTGTTTATGGGACTATTCTGGGTGCATGGACCATCGCTGCTTTCCTCATGGAGATTGCATTATTAAAACGTGTCATACTGACACAAATGCTACCTCAAGCTCTTAGTAATCATACAATATCCATGGTCATTCTGCAGAATCCTTTGCTCGTTTGTTCCCCTCTAGTCATCCTTCAGAAGTTGCACTGCTCCAGGGGACCACTGATGGGCCTCCTTCTTTTCATACTTTATTTCGCTCCCGGGCTCCACCATGAATGCTAGCCACTCTCATTTTTGTGTCAAGCTCCGAGTCTAGTATGTCTTAGATCCCTATATTTAAACGCCTTCTCTGCATCCCACGGACTGCCTCATCAGCACATCCTTCTCCACATGTTCAAAATGGATCCTGTCATCTTCCCAGAAACGGCTCCTCCCACTGTGGTTCGCATTGCAGTAAATGACATGCCCAATCAATCCCTGCGGTTACCCTGTGAGAACCAACACCACAAGATGGATGCTGCTACGAGCTCCCACCACAACTCCCTCTGCACACAATCAGCGAGTTCTATTTATTTGTTTCCCAGATGGATGCATAAGTCTAGTCTCTCCTCTATACCTCTGCTGCCACTGGCCTAGTCCAAGTCAGCACCCTTTGCTACCTGTACAGTTGCATGGCAGCTAGACCTCTTTGCTAAAGACAGAGCACATGAGAAACTCTCTCCCTTTGTCTCGTGCTGAGGTAGGGGTGGAGTGAAATTGTGTCTCCAGACAGCCTTTGAGGAGTGGAAACATCTGTTTATGAAGTCAGGACCCTCCACTTCAGGACTGTCTACGGGTGACCTTTGCTCACACTGTGGCCCATGATAAAGGTATTTTTCTGCCTTGTTAATGACAATTTCCTTTTCTGCTTTGGATGTCACTTTAGCCTCTGTCCCAGAGGTAACTATACTCCCCACATCCTGTGAAGGCCTTTGACTCAAAACCTTTGGTATTATATTAGATCCAAAGAAGGATGTGATGCCGAGTCCTGAACATACAGCACCAGGCACACACTTTGTTGTCCATTCCAAGGGTGAGCATCCTCCCCATCCAGCCCTCCAGAATGCTGCCCTAGAAACACCCCCTAAGACTTCTCTTCTTTCTCCATCTGCATCTCTACTTTATGAAACTTCTGTCTCCCTACTTTCCCGGGTACCCTGTTTTTCCCCAGAAGCTGCCAAGTCCCATCTTTCTTTGTCGGTGTACTTTTGAAGCCTTCGGAGTCTGCGATGAATCAAGTCCTTTGCCTTCTTTGTTCTGGGAATTGGGAAAGGCCAGTCTCTATTTCCTGGAGTTGGAAGGAAGAACATCTGGCTTGCATTTCCTAGTTTGCTTTGTAAAATCTACCAAACAGATCAACACAGAACCTCAAAACAAGCAAAGGAAGAAGAAAGCTTTGGCCCAATGAAGGTTAATTTTGGCCCCAAACCTTGCAGCTTTTCTCTGTCTGTATTTCTCCTTTGAGCATTATGACAAGTTTATTTTTGCTGTGAAATCTTTGTCTTATACCCGACTCCTGGCTACTTGACAAAGTTTCTTCCCTTCTCTGTACCAGAAAAGTAGAGTCAATCCCTCAGGCCCAGGAGAGTCCCTCCATGAGGTCATAGTTCTTTCTTGGGTCAGTCAATCAATTGCTTTTTCCTGTTTCCCCAAATCCCGCCGCTCAGGTTCTACCATCTTCTTTGGGTGGATTGTCTTCCTCTAGATTCAGTTTAAAGTATGTTTGTTGATAATGTTTCCCACCGATCACACTCTCAGCGTATTCTCTATAAAACACTGCAAATGGGTCAGTGAGCATTGACTTCACATAATTATTCGGTGGCTGCTTAGTACACATTTCTTCAATTCAATTGTAGTCTCTGTGAGGGCAGGGCCTCTGTCTTCTTCCCTTGTGTCTCAGTGGTCACACACAGCAGTTGTAGATGAGTGCTAAACGCCTACCAAACACTTTCTATAAATGAGTTCATTTGTTCTTCACACTTTTGTAAGTGGGGGGGGCTCATATAAGGGAGAAGAAACAAGAACCAAATAGAATGCAGTATGTTCAAGATTGTACTATCACTATGGAAGAGCTGGGATCAAACTCAGGAAATGTCACCAAAAAGTTGTCCCTTATATATGAAAAATACCTACGTATGACTTCAGGAAACTTGATTCCTAGGGGCTGGAGAGATGTCTCAGAGGTTAAGAACACAAGATGCTCTTGCAGAGTTCAGTGACCAGCACTCACATGGCAGCTTACAACCAGCCATGACTCCAATTCCAGGGAATCTGACTCCCTCTTCCTCCCTTTGGGCACCAGACTTATGCATGGTACACATATATTTATACAGGCATGTGTTCATACACATAAAGTAATAAATAAATCTTAAAATCCCTTTTTCATAATGTCAAAATAAAGACCTGATAGTGAATAAGAGCAACGACAGAGTTCTTAAGTGCAGTGATGAACTTCAGATGTTCCAATCTCTAAATAAACTGTGCTCTCCAGAAATCGGTCTTCTTTTTAATGCATATTATCTCCCTCCCTCCACTCTTCCCTCCTTCTCTCTGTTCCTTTCTCCCTCCCTCCCTCCCTTGAGATTTGAGGTCCATTTTTATTTGTTGTTGTGTCCTATTATTTTGGAAATAAACTAACAATAATTTATCGGAATAAATACTTATATCCGTATGGAACCAAGATGAACTTTTCTCAGCGGTGAAATGTCAATACGTTACACCGTGATTTTCACTTGGCATCTTTTTATAACTTGGAGACCCCTTGACATGATGTGTGCTGTTTGGGGATACTTCTGACACACTATGTACAGTTTGGAGACCCCCCCCCCGACACACTATGTGTAGTTTTAGGATACTTCTGACACACTGTGTGTAGTTTGGGGACCCCCTGACCCTTTGTGTGGTTTGGGGATACTTTTGACACACTGTGTGCACTTTGGGGATACTCCTAACACACTGTGTGCAGTTTTCTATGAAGAGGATATGGTAAGAACCAGTGTACTGACTCCCAGGAATCTAGGAGTTTCTGACTTGAATTAATCACTGGCTTTGAGGACTCACTGTGTCAGGTCACCAGGCCTCTGCCAACTCTAGAGACGATGGGGTGGACTCAGCCACTTCTGTTGGTTATTTTCATAAAAGAGATGAGATTCGTCAAGTCCTTCCATAGAAATAGATGATAAAAAACATGGCATTGGGCCAAATTGCCAAGAAATGGAATGTTTTTTCATTTTCTAAGGATTTCTGCATCCCACGGTGTGCTTGGACTAAAGCACTGTCTTTAAATAGTAGTCACTCATAGAAGGTCTGTACCGTCTCAGCCCCTTCATTCAGCGTCTCATCCCTTCATTGATGTAAGAAAGGTACTGATGCCCTGCTCAGAGGATGTCAAGGATCCCGGGGAGTTCTGAGCATCCCTTTCCTATGAAGAGGATGTTGTTTAGAGTAATGACGTGAGGACGATGCTGGAGTGTTTTGTGAAAAGGACATCTCAGGGGAGAGAAGTAAGTGATGGAAGGCAGCCCTAAGGGACATGGCTAAAGATAGCAGAGCTGGAACTTTAAGAGCAAGGACACACTGTTTGTGCTTGAAGGGAGAGAGTTCCATGGACCTCTATTGATAGTAGAAAAAGAAATGGAAGAAGATACGTTTTGTAAAAAAACAGGCTATTAGATATACTCGTAGGCTCTAAATATTTTTAGGACCAAAAATTCAGCTGGGGGGAGGTGTTTTGGCCCCTTTCCTCAAGTGAGTAAGCAATAAATGATGTTTTGGGAGCTTATTTGGGGGTGGATTATCATATCTGTTTCCTGTGAATATTATAAACATCAACTCCACTCTGTTGTCTTGCAATGGAGCTCAGATCCCTCCCCTCATTGCCACTGCTTGAGTAGGGGCTTCTTTTTAAAGAAGACTGTCTGGAACCCCCTAATATTCACTAGATTAGAATCTCTAGGGTCACTCTCCAGGATTTTTTTTTTCCATGCTATGCACACCTAACCTGTACCTGGGATCTGGAAGTGACAACAGGTACTGTCCTGGGCTGACCCAATAAGTCCTGGAGTTCATGTTTATCAAACCAGGGTCCCTGATATGCTTACTTCATTGCCACCCGATAACACCGACTCGTTTGCTAGAGATGAACCGCAGCTCACACCAAGGGCCTCTTGTTCGTTTCACCTTCCCTCCTGCACAGTTGACATTCTCCGTCCAAGCGTGTGAATTCACCCAAATTTGTAAATTGAAGCATAATCACAAGTTATTGTTGATCACTGGGAGGAGGGTTGGGAGGTTATTAGATCAGGGAGGTAAGCCCTAGAAAAGAGGTCCTCAGGCTAGAGGTGCCTTACCCCTTACACCAAGAGAGAACAGCATGGCCAGGAGCTGTTGGTGTATCCGCAGATGGCTTTCAGCCAGATCCGAAGTCACCAGCCACTTGGCTTGGACTTCCCAGCATCCAGAATGTGGGAGGTGTGTAAGAAGTGACTGTGTGTAAGCGATGCGGTGTATCAAACCAATAGGCTACGCTATTTAGCTGTAGCGGCTCCGAAGACTTAACCCAGCAGCCCTGCTCACATGTCTGTTGGATTAAAATGAAACTTACAGAATGCTTTTTACATTACTGTTGTTTGTTTTTGGAGTCTCATCAAATATGGGTAGAAAGTTATCGAAATCTCCTGCTTTAAGTCTCTTTCTCACTCTGTGCTTGTTTCAGTATAGGAAGATAATCCTGTTAAAAGTAACAAAAAATTTAAATTATTCTTTAGTTGTTTTCTTTTTCTCAGCATGCTGATATGCTTAGAATTAAAAATATGTGACCTAAATAAAAGATAAAATAAAAGTGAATTCCATTCGCAACACACATAGTCAAGGAAAGGAACTTAAGCAAAGGCCACGGTTTACATTCTAACACTTTCGTGGCCATAGATTTCATCTCTGTTAACTGTCTTTCATTTCCACCCCTTCTGGCCTTCCTTCTGTAGTGTGGACGTTTGTTTTGCCACAGTTTTGTTTGAGTTGGGTTTCCTCTCTTTGAACAACCTGAGCAGCCTCCGTCTGAGTAAAGCTACTACCTCCCAGCTGGGCTTTCCAGCGAGGTTTCACTAATTAGCTCACAATTAGAGGACAGCCAGGCTCATTAGAGGACAGCCAGGCTCCTTTGAGCTTTTATCTGTTCCCATGGTCAAGGCAGGCAGCAACGGACAAGTTGTCATCTGGTGTGGAGAAGAGAGAAATCCTAACACTGTACATCTGAGGCCCTGTGTCTCCTAGCATCGTGCCGATGTGCTCTGGGGGACAGGAGGACAGTTGACAAACAGAATTAAACACCTGCTGTGAGGGACCCCGATGGGAGAAAGCAAAAATGTCATTCAACACAGTGTTGACAAACTGCACCAGTGGAGAAGCTTTACATAAGAAATTCCACTCAGGGCACACGGTAGAGCTTCTCAGCATCCTCTCCGTTTGTTGCTCATGCCAACACAGCTATCCTCATACCCAGTTCCTTTTTCACCTTGCTTCCCCCCACTCCCACTCCATCTCCCAGTAATCAAGCTTTTCTTTGTCTTGTATTCTCCTTCCTTGTTCGATTTTTAAGAATGTGAGTATCTCCAGTAAAATGTGAGTGAATTTATAGGTTATTGTGAAAATCAGCTCTTGTTTACGGAAGTCTAGCTTTCCACAGTGATTGCTAGGAGAATGCTCGGTTCCATCTGCCAAACGTCAAAGGATACTAAAGACACCAACTAGAGCAGTGTCCAGTTAGCAAAAATGGAGTGTCCCACAAGAGAATGGAGAGAGACAACAGAAGATGGTGAGGAAGGAACGAAAATGATCAAAATATGTTACACACAGATGTTAAAATGTTCAAAGAAATCTATTGTATCATACACTTCACATAAGCAAAAAAAAAAAAAAAAAAAAAAAAAAAAAAAAAAAAAAAAAAAAAAAGCCATGTCCCCAAATCCCTCCACTTCCAACAAACAGGTAACTCTGTGAGGATCCTTTGGTGTCTGTTTGGGGCAGTCTATTATAATAACCTCAAGGGGTAAGCCAAAGATGGACCCAGGGCTCCCTCTTTACTGAGCAAAGCAGACAGACTCATTGCTCTTGTGGGCCTCACAGGCACCCAGTAATTTCTTCTTGCAGTCCCTTCTTTTCCACCACTCCACAGTGACTGCTTGTGATGGCAGCTAAGCCAGTGATGCCTGACTTTTTCACAGCAGAGGCAGAAGGAAGCTCGGTGCTTACTCCGTTCAGATCTGCCTAGTCTTGACTTTATATTCTCAACAGCTTGGCCCTTCCTTTCACTTATATAATTGGAAAATTAGTCATTAATGAGATTTAAGGCACCTCTACGTGGCTACTTCTCTGTATGTATGAAACTAATACTTTTAACCTCCAAGTCATTAATTTTAGCTTTGAAGCAATTTAGCAGTTCTTCCTAGAGGACACCAACACATAAATAGATTCCACCCTTCCCCCTTCTCCTGTTTGCCTCCTTCACAATTCTAATGACATTACAATAATAGCTGCTTCTTAATTTTAAAATTGTGTTTTTAAAATAGTCACCCATGCCCCCAACCATTCAGAATTTAAAATGCTGGTGTTAATGAATGACCACAGTAATTTCTAATCCATCTTGCCTGACTTGGTGGGCAGGTGTGCTTCAGAGATTGTATGTCTAGCTCTACTCCCGTCAACCCCACCCACCTTGAAGCCAGTAACATTGTGTCTGATGCCTCATCCTTCCACTCTGCGGACATTCCCTGAGAGCATTTCATGAAACGGTAGCTTGGTATTGTTAATTAGACCTCTTGTGGTTTGACGTCATTTGTCTTCATGATGGCCCGCGGGTTCTGAACCTAAGGGAGGTTGTGCAAAGACGAGACGCTAACATCTTTAAAAAGTCAATCTTATTACTCCTGGAAGTGCCTTTGTTAGTTTAAATTAATAATGAGCTTTGGCACAATCACATGCTATAACTCCAAAAGAAAGTCCAGTGAAGACATTAGGCTTTCTGAGGTGGTTAATCTTCCCTGGCAACGCGGCTGCATTAAGACTCACCTAGGAGATGAAAAGCGCCCCTGGGTGTGTCTGTGAAGGCGGCTCCTGGGATGATTAGATCACCATGGTTCGACTGTACTGAGTGGATCAGTCCCTTGATAGAATCAGAGTATGATACCCTTCCTCGGAGGAAATGAGAGGTAGGAGGGGGATCGGTGGAGAACTGGTCACTGGGGACATGTTTTGTGGAGCTCGGTCTTGTCTTGGCCTTTGTCTGTCCTCCATTTCTCTGACTCCAGTCTCCTGGGAAGTAAAGAGAAGCCCCCACCACACTCTTCTACCGCTGTGTTGTTTTGCCCGAGCACTGGGGACCAACCAGCCATAGAGGGATCACTTTGAATCCATGGGCTCAGATCAGATTTTTCTTCATGAAATTATTCTTTCAAGCCATGAAATCCAAGGGACTGGAGAGATGGCTCAGCAATCAAGGGCACCTGTCGATCTTGCAGCAGACCTGGGCTCAGTCTCCAGCACTCACACAGTGGCTCCCAACCACCCGTAACTTCAGCTCTAAGGGATCCAGTAATGTCTTCAGGCACCAGACAAACACATGGTTCACAGATATACATACAATCAAAACACTCAAACACATTAAAAGATGAAATAAGCAAATAAAAAATAAGAATAGTTCTTCCAAACATTTTTGGTTACAGAACTGACAAAAGTAACATAGCTTCTTAGTCATTATTCAGGTTCTACTTTGCTCTACTTCTGTACAACATATCTGACTCACAGTATGAAGTAAAGAACTCAGTATTTAGCTGGTACTAAGATAGAACAGGCAGGAAACAACTGTTCTATATTTGACTCATGAAGAAAACTTCATCATGATCATAACCTGCAGTCTAAGAGTCCATAGACCCAATGGCAATGGAGAAAAGCTTCCTGAGAAAGAAATCCCAAATCTAGAATTAAAATGAGATCTAGGACCTTGAAAGTCTTACTTAGAATGGCCCCTGAGTCCTTGAAGCACCGCTAGCAATAGTCACAAGCTTCCAGGACTCTGTCACATCTCACACAGTATTTATCCATTTCTTCTTTACACGAGCTCACTTTTCTGACCTCTCCTTAGCAGAGCCGAGCCATTTAGATGCTGCTTAGGGCAACACTGTTCCTTGAGTCACTCCTTGCCCCATTAACAGGGCAGAAGTCTTTGGTTGGATACCGGCTTGAGCAGAAGGAGGTATATTGCAAGCATGGTGGGGTCACAACCTCAAATGCAATTAAATAAGAACCTACAGGTTGCTGGGGGACTTAGAATCTTGCACTAGCAGGCACCATTTTTATTCTGTGTGTTTAAGGTTTTACCCAATTCAAGTAATAAAGCTCCCACTATGAGTCTGCACCTGAAGCACATGTCCGTTGGTGAGCCAGTGATTGAGGTCAAAGGGATGGTACTGACCCCATAGTAATCCTGTGTTCTTTTCCATCCGTGGCTCGCCTCATTCAGGAAGGCAGGATCTGTGGACAATAAAGAGCAGCGGCAGAGGATGCTGAATGAGCAGCTGATGGTGACTAACATTGACAGTATCTTTAGCATCTTTCCGGGACCATTGCATTTGTTTTTGGTCTGTTATCACCAAAGTCTTACAAGGCTAAAGTGTAGTTTTTACCACTATCACCGTTGAACAGAGGAAGAGGCAATTAGAACAGCTGGCTAGACTGTCCAAATTCACGAACTTGGTGAACAGCAGAATCAGAATCTGAATTCATACCAGTTGACCTTAGTCATTCAACTCTCCAGACACCCTAGCTCTGCCAAATTTCCAACTTTTCTCCCTCTGCTTTTTCTTCCCCCTCTGTAGACTGATGCAGATGCAAAGGTCAGACACTGAACTGAAATGAATTCTCTGGAAGCCTTTTTGCCCTGGCTCCAAGTCCGGGCGCTTCCATGTGCTCTTTCTGGGCGTCTCCCAGCAGGAACTGTGACTATTGCTTTTCTTCTCAACTGTTGCCGTCTCTTGGACTGAACTGAGAGCAGGGTTAGATTTCCTGGCTCCCGTGCAGAAAGTATTTCTTCATATCCCTCACCAACCAGACACTCCCTCCTTGCTAGGAAAAGGCCGGCTGACTGGCAAAAAGCAATTTTGTTAATAATTTTTTTAAAAAAAAACCCAAAACCATCATGTATGAAGAAAATAAAGAAGGAAAACACAGTAACACATCAAAATCTGTTTAAAAATGATGAGTCACTAACATTTTATCAGATTACTGTCCTGCCCAGGGGCTGCAAACCTGCTAAGACATAATTTAGCTCTCGACTGTAAACGGCTACATGTTTCCCTCTTGATTTCACATCTGTGGGGCATCAAGACTTAGTCCAAACGCCAGCCCCTGTGCATGCCCCCCATCCGTGCTCTCCAAGGAAGGTAAGCAGGACTGCTCCCTCCTTGAAGCCCTTACACAGAGACAGCGTGACTTGTTCTCCTTTGTTGCCCTCCGAAGGATAGCGATGAGTTCTTCAGCACAGCAACTGTGGCTCGTGGGTCTCTATTTTCCTGCCTAAAACGCCTGTCACAAAGTTGGTCTCCCATGAATATTAATTCCATGGATCTCACTGGCTTCGTGTTAGATCTTCTAGTCTGTTCTGCGCTTTGTGCCTTAGGGCCTGTGCGTTGTTCTGTCTGAGAGAACATGCTGGACTCAGTGGGGCACTTTCTGCATAAAACAGCCCCACCGCTCCCTTCTTCTCTGCCTCCTCCAGGCCACTGCGCAGAGCTATTCTGACACCATCAGCAAGATAAAAATTCAAGGAAGTTGCGCAAGTCTCTGTTTTTTCTTAGATGGTAGATGATTGTTTCTCTTTCGGAGACCTGGGGAGAGTAAAGTCACTGAGTGAAACTCACAGAGCTCAAAACCTACGGAGCCACAGCCTGCATCCCGCTGTTTAGAGTCAAGACTCCCCTTCCTTCTTTGCAAAGACGTTTGCTGAGAAAAATCTCACCATCTTGGAAAAGGTTGTGTTTGAAACATCAATGCAGTTAGAAGATCTTTAAGCATACCCAGCCAGGAACTTGCTATGGGAACTTCGTGTCCTTTCTCAGTACCCACAGTGCACCAGGCAAAATTCCCGGCTGTGTTTGGCCCTATCTGATTTTCTGTCACTCCTTAGGCTACAATACTAGTTATTTTCTCACTGTGACAAGATACCAGACCAGGAGCCGCTGAAGTGGTGGAAGGTTTCTTTTCACCTCCCTATTAAGATAGGATGTAGTCCACCATGGAGGGAAGGCATGCAAGAAAAACGTGTAACCAGGAAGCAGGGAGCAGACAGGAATGGAGTTAGGCTAAACAAAACGCCCAGGCCCTCCCCCAGTGACTCATTTCCTCTGACGAGGATCCACGTCCTAAAAGCTTCTCAATCTTCTCAAAGAGTGCCACTAGCTGGGGACAAACTGTTCACACATATTGGCCTGTGTAGGACATTTCATATTCAAATCACAGCACATTCCCTGCCATCCCATGCCATCGGGTTTGTGCACACACTGCTTCAGCTGGCCATGCCCAGGCACAAGCTCATACCTGCATCTCCCCCTCCACAAAGCTTTACATGTATAAATCTTGCATTGGCTTCAGGAACTGTGATCAGCAGGATATAAACTTCAATTGCTGTACACCGGGTTCTGTGAAGCATGCTATGGATATATAGAAATGGCCTTTGCTCTCAAAAAAGGTAATAAATATTTACAGGAAGTGCTTCCAGTCTGTTAGATCTGCTCCCACCATGAGGACACCTATGGGTCTTGAGGTTGTTCCTGTGTGCCTGGGTCCTCAGAGACATTTGGTTATTTTCCACACAGGTTCCCTAGCACACTGTACCACCGAATCTTGTCTATAGAGAGAGACTCGACACTGAATGCACCAGCCCTTGACTTTGCTCTTCTCAACCTCCAGGATGATAAGAACCAGTTGTCATTGAGCCACCCAGTCTGTGACATTTTATTATGACATCCCAAACCAAGACACACAGCATCTGATCTCCAGTCTCCCTCTGTCTCTTGCGGGCTCATGTCATATACTGTATGTCCTCACTTGAATCCCCCGGAACAAATCCCCAAAACCTCCCGCCTTGCTTGTGTTTCAGAGAATTTCCTTTACCTCCCCTCTCTAGGAGAAAGTCCTCTAATCTCAGACAGTGGCAGGAGTTATAATTCAGATTTTTATATTTGCTTTTTATTTGTTTGTTTTTCAAGACAAGCTTTGTTGTGTAATAGTCCTGACTGAACTGGAACTTGCTTTGTAGACTTTTTTTTTTCGATGAAGGCTGGCTTCGAACTCAAAGAGATACACCTGCCTCTGCCTCCCAAGTGCTAAGATTAAAGGCGTGCACCACCACTGCCGGCTTTATTTATTTATTTTTATAGTGTGTTCGTTAACAAGTTCAACACTCACACAATGCAGTCTGATGACTCTCCCCCTGCTCCCTCTTATCTCATCCCCATACCTGCCACATGTTGAACCCCCCCAAAAGTCCCCCAGTCCCTTTTGCAAATTCATGAATTTTGGGTATGTTTTCTGACCGTTTTGGAGCTACTTACTGGATCATGATGAGCTTACCGGTGGTGGACAACTGGAGGCAACAACTCAGCTATCCCCAGAATGTATCAGTAGTAAACAGTTCATCAGTGAGGGGTCATACTCCCTGAGTCCCTCCTGGCTCCTTGCCTGGCTATTTACTGGCTCATTTTGGGGGTGGCTCAGGCTCGTGTGGGTGCGGTGCAAGCAAATGTAGTTGGTGTAAGCTCATGATTGCAACTGGAACATCTTGCCCAGAAGATGGGATTTTGTAGCCCTTCTCCTTGTCTTCTTGCTCTTAAATACTTGCTACCCTTTCTTCCACTACGCTCTCCAGACCTTAAAGGAGATGGTACAGATGCATTATTCAGGCTGAGCCCTCAGATATCACGTGTGCTGGCGCTTTGATCATCCATGAGTCTCTGTAGTTGCTGTTGCTCCCTGGAAAGTAGGGTTTCTCTGATCAAGGCCAAGATCAAGTAGCATCTGCCTGTGAGTACACACATGAATATTTAGAGGACTTTGACACTGGGCTAATTTAGCTGAACAACAGTATTTTGATCCCCTTAGGGCCCATGATGGAGGCCTGATCTCTGGGAGAGAATGCATACCTCCTACTGTGAACTCTGCTAACTCAGCTTTCTATTGTCGAAAGTGCTAGCTTGTGGTGGCGATGTCCAAACAAAAAAACAGTAAGTCGCAGGAAGACAAGAGGAAGCCAGTCTAAGATGGTATTGATGAACAGCCCTAGCAATAGCCACTAATTATGTCTTAGTGTTTACAATAAGGCTCATGAGTTCATTAGCACAATATACCGTTTAGTGAGCAAAATTATCCCCCCCCACATACACACTGTGTTTAAAAAAATGAAGCACAGGCAAAGTTGACTGAAGCATTCCAGACATGTGGTACAGTGTCTATAATGGCTGTGTTTAGGAGACTGAGACAGGAGGATTACAAATTTGAAAACGGTCTGGGATACATTCCAATACTTCCAAACATAAAATTAAATATATATATATATATGTATATATACATATATATATATATATTCTACCCACAAAATTACTCAGAAACCACAGAGCCTGAAGACACAAGTGTCTAGTGGGAACCCAGGCTCTCCGGCCTCAGACTCCAGTTTTCATAGCATCATCCTTCCAAGCAACACCTAGACACTGCCTTCCTGGCTCTTCCAGCTGCACCTTGAGACAGAGCAGCTGGCTGTAGCGCCACACTGACAACCCACAGGTGGATCACAGCAGCACAGAATAAGGGAGACCTAATAAAAACTGATGGACAAAGGCAAACGAACAACCACAAGCCTGTGGTTCTAAAAACCACACACCAAGGCCATTCTTCGGGAAACTGATGTGGGAGCTGCTTGCTGTCTCCTCCTGTCACATAAAAATTCTGTAGACAGGAAATTTCTACACACCCTGGGAGAAGCAAGCAACTGTTTTGCTCACAGATCTCTAAATCTTTCTGTGTCCAGAAATGCAGCCAAGCAGAGCCCGCAGCCAACATGCGTCTGCAGAAATCTCCCCAGAACAAACACATTTCCATCTATTCCATAAACTAACAAATTTCCTTTATAGACGGGGATGTGAGTTAGCCTCTCTGCTGGGCTGAGAGAGGGGTCCTGCCGACTGGCTATTTTTAGCAAGTCAGTGGGCTGGGGTTCACCAGCTAATTCTCTTTTGCTCTTGATCTTTTGCTGTCTTTTCCCTCCATCCTGGAGACTCTGTTTACATAATCAGCAGTTTGAGCTGAAAATCTTGAGGGCCTCCAGCAGGGCAAATCAGTTTTGAGTGTTTTTAAAGCTCCGTTCTTGATAGCATTGATGCTTGCTCATCAAGAAGAACATTAAGGTAATAATAAAGGTTTTCAAGAGACCTCAAAGTGTTTTGACTGCATAAAAATTGGTTGTTAAGAGCAGGGAACCATGAAAACATAAAGATGGGGGAAATCTTGGCATGTTTTAAATCAATACTGCTGTTTTCATTCGATATCGATATTCAAAGTGGTGGCAACTTAACACTCTGGGGACGTTTGCTCACCAATGTGCTACATACTGGAAAGGAAGCGCTTTCTCTGAGCACACGGACTTCTTAAAAGAGTGACACGTTCATGTAAACAAATAATCTGAAGACACCATACAGGCAGAGTTGGGACAAATATGTCCAATACCAGCAGACACAGGGTACTTCCAGGAGAGTAGCATCTCAAGTTATACCTGAGTTGTATCTACCCCAAATCCTAACACTGGGACCTCAGAATGTAGTTGTATTTAGAGAGAAGGTCTTGAGAGAGGTGATGAAGTTTAAATGAAGTCATTAAAGCAGATGGGTCCTTCTAGAATATGATCGGTGTCTTTAATAGGAGAGCAAATTAGAAGACAGATGAGCAGAGTGTAAAGACCACTTGACGATGCAGGAAGACCGCCATCTTCAAGCCAAGGAGAGAAGACAGAAATTCCCAACTCTGTTGATGCCGTCTTCTGGGGCTTTCCATCTCTAAAATATTTTTAATTGGATTTCTTTTATTTGAGCCACTTAGTGATATTTGGTCATAGCATGCTAGCATCCATCTGCATGAGTTCAAGAGGCCCAGTGGCCCACAAAGATGTCTTAGAGAAGGAGGGGTAGGATAGGCAAGGTATTCCTGGCAAGAAGGACAGGAAGCTTTCGTTTGCACCAAATGAAATGGCAGGTAGGAATCTGACCTTTTGACATACAGAAATGCCACCCCAATGTGGTTCAACCTGATATTCCTAGGAGCTGAAGAGAGTGTGGCTGTCACTGGGTGATGGGTCGTGGCAGAAGTGATGAAGCACCTGTTTCTGATCAGTGAGTGGAGTTGTATTTTCTCTTGGACCATCAGTTTTCTATTCTACAAAGGGAAGAGAAACTCCTTGTATCTGTCTTACAGGATTATTGAGAGTATTAAAGTAGCTGGTGCCTGGCCTTGCTTAGTGCAGAGCTGTGACATATCTAAAATCTCTATAAATGTGAGGATAACTTGGGGCCTCTCTGGGTTTTGAGCAGTAAGAGATAAATCAAAATAACTTAATGGGAAAGGGACATAGATGCTTTACAGAGTACAAAGCAAAAACATAGGTCGGTGGTTCTCAACTGGGGAGATTTAGCCCTCCAAGGAGTGTTTGGCAATGTCTAGAGGTATTTGTAGTTGACACAGTTAAGGTGCTGCAATTGACATATACTGAACAGAGATCTGAGTGCTATTCACCCCCTACAGTGGACAGGACAACCCCCATCAAAGGGTTACCTGACTCCGAACATCAGGAGCTCTGCACTGAGGAAGTCCAGGCCAGAGCCAGACATGCAGGTGGCCCACAGGAACATACCTATGTGTGTGCTCTGGCCACACAACTTCTAAATCTCACTCCCAAAGCTTTCCCCCTATCCCTCTTTAGTGGATTAGGATCATATCTTTATGACTCACATTTTTGTTTGCTTGTTGGTTCCATGGCATCCCTTCTGTCTTTGATACTGTCTTATCTGTCTTATTACTATGAAGAGACACCATGACCAAGAAAATTCTTAGGAAGGGAAGCGTTTAAGTGGGGCTTAGTTCATTATCATTATGGTAAGAATGTGAGGGCAGACTAGCATGGTTCTGGAGAAATAGCTCAGACCTACATTCAGATCCTCAAGGAGAGAGGGGGGGAAGGAGGGAGAGAGAGAGAGAGAGAGAGAGAGAGAGAGAGAGAGAGAGAGAGAGAGAGTGAGAGTGTCTGGCATGGTTCTTTAGAAACCTCAAAGCCCACCCTAGTGACACACTTCCTCCAGCAAAGCCACACCTACTCCAATGAGGGCTCATCTCCTAATCCTTGTAATCCTTTTGAACAGTACCACACTCCCTGTGACCAAGCATTCAAATATATGATCCTGTGGAGGCTGTTCTCATTCAGACCACCACACATTCCAAGGAGTAGGATGCTAGAGGGATTCTGAAAGACTGGAGAAGGATTGTTCCATCTGTAATAACTAGTCTGCTCTTGCTGAACACCTCATCTAAGAACAAGCCGCTCCCAAGCAGTGCGAGCTGGTGCCATCAGAGACATGCTCCAGACCATCTCATTTTTGAGAGATGTGTCTCAGAGCTGTGCTTTCCCTGGGAAGCAGCCCAGAGGTAAGGTCATTAAGAGACAATCAGATCGTGAGTTCGTTTGTTTCCTCTACAAATCCATTAATTTGTGAATTCATAGTTGAGAGGATTGCTAGATGGAAAGACTTGATTGGACAAGGCATATCATGAAGAATGTCTCGGAATGGGTGTCCTTGTCCCCAACCCTTTCCTGCGCCTCTGCCTCTGCCTCTTAGCTGTTATGAAATAAGTAGCTTATCCCACCACAAGCCCCTTGCCATGATGCTCAGGCCCATTGAAATGGAGCCAGCTAACCACCCATGGAAAACACAAACTGAAAGACATCTTTCTTCCTCTAAACTGTTTTTCCCAGTTTTTTTTTTGTCACAGTAATACAGGGCTGGCTAATCCAATGACAGCAACTGCAGCTGGCCAGTACCTCCACCCTTTGCCCGAGGCTCAACCTCAGAAGACCGCCTGAGAATTTCAGTCCTACCAACACCAGCTATATGGAAATCCGTAATCACAGGACAGGCTCTGAGCCTTTGTCTAAACTTCCAGGTTCTGATCCCTTCCCTATGCCCTAAAAACAATAAATACTTCAGCTACTTCCCGAAGTTAGTACCTTGTATAACCCCACCACCACCACCATTATAAAAACAGGACACTGGCCAATTGTTTGCCAGGAGGTTGCTTCTTGCATTTCCAGCTATATAAAATATGTCCTCTTTCTTCTCATTTTGTTCAGAAGAAAGCAGCATATATCACCATAATACTCAAGAGAGAACTTTTTATTTTTTTTCTTTTGGAGATTCTCATACATATATACAATGAAATATGATCAATCATATCTACCTCATATTGCTCTCCCAAATCTCATCATATGCCCAACGTGAACCTTTCTAAGCTCATGTCTTTTTTTCTTTCCTTTTTTGATAACCCTCTAAGTCCAGCAGTGCTGCCCAAGTGCACGGGTGTGGGAGCCAACCACCAGAACATGAGAGATCTACAAATGGTCACATCCAATACATGATTCTCCCTAGTTAGGAGCACAGTTCTATAAGTCCTGGTACTTACAGAAAAGCAGTGAGGAAAACCAGGAATGCTAAACACATGGGGGCCTCTTCTCAATGGAGGAGAAAAAAATGCCTGCTTTCCCTTTCAAAAGGTTGGGAGTGGATTTTGTTAGCCATCTGGTGTGCTTTTTGCTATCTGTGGAGGCGGTCCTCACCGACCTTTTACTAGAGAGGCAGGCCTCACCCAGATTCCCCAGAATGATTATTCCAGACTCTTTCATTCCTAGACAGTCAACCATTTTTAGGGGAGATGTCCCATGTCCTTTATGACCTGCTGATCTCTGTGCTATTGATCAGAGACCACACTAGATTCTTGGCCACCCTCATGGTCACACGTATTTAGTGAAGGGTTTCTATGTGGTCACACTGTGAGCTTTATTGTGCACCTGGAATTGCATTGATTGGACTGATCATTGCCAGGGAACCTTTTTCTGAACTGTACTGTATTTTAAATATGATGACAATGAACCACCAGGCGTAAGACTCCCTCAAAGCCTGGTCCAGGTTGACAATCTTCCCCAGGTTTTTATTCTTATCTTCTTGCAGGGTTTGCTTTCCTATATGACACCTGCAGGAACCCCCTCATTCCCTCTCCCAGCAACTGTACCCTGATAACAGCTCCTCAGTGTGGCCTGGAACCTGAAGATCATTTAAACCATGCATGCCGGGAGTCCGACAGAGTTAATCTTTGTGTGGACGTGGTGCAGGTAACCATGGCTCCTCTGAGTTTGTGATTGTGATAGTCATGTCGTATCCAGAAGAGAACACTCCACATCACTCCTTCCCACCCTCCAGCCCTTGCACCCTCTATCTTCTCTTCCAAGAGGAGGTTGATCTAGATGTCTGTTTAGGGCTGAGTGTTCATAATTGCACTCAAAGCACTTTGTGCGTTATGTATCTCTCCACTGACTGCTGTCTGCTGCACTAAGAACCTTCTCTGACCAAGGTTGAGAGCACCCCAGGTCTATGTCCGTAAGCATAAATATTTATGAGGGACTTTGACAGCATCATCATTTACATAAAATAGCATTCTATCCTCGGGTCTCTGACCTCCCCTGCCCTGAGCTTTTGAGCAGAGTTATAGTACAAAGCATGAAATTCCCTTCTATGGAGCAGGCCTCAAATGCAATCAGAAAGCCGTTAATTATCCTGTAAGAGTTGTGAAGGTATTGCACCAGTAGGCACATCTTGCCTGAAAGTCAGTATCACACCACACAGTGTCTGGTGCTGAGTAAAACCACTGATGTCTTTCCTCCCCAGCACAGAACCTTCCAGCACTATGAAACCTAGTTAGCAGGGGAGAAGTTCCCTGGTCAGAGTCTGATTACACTGTGCTCTGGAGCCAAAGTATGGGCACTTTGAACAGTAGGGTCTAATCATGCACTTATGATGGGTAACCAAGGCATTGGCTGTAGCCAGCGTTACTTTGGCTACCCCTGGGGCTTCTCTGCCCAATAACTCATAGGGAGGTATCCCATGCCTAATACCATGTTTTTTATTTAATAACCCAAGTCTTCTGGGGGAAACACTGTCTATTCATGCAGGGTTATCTGTTCGTTCCACTCTAAGTCCTTTTTCAGTATGTTTCCGTAGGCTTTTCCACACATCTTTGGTTTGAATTAGTCCATCTGCCTCTCTTCCACACCCTCCTAGTATCCTGAAACGAACCCATTAGCCCTTGGTGTTTCAACCCCTTTTCTCTTGTTTCACGTGTTTTCTACTGTCCCACCACTTACTTAAGTTAAATTATGAGATAGTAGGCTTCCATATGACTTTTCATACCAGCTACCTTGAGTTAGCCTTCTTTTTGGTGGGAGACATGCTAAAGGATAGATAATAATAAATTATAGGCAAAATGGAAATAGTCGGGAGGAGTACCAGGGTGGAAAGGCTTAAGCAGAGAGAGGCTTGGGTGTAGGAGAGAAATTGGGGTGAAGAAACATGTTAAAGTAGCTGCTTCATTTTCAGTCTGAACCTAGCTGAAAAGGACAGTGCATGAACACCGTTCATTTTCTACAGTTGCGTTGCTCAGTCTCCGCTCCACCATTCTGTAGCTTAAACGCAGAGGGCTCAGCCACCTACAGATGGTGAAGATGGTGAAGCTCTCGCATCCCAAGGAGAAGCAGATGAGAAAAGAATTGTCGTTGACGCAGTCTGAGCAGGGTGCCCATCCTGGTACAATCAGCTGTGACGAGACCAACCTATCCAAGATGGCAGCCTCTTCCTCCTCATTCAATCAAGGGTTCCACAGGCAATTCACTCCAGATCTTTGAAAGACCATACATTGTCTAGTTTGTGAGCTTTTGTTGATTCTAGCTGTATTATGATAGATAGACTCAAACTGCTTCTCAGTAAGTTAAAAGTAAATGCTGGGCTAATTTTTACTTGTGTTTGTATTCTAACTTGGCAGAAACAGGGGAGGCTGTCCTCTTTCACGGAGAGGGTTCAAACCAATCGGTGGTCTTGGGTTTGCCTTGCGCCCTCGTCTTTCTTTCCTAATGAGGCTTACAATATAAATGCAGATTTTTTTGTATTTCTATTAGTTCTTGGAGAATTTTGTGCAGTGACTTTGATCAAAGTCACTCCCTTCCTCATCTCCTCCTCCCAGATCCAACTTCCTTTTCCTACCCAGCCAACTTTGTATTCTGTTATTTTTCTTAAAACCAACTTTAGTTGGCACCACTCATACACTCTTAAATTTGTAGCCTTCCCCCAGAGTGTGGTCAGCCTGCTGGGATCAAAGCCTAATTTGCCCACCGCTTCTTTACTGGAAGTGGCATGTCGTGCCCACTTTCTCTTTCCATGCTAGGCTTTTCTGAGGCTTGAGTCTGTGCAGGACTTGGGCACACTGTCACCAATGCTATCAATTTGTGTGTGACACTCCCCCACCGTGTCTAGAAAAGTGTCTTGCAATATATTAAAGGAATAAATAAAAGATGGTTCCTCTCCTAAAGAGTCCCAAGTGTCAAGTTTTTTAAAAATGGTTCAGCATGTCTTGAAGCGTTAGGTGTGAATGCAACATGATAGTCTCCTTCCTGTGTCCCTCTGTCCCCAGGCTTACAGGAAAAGCTCAGACCCAAAGGCAGAGCCCGAGGTTCAGATCTGATCTCCAAAGCGGACGCCTCCCTTCACCTGCTGAGCATTCATTTATTCACCCGTTGAAGGCTTCTCTTTCTCAACCTCCCAGAGCCGGAGTGATGACTAATTAAAATGACACCTGTGAAATCTCCTAACTTCAAGAAGTGGGGTCGCAATAACCGAGAGATACGTCCCTTCTGTGTCCTGTGTTCCTAGATGAACTCTCCAGTTATAAGTCAAGATTCCACGACAGCCCTGAAACACAGACCCATCACCACGGAGACCAGATATCCCGTGTGCGCAACATTCCTTGACTCGGGGTCCCGTTCAAGACTAGGATATTGAGGCGATAGTGTAGGCAGTGGCCTTTGAGGCACCATAGCCTTTGCTTCTGGAGTCCAAACAATCAAGTTTGCAGCCCGATATTGCTTGCCCTAGCTATAGGCATGCGAATCACTTCCTCTTCCTTCCTGCAATAGGTGGATGATGACGGCAGGGGCTGCTGGGATTTTTGTGAGGTATGAATGAGGTTCATGAAAACACTCGGTTCAGCAAGTGCTTGTTACTTAGGAGACATTTGGTAACAGGATGGCTTAACCCTTTTATTACTTTCTGCATATAAGTCACTGGAGGTTAGTTTGATAATTCAGAAAAGTCTAAAAGCAAGACTGCTCCAGTTGATAAGGAAACCAGGAGAACAGTGATGCAGACATCTTAGTTTCAGAGTATATTCCATGTGCTAGGGCCTTTCTCTTGCAGCTGAAAATGACCCCCGCTTTTCTTTAGCTGGTGCTCATGGAGTTCCAGAACTTTCTATCAGGTGTCAGGGATCTCACTTAACACTGTGTCTTCCTTTCTGAGAAAAGCTCTTATATGTGGTTTCTTTAGATCTGTTCTTAATAGGGACGTTGGAGCCTGTCTGGGAACATGCGACCACTTCCTTTATAAGCCCAAACCAGCCACTTCGAGCACATTGTGTGAAAACTTCATCAGGGCTCTCTACCCTGCTTATCCTAAAATAGGTCCCAGCGAGACCACTGCTTCAGAAAACTATTTAAAGGAGAAAGAATGCTTTAGAAAGGTGACAACCTACAATTATAGTGTGTCGATTAGAAACAATAGTTGTGCCAGACAGTGGTGGTGCACGCCTTTAATCCCAGCACTCGGGAGGCAGAGGCAGGTGGATCTCTGTGAGTTCGAGGCCAGCCTGGTCTACAAGAGCTAGTTCCAGGACAGGCTCTAAAGCTACAGAGAAACCCTGTCTTGAAAACCAAAACAACAAAAAAACGATAATCATGAAAACATAATGTCAGGGCAGGTAAGTTTAACAAGTCAACAGTCAGTTTACAAAATAGCCAAATAGGGCTGGATATGGAGCTCAGACTGTAGTGGGCTTACAACGCGAAACCCTGGGCTTGATCTCTAGCACAAATAAACTCTGGTTGCCAACTGGAGAGGGGCTCTGCAGTGAAGAGCATGCGCTGCTCATGCAAAGTCTGAGTATCACAACCTCTGTCAGGCCGCTCACACCTTCCTGTAACTCCAGTTCCAGGGGTGCAAATACCCTCTTTTGGATTCCAAAGGCATCTGCACTCACATGTGCATATACACATACATACATATATACATATATACACAATTTAGAATTTAAATTAAACTTAAAAATAAGTAAACCCACAACTGACTGTGGTGACGAGAGGATCAGGAGTTTAAGATCATCTTTGACTGTATAGTGAGTTCAAGGTCAGTCAGGAATACAAGAGACCCTGTCAAATAAACAAGACAAAAAGCAAAATGTCAAACAGATTTACAGAAATAATAAGGAAGAAGTAATTCAATTCAACACCAAAGAAGAATTCTGGGTGATAGTGGTGGCTGGCCTAGGTTTGGTTTTTGCTTTATTTGTCTGTAGCTTCGTACTTTGAAAACGTTTTAGCTTTAAGACAGAGTTGCAAATAAGGAAATCCCCATGTGCCCCCTCCCCCAGTATTAACATACTTCCTAGCTACCTTATGATACTAGAAAATAAGGAATTGACATTAGCAAAAAACAGCTAATGAATACACAGGTGCAAAAATAAGTTTCTTTCTTTCTTTCTTTCTTTTTTTCTTTTTCTTTTCTTTTCTTTTTTTTTTTTGCTGGAAGATGAGGGCTGCACTTTCCTGTGCAATAAGGATAAGTGTTTTGAAGACAGTTATGAATTATAGTGGTTTCTGTGGTGATATTTTGTTTGTGCTTTAACAAATAAACCTTGCCTGAAGACCATAGTGCGGAGCTAGCCACACTAGTTAGCCATAGAGGCCAGGCAGTGGTGGCTCACACATTCGGTTCAAGCACTAGGGAGGCAGAGATGGGGTGTGGTATGGCTGTGCAGAGAGGGGAATATAAGGAGGGAGGAGACAGGCACAAGGATTGAGTCCGAGGTTTCACAGAGATGGCATTCAGTCTGAGGACTTGCAGAAACAGGATACCCCATTGGGTCTGAGGATGTCGTAGCAGGTAAGAACTAGTGGCTGGCTGCTTTGCTTCTCTGATCTCTCAGCTTTCACCCCCTAATATCTGACTCTGGGATTTTATTATTAAGACCAATTAGAATTCACATCACAGGTTTCTGTGGAATAAGGATAAGTGTCTAGAATGCAGCTATGAATTATACTGGCTTAGGAAAGTGACCTCCTCTAGGGTCCAAGGCTTCACCTTCCACGGGTGGCTCTACTTTTTGACCTGATGTGGATGATCACAAGTACTCACATCTGTTGAACTCCATCATACTGAGCACTTAGCGGATGCACGGGTTATTGTATGCCACGCCTCAGCTTGAAACGTAACAGAGGGATAGCCCATTTGTGTACGTTTGGAAGCCGAAGGTTGGCTTCTTCTTCTATTGCTCTTCATGATTTTTTTTAATAGCTGGGCCTCTCACCTAAAATGCAGCTCACTTTTTGTTGTTCTGTCTAAACTAACTGGACAGACAGCCCAAGGATCAGCCTACCTCCAACTCCTTTCCTATGCACTGTGGTTCCAGGTAGACATCACCATGCCCAGTTTTCATGTGGGTTCTGGACAGACAGCCCAAGGATCAGCCTACCTCCAACTCCTTTCCTATGCACTGTGGTTCCAGGTAGACATCACCATGCCCAGTTTTCATGTGGGTTCTGGGAATCCAAACTGAGAACATCATGCGTATGCTGCAAGCCCTTGACCCACCGAGCCATCTCCCTATCCTGGTTGTTTTCTGAATTCAAGTTCTTTAGAGTAAGACAAAAAGTTAGTCCTGCATAGTTACCAAGTTTTATTTTGAGCCCATTTTGGCCCATGGAGTCATGAACTGAGCTACCGTTCTAAACCAGTAAATCTGTATGACTCCTACTTCACCTGCCCTAACAGATGTGTCTTCTGCCTTTTGGATAGTTAGGTTCAGGGTCCATCAGACTATAACATGACTAAGAACACAATGCCACATCTTCATTCAAACTGTTCACCAATGTTGCGGAGGATGCCAAAGCAAACACAGAGGCATGCTGTAAGATATCGCAGTTTTTACAAGCACAGCTCAATTATTAAATAAATCATATACACACAACCTCTAGCCTAAGACAATTCAAGTTCAAATGCATATGTAACGTATTAATGTGTAGCCCTTTCTAAAAGAGTCAGGAAGTGATTACTATATTAAATATTTGTTAAGTTTTTAAAACTCACCATCTAAAATAAAAGCTATTGATTAATTCTTTTGGGCTAGGGTGCCATGGAAACATAGCTGAGAGACTAATGGTGATGCGCCAAGAAAGTCTGAAGAACCCTTGTCATGCCCCTTTCTGACATACACGTAAACAGACCCAAGCAGGCGTATCCTGAGCCGTGTTTGATATGCAGGATCCTCGCCGCACACATATTGAAGAATGATTGAAGGCATGAAAAGACAGCACTTCTCTGGCTTGTCTTCACGTTATGGAAAATAAGTTCAAGTTAGTCATCTCACTGCTGAGCCTTCTCGGTAATTAACTCACTTCCAGCTTTCCACTGGATGGGCTGCAGAGAAGGGGCAGGACTCAATAGAGGCCTTTTGAGACAGTTGGTGCGCCACTCATGGGTGGGAAGGAGACCTTTATCAAGCAATTAGATGTGACCGGAATGGAAGGCACCAGTCTGAGGGAGGTGCTGGCTTCTGAGAGAGAGGGCTGGGAGCTTGTAAAAGAGCCAGGGGATGTGTATTCATAGTCAGCTGATGGGCTGATCCAAAAGGAGAATAAGATTTGAGATTAGAATCAGATGGCAGGCAGCAGATCAGGAAATCTGGGATCAGATCCCCAGTCCATGACACAGTCTTCCGGTGTCCCTGGCTCTTCCATCTCCTCATCTGAGGAATGACAAGATAACAACTGGCCACTGTTTGTACAGCATAGGCTACATATGGACAGCAGGCTGGGCATGAATTCTGGATCTATTATATATTTAATATCCTGATCCTCAAAGAAGTGATTCACACCCAGTCAAAGCTTTATTGTGTGTAAAATAAGAGTGATGAGATTTTTATAGTGCTAATGGATGCATGATGTATGTGTGTGTGTTTACATGTACAGTAGTGCATGGGGTAATAAGCCCATGCACAAACATGCAGAGGTCAGAGCAGGATACCATTTTCCCCTATGGCTTTCAATCTTATTACCTTGAGACTGGGTGACCTCTTAACAGGAATCTTGATGTTTCAACTAGGCTGGTTGACCAGTAAGGTTGGACTACGTCTATCTATGACTCCCAGGTCACATGCATCCATGTCCAGCTTTTTATATAGGGGCTGGGGATTTGAACTCACATCCAGATGCTTGCAGAGCACATACTCCTACCCACTGAACCATCTCCCTCGACCCTAAATAATGAAAATTTCCCCGTGAGGTTACTGACTTAAATAAGATAAATATATTCAGAGTAGCTAAATATCTAATTTTGAGTCCTACTGGCTCATATCTGAGTTCTCTGAGGAAAAACGACAACCAAGCAGTGTCGACAGTTGTACATACAGTCACGGTATTTGTTACAGTGATTATGCCATGCTCTGATTAAGGTGTAACTATTATTGCCTACTGTCCAGGTCCAGGCTCTACATGCTGATTTGTAAAGTAAGTGTCAAGTATGAAACCTGATACCATGTGAAAGCCACGGTGTAAGTCAGTCCAGGTCTACTTTCATCTTTCGTACTTATTCAGCATATACCCTTCTTTGATTCCTTTTGGGATTTTCATTAAAAATCTTACAGATTTTTTTTTTTTTTTTGATTTTCGAGACAGGGTTTCTCTGTAGCTTTGGTGCCTGTCCCGGAACTAGCTCTTGTAGACCAGGCTGGCTTCAAACTCCCAGAGATCTGCCTGCCTCTGCCTCTCGAGTGCTAGGATTAAAGGCGTGCGCCCGGCTTTTACTCCTTAATGTTAACACTCATCCATAGTGGCGGATTCAGCACCTTCTGAAACCTTGAGTCTCTATAGTCACTGTTTCCACTGAAGGGAAACAATTCCAATCAAGGATGGGAGTAGCATTTGTCTATGGGTATAGACATAAATATTTTTATTTATTTTTATTGTTTTTGTTGAGCTATTTATTTTTCTCAACCTCCCTCCCCTCCCATCCCCTTCCCTTCTACCCTCTCCAATGTTCCCATGCTACCAATTTACTCAGGAGATCTTGTCTTTTTCTACTTCCCATGTAGATTAGATCCATATATGTCTCTCTTAGGGTCCTCCTTGTTGCCTAGGTTCTCTGGGATTATGAACTGCAGACTGGTTATTCTTTGCTTTATGTCTAAAAGCCACTAATGAGGAAGTATATATTATATTTGTCTTTCTGGGTTTGGGTTACCTCTTTCAATATGTTTTCTAGATCCATCTGTTTTCCCACATATTTCAAGATGTCATTATTTTTTTCCACCGTATAGTACTCCATTGTGTAAATGGACTACATTTTCCTTATACACTCTTCAGCAGAGGGGCATTTAAGTTGTTTCCAGGTTCTGGCTATGGTAAACAATGCTACTATGAACATAGTTAAGCACGTGTCCTTGTGGTAGAATTGAGCATCATTTAAGTAAATACCCAAAAGTGGTATTGCTGGGTTTTGAGGTAGGCTCTTTCTTAATTTTCTGAGAAAACTCCATACTAATTTCCAAGTGACTGTACAAGTTTCCACTCCTACCAGCAATGGAGGAATATTCCCTTTACCCCATGTCCTCTCCAGCATAAGCTGTCATCAGTGTTTTTGATCTTGGCCATTCTGACAGGTATAAGATGGAATCTCAGACTTGCTTTGATTTGCATTTCTCTAATGGCTAAGGAGGTTGAGCATTTCCTTAAGTATCTTTCAGCCATTTTAGATCCTTTTGTTGACAGTTCTCTGTTTAGGTCTGTACCCTATATTTTTTATTGGATTATTTGTTCTTTTGATGATCAATTTCTTGAATTCTTTGTATATTTTGGAGATCAGCACTCTGTCCAACGTGGGGTTGGTGAAGATCTTTTCTCATTCTGTAGGCTTCCATTTTTTCTTGTTGACTGTGTCCTTTGCTTCACAGAAGCTTCTCAGTTTCAGGAGGTCCCATTTATTAATTGTTTCTCTCAGTGTCTGTGCTACTGGGGTCTTCCAATTTTTGTTTGTCTTTTTCTCCATTTCTTTGAGGGATTTTTTCATTTCCTCTTTAAGAGTCTCAAACATTCTCTTAAAGTTATAGGTCATTTTCTTCTCCTTCATCTATATTGGGGTGTTCAAGTCTTTTTTGTTTTAGGGCCACTAGTTTTTGTTGGTGTCGTGTAGTTCTTTGTGGTATTGAGTGTGTCAAACCATCTTTTCCTCTGACTGGTGTAGTTGCTGCTGTGTCCCTGATGATCAGTCTTCCAAGTGCCAGTGGATCCAGATGGTTGCTCCTTATGGTGCAGTCAGGGCCACAGTTCCAGTAACCCTGGAAGTCACTCTGTGATCCCGGAGGCCACTCAGTCCTCCCTGGGGTTGCTCTGCAGTCCCATAGGTCATTCCGGACTGCTCCTACAGAGGTTGCTTGCTTGGGGCTCCTCCT
Source organism: Chionomys nivalis (assembly GCF_950005125.1). NCBI lineage: Eukaryota > Metazoa > Chordata > Mammalia > Rodentia > Cricetidae > Chionomys > Chionomys nivalis. The sequence goes on from NC_080087.1 coordinate 116,612,080, forward strand.
GTTGAGGTTGCTGCTTTGGGTTTGCTCAGGCAGAAGTGGTTGACTCAGGCCTGCTCCTGCAGAGGTTGTTGACTCAGGCCTGTGCCTACAGATGTCCCTGTCTTGTGCCTGCTCATGTAGAGGTCTCTGGCTTAGGCCTGCTTCCTCAGTGGTTGCTCCTTTGTACCTGTTGTTTTGTACCTGCTCCGGCGGAGGTTGCTAGCTCAGGCCTGTTCCCGCAGATGTCTCTGGCTTTGCTCTGCTCACAAGGAGGTCCCTGGCTTGGGCCTGGTCCTACAGAAGTCTCTGTCTCGGGCTTGTTCCCTCAGCAGTCGCTCCCTTGTCAGACATAAATATCTTAAGAAAGTTTGATGTTATGCCAAATTAGCTAAATGACAGTATTCAGTTCCTGCTAGGGCCTATGACCCTTTCTGCTATGGCTTTTGCCCAGGTATATAGTAGAAAGAATGGATTTTCTTCCATAGATTAGGTCAATTCACAAATCCAACTAGAGAGCAACTGGTGATTCCCCCATTGCAGTAGAGACCCTATTGTACAAAAGGACACACCTTGCTTGTCAGGTTGGTTTCACTGTTCATAGGGTTCACAGCTGGATAAGAACCATTGCTAGGGCCCTTTCTTCCCTAGTAACCCACATGACACTTTCTGGACCAATGCAATCCAACTGGCAGAGAGGAAGCTTCAAGTTTCAGCGTGATTTTTCTATACTATGCAACCAAAACATGGTGTGTGGTCTATATTGTGCTGGCGAGCCTCTGAGGCCTCCTTAACCACCAAGTATATGACCCCTCAAATTGGAGTTTTGTGAATGGTCCACAGATCATAGGAACAACTTTTCTATCCCTGCAGAACTTCATTACAACTTTGCTACAACCCCTCATTTAGGTTCCCCTTCCTTGTCATTTTGTCTCCCTTATCCCCACCTTTTCCCTGTTTAAGTCTTTCTACCCCCAATATTTACCTCCCCTAGTTTTATATGTACCAGTGTTTGCCCAAGTGCCTACTTTCACTTCTGTAGCTAGGGGCAGAATTTCAGGCAGCACTTTATTGTGAATAGTTTCTAAGCCATTAAAATTCTTCTCAATACCTTTTTATTGCTGAAGAGGTTTAAGTGGGTTTATAAAAAGCTAGATTCGTGTATGAGCTCACAGGCTCACAATACGCACAAGACATGCACGGGTTTAAACCACAAAAAATCCCAGCCCTAAGAAGGGAAATCAGACAGAGTCCCACCCCTAACCAAGAAGCTATTTGCAATAGATACCTACTGGGAAAGGAAAAAGTCACTTCTCCAATGGGATGTTACTAGGTGTTTCAACTACACTCCAGGGAAGGTTCCATGCACAGGAGTAGCTGATGAACCCAAAATAGACTCCATGAGTTTTGGGGGAAGAGTGGGAGTGGGGATGGGGAAATTGATGTCTCATTTTGTTCTGTTTTAGTATTTTTTTCTTACTGTTTTTGTTTTGTTTTGTTTTTGTTTTTCAAGACAGGTTTCTCTGTAGCTGTGCAGCTTCTCCTGAAACTAGCTTTGTAGACCAGACTGAGCCTCGAACTCACAGAGATCTGCCTGCCTCTGCTTCCTGAGTGCTTGGATTAAAGGTGTGCACCACCACCACCCAGCTTGATTTTCATTTTTTGTTATATTTTTGGGGGGAATTAAGAGGTAGGATGAATTGAGGAGGAACTAGGAGAGGTTAAACATGATCAAAACATCGTTGGAAAAAGAATTTAAATTTTTAAAAAAAGCAAAAAACATAACAAAAAGTTAGTTCAAAATCCCCTGTTACTAGATACTTGGTTTGTGCTACTCTCTTTGACATAAGAAGCCATGCACATTTTTTTGGAAACATGAGTCTTCCCAAGCTGCTGTGTGGTAATGCTTCAGGACTGCCTGAGGGTAGGCTGCTTTTCCAGCATCTCTAAATGTCAAAAAAGACCAAATATGAGCCATGTTATTCTCATTGTACGGCAGGGAAAACTGAGAACAGGGCTTTAAAGAGTGTGTAAGTGCGGGTGTAAGTGCTGGAGATGGGTCCAGGACGATGGCCTGTTGATTTCGCTAGGGCTTGACTTCATCCCATTTCCTTCCATGTGTGAAACTATTTTCTTACTGAAGCTCTAGACATAGGAGTTATAAAGCAAAGGGTGTGCAACACTTTACATTATTTATCCAAAAAAGAACTTATAAAAGGCAAGACACTTTTGGCAACTTCATCAAGCTTGAATCAAGACTCTTAAAGATTTAATTGGGTTCCAAAGTGCCTTTCAAAGCTCCGTGCTATAATCTTTGGCATGAAGGCCATATTCAAATTACAGAAAAATGAGTTCCTTGTTTATGTAGATCATAAATTCTCTGCCAAGGCACAAATGTAAATCTAAGAGGTCTCGAATTACAGAATGAGCGGTTAGGATTCACGGCATCACACACCGAGTCCTCTGCTTCTGGTGAGTCGTGACCAATCTTTGATGAGTAATTCAGACCTGAGGTTGTCAACATGAAAAAAGGGGCTCCCTCCAGCGAGACTTCAGGAGCGGAGTTGGTGTTTTGGACAGGATGCTCATATTCCTTAGCAGAATGTCATTTCTTGATAAGTGGGGAAGTATTTTTGTCAGAGAATCTGCTGTTCTGGGGGAACAACCAGTTTGATTAAAGCCTTAACTTTGGTATTAAATATAGGATTTTTAAAAAAACACCCTTTTTTGGTATGTTTGCTATGAGCAATTTTGGTTTAATGATTATACAGTACCAGTCTTAAGTGAGTAAAAAAAAATCATACTTTGTGATGTTTTAGATTTAAAAAATACTCTTCTATTTTGATAGAAAAAAATGGGAATGCTCTCTGGTGGTACAGAAATTAGAATTGAGTGTTTGAACTACTATATCATGGACATGTTTGTTTCCCTGTACAGGAAGTCTTTCTTCTGTGGGTAGAGGGGGCAGGGAGAAAGGACTAACTAACAGTAAAGTAAGGATGTTTGAGATGATCCTCCTCCTTAAAGTTAGAGGTGTGGTTTAGGAGGATCTTCTTTCTATGTGTTGCTTTCATTTGTTAAATAAAAAGACTGCCTTGGCCTTTTGACAGGACAGCAGCTTAGATAGGCGGAGTAGACAGAACAGAATGCTGGGAGAAAGGAGGCAGAGGCAGAGAGCTGCCCCATGAAGCTGCCAGGGCAGACATGCTGAATCTTTCCGGGTAAGCCACGAGCTCATGGTGACACACAGATTATTAGAAATGATTTAGATCAAGATGTAAGAGTTAGCCAAGAAGAGGCTAGAACTAATGGGCCAGGCAGTGTTTAAATGAATACAGTTTCCATGTAATCATTTCAGGTGTAAGCTAGCTGGGCAGCGGGGCAACGGGAATGCAGCCCACTGGTCCTCCTTACAACGGAGGTGTGGGATATTTCCCGTTGAGTTGTTGGGCAGGGATGTCCTGGAGATTCCCAAAATACTGTCATTGATCATGGCTGCTCACTAGAACTCAAGGTTAAGTTCTAGCTGCTGAAGACACCACACATGTTGTTTACAGGACAAGGGAAATCAAATTAGTACTGGCCAAGAAGCTTCCTCCCTGCTGACTAGCTCTCCTAGTGCAGGGGGTTGCTATGCAGACTGCTGGAAGGAAATTTTCATCAATAATCTTACTCAAACAAGAGCCCTGTGAACTACAGTGATGACCACCAGAGTGGTAAGATTTGCCTATGAGTGTGATGGCGGCATGAATATTATAAAGGTAACATTCTGATTAATAATCCATTTTCTGATTGCATTTAATGTCCCCTCCACAAGAAAAAACAAAAACCCAAAAAATTCTTATTGTACATCGGCCCAAGAACCCATGGGGCTGGGAACTCATAGGACCCAAGGGTGAACCCTACTGCTATTCTTTTCCTAAAGAGACATAGTACTAAATAATTTAGAAATTCATATCTCCATACCCACAGATTAATGTGGCTCTCCGACCTCATCTGAGAAGTTTCTTTGTGCAGTGGAAAGCAGGAAAGGCACAAACACACAGCTGGTCAAAGTGCAGAGAATAAATGTCGGTGGCGTGCTCAACCACACATGGGACATCTATGGGACCCCACTCCATTATTCTCTGAGAACACCGCCTTTTGGCGGGAATGATGGAGCAGCAAGGGAAAAGGAAATCACGCGCTAGAGGGAGAGCAATCCCTCACACTTGCCCTAGGAGGGGGCATGAGACCTGGGAATGCTAGGAAAGCTGGGTCTAGTCTTTTGCAGAAGTGAAGTTATTCTCCCATGGTTCTGGAGGAAGGCAGAGTTTCATCTTGGTTCACATAAAAAGATTGACCTCTTACCTACTGATGAGAGCTTCCTGCTACTCTCACCTTTAAGTGAAAACGTATGAGATGTTACTCAACAGTGGGAGTGTGGTACATACCGAGACCAGCAATACATTGTGTGCTTGTTTGGGCTGTTAGGAAGCTGCTGGCTAAAAACTTAACAAGAAAGCATTAGCCTAGATTTGTGGTGTTCTTCAGTGGCATCCAGCTTCTCTGTGTAGGTTTTAGAAAGTATGCACTACAATTAACTGGGTGTGGGCGGGGCGTGGGGGTGGGATTAAACAAACACAGTGATCCAAGAAAGGAACAAGGGAGTCACCAGGCTATACCAAGATTAGTTGTAATGTTCCCCATGGCTAAGCAGAATAAAGAGACTTTAGACTTCTGTCTTCTGAGAATGTGGAAAACAGATCTCGTTGCTTGATGCTGTGGGATTTGTGATAATAGCAATAGAAAGTAGCACAGCCCCAGTAGGATTGAGGGTTGACTGAAGCTGAGATAGCTATCACAGGGCCTGAGCTCAGAAGCTGGCGGCGGGGTCAGCTGTAGTCATAGAGGAAAATTCTCCAGTGTGTGAAAGTGCAATGGTTCACCTTCATCGTCAGCTTAACTGGGTTTGGAGTCACCTAGGAGACATCCCTCTGAACATGTCTGTGAGAATGTGTTCACGGAGACTCGACTAATGAGGGACAACTCATTCTGCACACGGGTAGCGTCATCCCACAGGATATAAGGAGAGAGGGGAGAGGAGGACAGCTGAGTTGGGTAGTGCCATCCCACAGAATATAAGGAGAGAGGAGGACAGCTGAGTACTAATGCTCATCTTTGTGATTCTTGACTGTGGCTACAATGAGGCTAACCACCCACCACCACGTCTTTCCTACCATGATTGACTGTATTAGCTAGAACCATGTGCCAAAATAAATCTTCCATCTGTAAGTCCCCTTTCTCAGTCAATTTATTAGAGCAACAGCAGCAACTGACAAGGCCAAGACCATGGCTATACAGGTGAGACAAAATACTGACACAGACTTTGTAGGAAAGGGACCTCGGAGGTCAGAGGTTAGAACAACCATTGGAAGGAGTTGTGAAACCCTCGAGAGGCATCCTGGATGTGGCATGAGAAAAAAGGGACACTAATCCTGGAGCTAAAGCCTTCTAGGAACAAAAGTGAGTGATGTGGGGTCTGTGCATCACCTAGAGGCCCAGCAAGCCACTCAATCTAATGCAAATAGCTTAACAACTGGAAGGGCAGAAGAGAAGCTGGGAAGAGCAGTTTGGAAGAATAATAAGGAACAAAGGTATTTCCCAACTCCAGCCCCATGGGCTAGCCTCTGAATACCATGGTAGATAGAACAGTCTACACTTGAGAGGGGTGCAAGGAAAGCTATGCCCCAAGGCAAACCATAACTGAGATTATGGGGCAAGAGAGTGAGGGCAAAGCATGGGAGAGATTTTCTGATGCCTCATCTTGAGCCGCCAGTGCCATTTAGGAAGGGTTTACTTGGGATAGGCGTGGGAAATGAGTACACAGAAGTGCATTTGGTGAGAATTTGAAAGATGAAGCAGGATCCGATCCCATCACAGCTTGTCAATGGAGGACTAATATCCTGGTGGCTTCCCTTGATGCAGGTGGTGGAGTACTAGCAGATGTCAGGAGATGGTAGGGACTACTGAAGTCCCCCAAGAAGATCTAGCACCTCCCAACCCATGGCAAAAGAAGGGGAAAGGGTGCCATGTGTAAGCAAACTTTAAGAGTGATTTATCTTGATAGAAAGGGGGACATTTGAATATAGTAATCTGATTTATATATTAGAGAGAAACCCAGCTTGCTCTGGCTTGCTATCACATACACATAGTCAATTCAGACTTCCAACAACTATCACGCAGGCCACAGCCTGACCATATAATAAACCCAAGTGCCATCTGTTGAAATCTTTGCTTTTTTCTTGCCAACACCAGGAAGCTTTAAGACTAGTGTGTCTATCTTATGATCAAGAGGCTGTACTTCAACCTGCAAGTCCAGCAGATTAGACTTATGTTCAATATGCTCATGAAACAACAGTTTTATCTATAAATGGAGAGGGTTGGTGTGAAAAGTGGATCATGGGGAGACACTCTAGTGATTTATGGGGTTGCTTGAGTTAAAATAAAAAACCTTCATGTGAAACTGACATTTTAAAAGATGAGTTTCAAATTTTTGGCGCTCAGAGTAGAGTCATCGGGAGAGTGGATTGTTAAAGAGCCTTGAGCTGCCAAGAGAGGTCACGAGTGGAGTGGAGAAACAAATAATCTGTGGAAGTACAGGGACTGGAGAAGCCAATGGGGTAAGAAGGAAGAAGTGTCTTCTCATTGCCTGTTATTCACTAAGACTTATGCCCAACAGCTGATATCAATTTGTGATTGCTGTAATTGTCTTCAGGGATTTAATCTGGCCTTCTCACTATGTTAGAGGTCTGATGGGGTATGTTATCTGCCCATCTGCTTCATTCAGAATGGTGTATCATGAACCAAGAAATGTTGGAAGCAACAGCCCCATGAGGTCTGAAGACGTTTTCCTATAAACAAGACACCGAACATTTTTTCTTTGCAATACCAGTAGAGTCCTTGGCACCCAGTAATCAATACAATCTGATTACTGAAGGGTATGGGAGGAAGGCTTTAAAGATCTCCTAGAAACCATAGTCCTCACTTGAGGTAATGTTTAATTTCTGTCTCCAGTCCTCAGCACACAGAAACTATGAGGGCTGTCACTCCCATGAATTGGGTAAGCTAAGTTCACTATCATCCTTTAAAAGGTAGACTCGGAATGTCCTTTCAAGTTCTAGCATTCTGAGATCTAAAGCAAACCTCCTGGTAACACAGATTATAATGTGAATCTTTAAAGTAAGTGGAGTTTGCCTTTGAATGACCTATCTCATGGCTCCCCTTCTAAGAGGAAACAATCACACAGCCACCTGACTCATCTTTTCCTCATCCCCTGAAGGTTCTTGCCATAACAGGAAACTGCCACTTTGCTGAAAAGAGCATAGTTCACAATTACTGTATTTGAAAATACTCTAATGAAATCGTTCCAGAATGACTGGCTTTGTTCTAGTTTGTAGTCTCATCTTTGGTCATCAGTAGCCAGATTTAAAAAAAAATTACCAAGAATGTCTGTTTTAGTCATTGCAATTGATTTCCTCCAACATAAGCATTGAGTTTCTTAGCATATGGACTCTTAATAAGACCAGAAACTCACTCTACAAGGAAACACAGTGGAAGAAAGCTTAGCACCCATGTGACTCCCCAGTAATGCATGGAGTGACTAGTGCCTCCTGGGACATCTACTAACCAGCTAGCTTTGCAAGTGACTGCTCTCTTGGCCTAAGTAAACTAGAGAGTACTTAGAGGGGAGAGGAAGCTGGTACTGAAGATGAACGGAAGAAGAAGATGATTCCCTAGAGAATGTATGGTCAATTACTGAACAAGAGAGTGTTCCTCCTCTCAACCAGGTTGCAGAGGTGGTGGGATTGGTTGTGTTCGGATGACAAAGGGTTTGTCTTTTCAAAACAAGAAGGAGGTTGTCAAGGTTGTTTCTTCCATAGTTCATGCCTAGCTTCAGATCACAATGAGAAGTCACTGAGATTTGAGGCACGGACAAACACACACACACACACACACATCCGTGTGTGTATTTCCCCAAATCAACCAGATCTGGAAACTATTGAAGATCCCTGTTCTATGAGATGACATAAAGCCAAGGAGAGGGGACAGAAAGTGCCATCTTCCTACTATAGAACAATGCAGAGAAACCCATTTGACCTCCTCTCTGTTCCCACTCATCATTTTTCCCCTAGAGCAAGTTGGGGGGGGTCTGTGTGAAAGACCTCTGGTTGGCCTTTATCAAGACTATCAATTGGGAGGTGGTCAGACCAAATAAAGTTAGTCCACTTGACCCTCTGTGACCTTTGGAAATTACCAGCTTCACTAGGTTTCAGTTCCCACATCAACAGTACTCTCTAAATAGCTGCCGTGGGCCCAGGGCAGTGCAGGGGTGGACGCTGCTTATAACCTCCAGACAAGTATTATATATTTATATATGAAATTAGCAGAAAGGACGCTGTTGAAGTAATCAAGAGGGAAATCGTGATAGACTGAACTAGATAAGGGAAAGAAGATGGAGAGGAAGGGATATACATGTCAAAGAATGAAATAAGGAGGTTAGAGTTTAGAAGAGGGAAGAAAGAGGGAAGGGAGCATCTTGGCGGAACTTGGTTGTCTAGCATGCACTTGAGAAGATGGTGCTGTCAATCACTGAGACAGCAAGTATCCTATGAGAAGCGAGTTTTCGGAGGAAAGTTATTGGAAGTGGGCAACAGAGGGGTGTTGGGTCTATGGTGATCCTAGAGGGGAAGTCAGGAAAACAGTTGTTTTCACTGTCTGAACCTCCAGCGCCAGGTCTTGCCTGGAAGATGGTGGTGGCACCATAAGTCTGAGTCAGAGTTGAAAGGATGACTGTGGGTGTACTAAATCACACAGCTAGACCTGACCCGGTGACAGGAGGGGCAATGCAAAGCCAGGGCACAGAAGAGACTTTCAGAAAGGCAGGGACAGAGTTAGCAAGATTGGCTTGGCGAGAGTGCCTGCTTTCCCTTCAGAGGACCAGAGTTCAGTGTCCAGAACCCAGATCAGGCAGCTGACAACTATCTGTAAGTCCAACTACAGAAGATCTGATGATCCTTCATGGCCTCCACCAGCACCTACACTCATGTGTCTGTGTGTGTTTGTATATGTTTATGTGTGTCACACACACTAGCATGCAGATGAGCACTTGTGTACACAATTTAAAAATAAATCTTACAAGAAAATAAAAGTAGGTAAATAAAGGTGCAAGGTGGAAAGACATCATGGATGCCAGAGACTGGGACAGCGCAGTAGAGAGACTGTGAATAGGGTGTGGATGCCAGAGGCTGGGACAGCACAGTAGAGAGCCTGGGACTAGGGCTGTGGACGCCAGAGGCTGGGTCAATGCAGTAAAGAGCTTGTGACTAGGGTGATTTGCCAAAACGCATGGGGTCTAATGATAAAACCTAAAAACGACTTCTAGATCCTGAATTGGGGATCTTATCAGAGACTCCACCAATAACAGTTTCTCGGGAGTGAGAAGTGGCCCTGGTTTGAAGCGGGGTGTGAAGTAGAGATGCTTGATTTGAATGTCTGTGTGGAGTTTGCATGGCCAGTAGAGTAGAAGTATTGGTCTGGTCCTGACAATTTTAGAATGTGAAGCAGGCTTTGCTGGTTATGTGTTTTCTATCAAATGTATCAAAGATATGTCCGTGCTCTTTCCTAGCTATGAGAGGAAAGCCAAAAGAAGAAACAGCTCTAACTTCAAGTTTCCTAGCAAAGTGAGGGACAGGGATCTTTTTTACTTTTAATGACTACTAATTTTTATTTTATGTGCATTGGTGATTTTTTTTCTGCATGTATGTCAGTGTGACAGTGTTAGATTCCCTGGAGTTGGAGCTACAGATAGTTGTGAGCTATCACGTGGCTGCTGGGAATTGAACCTGGGTCCTCTGGAAGAGCAGACTGAGCTATCTTTCCAGCCCAGCAGGGAGTCTTTCACTGCTCAGAAAATGGGAAAGAACACTGGTCTTTGGAATTGTTTCTGGGGATAAAGAATGGTGGGGGAAATGGGGTGGCTAATAAAAAACCACTTTAAAAAAGAAACAAAGGCTTAATAACACTCTCTGTGAGATTTGAGTCCTGTTTTGCTACCTTAAGTCGGGAGCTGAATATTCCTCGTGAGTGTCTTTCTATCTTAATTGCCAAATAATCTTCGTGTGGACCCCACCACTGAATGCTGCCTGATCATAGCACACTTTGGGACATTGTGTAGCCTCTAACTCTTAATCGCTTTCTACAATCCTCACTGCCATCTGTGTTTGCTGTCTCCAGGTATGTTGTTCTCCCTGCCCAATCAGAATTTTCTCTGCAACCTTCATACAACCTCAACCCTCCCCTAACTGATGGCCCAACTGTCAGAACTAAGACCTCCTGCCAACGGCCCACAGGAGCTGAAACCTCCTACCCCTAGCCATGTGAGTGAATGTTATTGGAAATTGAAACCTCCTGCTATCGGAAGTTTTAGAAGCGTCGAGACTTGACTGCAACCTTAGGAGAACCCCATATCCAGAGCCTCGCTGATGTCATTCTAAAGACCTAACTACAGAAACTTGAATGAGTGAGTGTACTTGAGGCACTGTGCTCTGAGGAGCGTGGCATCCATCACTAGACACTTAATACAGGCATCTCCCTCCTTACTCTGGTGCCTCTGGAAGAAGTAGTGCCGAGAGAACAAACTTTCAGCTCTTTTATTAGAATGGGTCCCTGGCAAGCAGGCAGCAAACACCAGCAGCCTTCATGCTGCCAGCCAAGTACTGTTTTAGGTATCGAGGACGTAGGGCTACGCTAGGCAGCACCCTGACGTTCTCACAGGAGGATGAACACATTCACGCTAGCCCTAAGAACCGTCTAGGATATAAAAGACTCTGTGTAGAGAAGATCAGGGCAAGGCAATGATCTCACAGGGAAACGTTGACAAAATTCTGACCAGAATGAAGAGGAGAAAATGGCCTGCTTACCAAAGGACTTCGTGTGTTTTAAGGATGGGAAGAGGCCCGCGATGAAGAAGCAGCAGACTAAAGGGAGGCGTGTCACAAAGTCGTGCCTTTCTGCTTCCTTCTTGTAGTGGCTGGGACGATGGTGCCTAAGCCTACATCCTTGAAATGACCTTCATATCCTCTCTCTCCCTCTCTGCACAAAACCAGTCAAGTCTGGAGTGGAAAGTGACAGGTGTCTAACTATTTTTTAAAAAATGAATGCTTCATTGTGGAGAAATTTGGCCTCAGAATAACTTGTAATTAAATGGCACTCGAATTTTTATTTTTCTTGCTCTCTTGGGAACCTCTTGGAAACAGAGAGAATTCCGCACTAGATTTTAAAAATGTTATCAAAATTCAGCCCCAGTGCTCACAGGCAGACCAACCACTATGTGCAATAGGCATGTGACTGAAGAAACCCATGAATGTCAGCCTGGAGCAAAGGGCATAAAGAGAAACAAGAGACCGTGGTCTTATTTCCTCCTCGCCTTGTCACCAAGCGGACCTCCACAGGGCATTCCCGGTCTCCTGCAATCCTGTGTGTGCATTCCCTTAGACCGCTGTGTTCTGAGAGGAGTTTACCATGAGGGATTAGTCAACTACTACCATAAGATCCCAACTTCCTCCACACTCCCCTTAGAAGAAACAAGGCTGATCTTAACAAACATTGAGTTATGCTTACTGCTGAATGTGTCCCAGAACACTCTTGTATACTGTAGAGTTCTCTTGAAGAGACATGACAGGACCATCCTCATTCACAGTGTCTCCAGTATTCACTGGGAGAGCAAGAGGAAGTCAATTTCCTTTCTGGGTAAAACAGCCCAAACCCTCTGGTGTGAAGATAGTTAAGTAACCGAAACAAGATATTTCAAAGTAGACAAAGTCGAGAAGTTTCCAGAATGCAAGGCATGTCAGGTAATAACAGGAAGCAAAGGTGGAGAAGTAATTGCTGGGTTCCCATTAACCACACAGTAGATCCTCCTGAGCTTGAATGGGGGGGGACCAGAGAATTATTGCTCGGCATGAATCAGATGGAAGAAAAATAGCACTGAGTTCCTGAAAGGGCAATGGGTGGGCGGTAGAACTGCAGGAAGAAACGAGGCGGGAGAAGACTCCTGTGATCTCTGTCTTCGGCATCATTCTGGGGCAGAAAGTCAGACAGCCTCAGAGAATAGAAACAGAATAAGGATCACTTCCGGGGGGAGTTATTGGAGAAATAGCTCTCTCCTGGAGAACTTCTCAGCTAAATAAACACGAGCAGATTTTTAAAATATTCTAAAAATGAATTGGTCTCGTTACATGAGTTGGAATCCCTGCTTAAAGAAAGCAAGGGTCTTGGGGAAAGTTTCTTGAGGCCTCGGGTTGGCCTCCTATTTTCTACTTAATGTTTTCATTTGTGTGGAAATCTGATCTCACAGGGGGCTCTGGTTAAATTAGGTGCAGGTCAAAACCTGCATCCCTTTTATCTGATGCTAACAGAGTTGAGAAGGCAAAAAAAACACAGAAGGGGGAGAGTTAGGAGACAGGGGTTGAGCCTCCGCTGTACGCAACAGACATCAGTGTGGTGCTGAGTGGGTGCTAACGGAAGCTAGTCACTTAAAAATCAAGAATACACAAAAAAGAAAGTCAGGGTAACAGCAGTTTGCAAGTTTAGCTTTGTTTTTCTACACTTCTGTTTTATCTTCTCACTGTCTATCTCCAAAGCAAACTGAAAGCCCCTTCATTGTTCATACACAGCTCACAGCTAAAGTAGGGTGAGCACTACTCTATCTGAGCATACGTATTTTCTAAAACTCCCTAGGTCATATTGACATGAAACTTGAGGACCACTGAATTTTTGGGTCTAGTATTTACTCAACCTACTGAATAAGAGCCGTCAACGTAAGTGTGTTAGTCCACTCAGATTTTCTGGCGGTTTGCACTGAATTTTTGGGTCTAGTATTTACTCGACCTACTGAATAAGAGCCGTCAAGGTAAGTGTGTTAGTCCACTCAGATTCTCTGGCGGTTTGAATGAGATACTTCCCATATTCTGGGGTATTTGAATATTTGCTCCCTAGCTGGTGGCTGTTTTAAGACTTAGAATGCTTGGCCTTGCTAGAAGAAGTGTGTCCCTGGGGCAGTCTTTGAGATGTATGCCCTTTCCAATGTTCTCTTTCTGCTATGCTCCTGTGTTTTGAGTTGTGAGCACTCAGTTTCCAGCCCCAGTGACAAGATCTTTGACCTGCTGACAGCATTATAGACCCTAACCTCCTCGAACCATACTCTGGTTTATTGTAGCAACAGCAAAGCAACCAAGCCAGATTCTCTAATAAATGTAACACATAATGACATTGTGGTCAACCATGGACTGCATATACGAAGTGGACCCATGCTATCTAATGACATCATAGACATCTTAGTGTATGCAAATAGGCTCATGACTTCCTCCCAAGGATGACATTTCTCTGATGAGACATCTCATGAGATGTCCACAGTGAGGAGTGACAAATGACCAGACCATAAAGTGGCTGGCTTATACATAGCAGGGATTGATCCTTCACACTTCTAGAGCCTGGGAAGTCCAGGACTAGTGCACAGGTAGAACCAGCATCTGGTTCATAGGTGGTGTTTTATAGCTATGTGCTCTTATAGTAGAAAGAACAGATTACTTTCTGGAACCTTTTTTGTGAGAGCACTAACCCCACTGATAAGGGTTCCGTTCTCATAACCAAATCACCTTCCCAAGGACTAGAATTCCTGATCCTATCACCTTATCTATTAATATTTCAACATATAAATTTAAGAGGATGGAAGAAACACAAATGTTCAAGGCAGACCAGTTGGATGGGGAAATTTTTGAAAATTTCTTCACATGCTTTTGATGTAAACAAAGCCTCGTGTTTTGTCTGCTTGTGATGTGATGGTCCACAAATTGGTGCCCATATAGGATGAGATTATGATTGACAAGGCTAGAGGAAGAAGAAGGTCAAATGTGGTAAACAAGACTTTGCTAGAAGCGAGAAGAAGGGACCTGTTTTCCAGGATCTAAAGGTGATAAGAAGAGACGGCAGAGGAGGAGAGCAAAACAAAACAAAGATGTCTTCCCTCTCAAGGGAAACCTTGAGACCATGGGATACTCAGAAGAAACGTGTGTCTTTCGGGGACTGTGGGATCTGGAGCGTCCTTAACAGTCATTTTAAAGGGAAAGGGAAGCATCGCTGGCAAGACGAAATTTGTCTTCAGAAAGTGGAAGGGACCCATCAGGGGGCACAATTCAGATGGGCTGTTTATAGCTGTCAGGGCTAGAAAAAGCCAAGAAAAGACTTTCAGAAAACTATTTTGACAGAAAGAAAAATAGGAAGATGGAAAGTCTATTCACCACCATTAGGAATGAAATAGCAGAGAAAATTGCCTCCATGAAGCACCTTAGGCAGTCAGGGTGGGCTGGAGAGGGGAGGCTGCTTTTAAGAGATAAGCTGGAGCAAACACTACAGGAGAGAGGCCGCCCTGCAGCCCAAAGCCCTGGACAAGCACAAAGTCTGTCCTGGGCATCGGCTGGAAGAGCCTAGGTTTGGGTACCGAAGGGAGGCCAAATGCCAGAGTGCTGCCTGCTCAGCTGGACTTGAGACTGTTTCGGTTTACATCCCCTAGGTCAGACGGGATCATCTGGGCCCTCTGGTTGTCTTGTCGCTGGCTACATGGTGGACATGAAAACTACTTCTGGAAGCAGTTCAGATATGCCAAGGAGAAAGCGGTAAAGTGCTTCCTTTAAGTGCAAAGGTAAAAGTTACTCAGAGTTATAGACAGAGGAAATATCTACAGTGTCAGTTTGGGGCTATCCGTCATTTCAGGCCTGCACCACGGGGCTTAGAACACACCCACTTCAGATAAGGATGCACTGCCGAGCATTGGACAGATGTTTTATTTTAGGTTCTCACTAAGCATGCTTTTCAGAACACAGCAGCCAGAGGCCTAGTGTAGCTACAGAGATCTGAAAGACTTATTTACCCTCAAGTCTGCCAAGATGTCCTGGATATTGATGGACCCAGTAACCTCTCTGACATTAAGATGATACAACCTTTTCATATTATCAAAACGTTATAAAAGATATCCTTGTACTTAAAATTATTTTATTTTAACATTTAAGACATTTGAAAAAATCTTAGACGTGTAAAAGATAAGTCAAAGTTTACACAGATAGGCATTAAGTAAAAGTCAGCCTGCAGAGGGGTCGGTGGTATAGCTCAGTTCACAGAGAGCTTATCTGCAAGATCCAAGGTCCTGGAGCCAATCCCCAGAGTTACGAAAAGAAAACAACACCTTTAACCTAATGTGGCGGTGCACACCCGTAGTCCCAACACACAGGAAGTGGAGGCAGGAGGATCAGGGGCTCAAGGTCCTTCTGAGTTACCTAGTAAGTTAAAGTCTGCCTAGACTGCAGGAGGCCTATCTCCAAAAACAAACCAAAGCAATTGTCAGGGCCAGGGAGATGGCTTGCTGCCAAGTCTGACGACCTGAGAATAATCTTCAGGGCAGGCCTGGTGGAAGAATTGATTTCCACAGGTTGTCCCCTGTCTGCTACATGCTGCAGCATGTGTGGGCACGCCATGGCATACTTGCACCTGTGCATAAGTAGACACCCACAATTAATCAAAATAAGAAATAATTCTATATACTGGTTGTGAGCTTATAATTTTTATTTCTGATTGTAACACGATTAACAAAAACCCAAAGACAGAAACTGGGGTTCAACCTGAAGGTCAGAAAAACAAAGCAGCCAGCCACTGGCTCTTATATCTACCTCGGTCCGAAATGGCAGTCCTGCCTCCAGGAATCTCAGAATGTGACTGTGACTGAGAGCTGTGCCCTCCCATCTTAGATTCCTCTGTAGTGCTGGGATTAAAGGCGTGCACCATTACCACCCAGTTTTTACAACAAACTACTGTGGCTACTGGGATTAAAGGTGTGTGTCACCACTGCCTGGTCTGTAAGGCTGACCAGGGTGGCTGTTTTACTCTCTGAACTTCGGGCAAGCTTTATTTATGTCTGTACATCTGATCACAGTCGAGGAAGTGCCTATTTCCCTATATCTAATGAATATTGACAACAGTCAATGAAAAGTCATTGCCAACTTGAAAAGTGAAAAATGTTAGCTCGATTTACATCACAGCTCTGATTAATCATTTTTATTTATTTACATATTTTATCATAAATTAAGCATTCATAATGTCCTATGCCAAGTTTTTGGGTAGAGGCATTAAAATTTTATTATTAGGAAGATTTTTTTATGATTTACTTGTAATACTTGTAAAACTTGTAATACTTGTAATACTTGTAAAACGTAAACTCTTAGGCCACACAATGGTGGCACATGACTGTAATCCCAGCACTCAGGAAGCAGAGGCAGGCAGAGCTCTGTGCGTTTGAGGCTAGCCTGGTCTACAGAGTGAGTTCCAGCACAGCCGGAACTGTTATACAGAGAAACATTGCCTCGAAAAACCAATCAGTAAATACTCTTTGTATACTGCATGTCATTTGATCCACCTCAGACGGTGTAATATTTTTCCTAGCTTGTCATTTACCATCTAACTTTGCTTATGGTGACTCATTTTATGTTTGGGGATCTGGAAGTTATCTAGTTTGACCTAGTCAAGTCTATCCACTTTTCTTTCTCTTCCTGATTTTTCCTTCCGATGTTATGCTTAGAAAGACCCTCTTCTACTGTGAGATTACTGAACTACTAAACAGCATGTTATAGAATTGCTAGGGTTCTTAATGCAGCTAGACTTTATCTTATGATAAAATGGAAGAGGGACATCAAATATCTGCCCCAAATACCTGGCTGGTCACATCATTATCAAGTATACTATGTACCCTTGTTTCAAAGTCATTTTTTTCCATGCAGCAATAATGGGATAATAACTATATCTCAGGATAGCTGTCTTTCCTTTATGAATGGTAGCTACACACCAGGAGCCCCACACAGTGCTATTTGGGTAATAACTAATTTCTTCCCCACCTGTGGGTTGCTATCACCTCATATTTGCACATTTGCATGATGCTATCATTTCACGGGGTGGGAAAATGGCACAAAGACATTCAAAGACTTATACAAGATTGTTATCAGAAAGCCAGGAATCAAAGTATGATATTTTGAATATGAGATGTCCTCACACAGAACCACTAATTTGGAAGGTTCTGGAAATGCTAGGGGGAAGGTCTTACCTGAGGAAGTAACTGGATGCACGGCTCTAAATGTTACTTCCCATTCCACAATCCCTTCCTTCTGTGCTCTTTGCTTCCTGTATACCGTGAGGCAAACAGCCTCCTTTTCCTCCATGCGTCTCCATCATCATGATACTCTGCCTCCCCTGAGTCACAGAACCAAGATGCTATACTGAAATCTCTGAAAGAGTTTGCTAGAATAAATGCACCCTTTCTTTAAATTGTTCATGTTAGGAATTCTGCCAAGTAATGACAAAGCTAATTATATAGGAACCCAGCTCAGCTAGCTCCAGAAGCTTGTGAGCTCTTGAATTTGTGATAGATCCCTTGGTATATTCATATACATATATTTTTAAATATTATATATAAGATACATAATATTCTCCTTATTTGTCTTTTCTTCATGATGATGTTATGTAAATAATACTTTTTCCTGTTGAGTTGGATGTTTCCTATCAGGAACACCTGCACTTAGGAGTTCTTATTTCTCACATTGCTCCACGTATTCATATTGCCAGGCCTCCTTAGCCTTCTTCCCACACGGAAAGATGAGTACACTGTCTATTCTACAGCCCCACAACACAGGACAATCAGGCGCAATAGGGAGTCAAGTCAAAGCAGGAACTCAGTTTATTACTGTGAGCATCAGGTTAAGTGACATCCTGTAACCTGGGGTTACCTCCAGCCAATGAGAGACAGCCAAGTCCTCCCTCTAATTGGAGAGGCGTCTACCCAGTTTTTGCTCTCATCCTCACTCAGTTCCCTCAAACTTGAGCCAGGCTTTTCTCTGTCCTACAGGCCTCGAGGTTCAGGCCCTGAGATAATTTTGACCCAACATCTCCCCCCTTTTTTGTTTTATATCCCACCCCCTATCCCGATCACCAAGCCAAAATAACCCACTAGGGAGAGAGTACAGGTCAGGGCCACCCCTTTCCAGAGTTTCAGCCTGGATACCCTCAAAATGAGAGTTCATCCGTGGGGTGAGATGTATCGAGCCTATCATAATGTACTCGAAGAGCCATGAGTTTTACCTGTTGTATCTGGTTTTGGAATGCTTGTTTCAGCCTTTGGAGAATGCACGGGTCAAAAAGACAGATCAATGAACAAATAGCCATCCGCCCAATTAGGGAAGAGATGAATGAGGTAAGCCATGGCAACCAATTAAACCAGGTCTCATAGGGGGTCCTCGACTTAAACTAATCAATATCTTTTCTTAACTCATCTAGGGTTCTTGTAACTATCCCAGAATGGTCCACATAGAAGCAACATTCTTTACCAAGTGCCCTACAAATTCCTCCCTGTTTCTTAAACAGCAAGTCCAAGCCTCTCCCATTTTGTAAGATGACCCTTGTTAAGGAATCCAAAGACTTTTGTAAATAAAGTCATGCAGTCTCTGTCTTTTCTAATTATGTCCAGTCCAGTCTGCTCACATCCCTAGGAAGAGCAATAGCAATCAGGAACTACCTTGCAGTTTCTAACAGTGGAGGCAGTCTGGTTGCTTCCTGGGCATACATAAAATTGTATCTGCAGGAGGGCATGTCTCCTGAGGACATGAGAACACCCAGGCTCGTTAGGGTAAGATACCTAGATAGGGTGCACCCCTGAGAGCCTCCACATTTAGATCTTCCTTTGATCCCTAGAATCCAGTCTCCCATGTCACAGAGGTCAAACATCAGGTCAGGCCACCACATCCAGAGTGTTTTCATCTGAGAATTCTGGTTTAAGATCCCTCCAGTGCCAGCTCTTGACAAAATCCATGTCACCTTCTGTGGTTGGTGGGGGCCTGGACCTCGATCCCCATAGGAAGAGTTAACATGATTACTGCTGGAAGGGCCATCTCAAATAGATAAACAGGCAACACCTTCCTCAAAGGTCAGTTTCCCTTGGGCAGTGGTTTTTATTCTTTTCTTTTGTTTGAATTTAAGGGTTGTACACCATAGTCTCTTTCTTTTTGTATTGGTCATCTAGGTCTTCCCATCGTCCTGAGGGGAGGGGAGAAATTTTAAGTTACAGGCTGGTAGTCATATAGGCATTTCCCCTCTGTTTGGGAAGACACATCCATATCCTCGGCCCTGTGTCAACAAGGGATCTGGGCCCCTCCATTGGTTAGTAAGAGGATCCTTCTACCTAACATTTAGGCAGGAATTTGTTGGTAGGCATCCCCAATGTTTCTGGAATCTATTTTGTTCATCTGATTTTTGAAAAATTTAAATACTGATGGTTAATGCCTTTTGAAGTTGTAGATATGAGGAGACTTCTCCCCCTTTTTATTTTATAAGGACCTCTTTGAAATACTGGTGATGTCTTTAAACAATCGCTTGACCCTGAGAGTTGTATGGGATCCCAGTAGTATGGGATATATTCCGTCTCTAGAAGAATTCTTTTAATGTTTTACTTATAAAACAGGAGCCATTGTCAGTCTTGACCTGTTGTGGTAGTCCCCACAAAACATTGTAAGAAGTGGCTTTTGGCATGGGTTGCCTTTTCTCCAGCATGTCATATAGACACTTAGAGTATGTGTCTATAGTCACAAACATATATTTTAATTTTCCAAATAGAGGTTAATGTGTTACATCTGTTTGCCAGGTGATATTGGGTTCTAGCCCTCTTAGATTCACCCCCAGCCATTGTAAAGGGCGGCGAGGTGCGGAGAAACTCTTGGCAATTCTCTTTAGTTTTGTTGTGGTGATCTGGGGGGATAGGTATTTGAGTCCTCCCCAGTTGACATGAGTTAAGTCATGCATTTGTGTAGTAAGGAGCGGAGGGCCACATCCCGCCACCCGGCTAGCTTTACACCCGAAATAATTACATGGAAACTATATTCTTTTAAACAATGCTTGGCCCATTAGTTTCAGCCTCTTACTGGCTAACTCTCACATCTTGTTTTAACCCATTTCTAATAATGTGTGTAGCACCATGAGGTGGTTTACCAGGGAGGATCTTAATCTGTGTCCATCTTGGAGAGGAAAGCTATGGTGACTGCCTGGAGAGGAGAGGCATGGCATCTGCCTCACTGCCTTCTTCCCAGCATTCCGTTTTGTCTACTCTGCCTACCTAGTTTTCTGTCCTATCAAAGGCCAAGCCGTTTCTTTATTAATTAACCAATGAAAGCAACAGATAGATACAAGACCCACTTCCATCACATTTGGGTAGCATTTTGTATGGGTAAAGTTGAGACCTCTATGAGACAGGCCCCTAAAGCTGCAGCATCCACAGCAGCACTCCCTTGGGAAGTGAGGCCAGGAAAGTTTTGGTGCCCTCTGAGATGTTGAATATATATGGATTTTTTTCTACTTTCTAAGAGTGAACTGAGTTGTATCATCAAGGCAGACATAGGATTAGCATCCAATATGATATAGGCATAGGGTAAGTGTGGCAGTGTTTTCACCACATAAGAGCTGTCCAAATAGAGGTTGCAGGGTTCTGGGACCTCCTGTAGGGCAATATATGTGGCCATCATTTCCTTATATTGACTTGATTCCCCCACAAAGGAGAATTTTGGTAATCTTTGTCTTGGTCCCCCTTGCAAGGGAAACTACAAAGGTGGCTCCATTCTTTCGGCCATATTTGCAAATAGTGAATGCTTGGGGCAGGAGCCTAGAGGAAAAGACTAAGGGGACTCTCCAGTGTAGTTCTTAATACAGCTTCACTAACTGGGACTCCCCAAAGTGGGTGTCCAGGGTCCCCAAAAATCCCTCCAGGGCAAGGCTAAACAATGCCTGGCCACCCATTCTAAATTCTTGATTTTAAATGGGATTATTAATTTAGAGAAATCTTTTCCATAATGTTGGAGGGACGTGTTCCTGATTTTTATGATCATATCAGCTATTTGATGAACTAGAGATTACACTCTGGGAGTGTCCCCCAGGGTGGTGTGTACCCATTCTGGTGGTTGTGACTGCTGAACAACGGCAGCCAACATGGTCTTTTTCCCTAATAATATCTAGCCTTGGATTGGAATGTTAGGATTATATCTCACGAAAGAAGCCTGATGGAGCTCATTGACGAATTCAGTGAGTGCCTGACAACCCTCAGAGGGCAAAGAAATGATCTCATAAGGTTGCCCCCTTTTAGGATATCATATAACACATCTAGTCTCCCAGTCTCTATAGGCAACCAGGGCCTTACTCAGTTCATTTCCCCGAGTATGTTTTGTAATCCCAATAAAGTAAGAGCCTCAGCCAGGATTAATTGGGATCCATTCACTTTGGTTTGACTGAGTGTTATTTGGGATCCCAATATAGGAAATGGGAGTACCTTTTGTATTCTGTTTGGAGCTATTTTAAAGCCATGTTTTTAGAGGATGTCAACAATAGTGGTTACCCAAGGAGCTAGCCCTGATTCCTTCAAATGCCCAAAGATTAGATCATCCATATAAACATAGGAGGGTATTGTCTTTGTCAAAATAAGGAGAGAGGATACTATACAGATATTCTTGGCAAAAGGCTGGACTATTGGCCATCCCCTATGGAAGAATAGCCCATTTGTATCTCTCATCAGGTCTAGTTAACTGTAGGAATGGAAAAGGCAAACTTTTCACAATCCTCCTCATGAAGAGGCATTGAGAAGAAGCAGTCCTTTAGATCAATTACAGTGAGGTGAAACTGGGAGGGGATTGCTGGAACCCAAGGTAAGCCCCTTAAAAGGGCCCCTACTAGCTCTATATGGGCACTGGTTGCTCATAGGTCACGTAACATTTTCCAGGTCCCATTAGGCTTACACATCACAAACACAGGGCTGTACCAGGGGCTCATTGAGGGCCTTATCTGTCCTTCTTTAAGCAGATTTCTGGTGATTTCCTTGAGCATCTTAAGTTTAAATTCAGGTAATGGCCACTGCTTTACCCATACCGACTTACCAGGTGCCAACCTAAGGGGGGAGGGGACCCTTGGGGCAGTGGCCTCTACTTTTGGAGGTGAATCCAGGTGTTGGGGGTCTGCCTGATGACACCTTGCTCAGTTTTATCATCATAAAAAGCTAGGTGGTCAATGGTAATAATAGCATCCATTTGCCCTAACAAATCTTGTCCCAGGGGGTTTGCAGACAACCCTGGGAGGATCAGAGGCCTGAACTTTCCTTTGTCTCTGTCAGGCCCCACCTAAGCGTGTATTCATTTCCTCCTGGCAAGGATGGAGCCCCTTATTTGTCCCATTCTCCTCTCCAATTTTTACTTTCCAGGGTGGCTGGGGGCATAAGGAGGTGGCCACTCCTCATCACAGACAGTATCTATTTTCCTTTTTGTCTTTGCCTCTGCCTGCTGTATTCCTTCTCCCTGGGACCACTGTTCAGTAAATTGCAACCATTTTTGTTCTTCCCCCTTGTCTGTGTCCTTTTCTCCTGTTTTTTTTTTTTTTTTTTTTTTTTTGTTAATTGGTTACTTTTGGATTCTTCATTCATCTCGGGATCTTTGATATTTTCCTTACCTGCTGTTGGGGAAGGCAGAGCAGTGGGGTGAAAACATGCCTTCAGGGCAGTGATAGCTAGATATAATCCTAATGGTGGGGGTATATTTAAGTGTTTTCCCTTTCTCTGGCCAGAGTCTCTGCCTGGTTCCATGTGTCACATGAGAAAAGATTCCGGGTGGGTACCCAGGGTGTCCAGGGTAATTACACCCTTCCATGCCTGGATCACATTGTGGTCTAACAATACCAGGCCTTGGGAGAGTAGCATATATTTCATCGTCTTAAGTGTTGGGTCATTTTTGTGTGAAGCTTTAACTGACTTTAACTGACCGCTTTGCCCTGGGACCAGTCACCCCACATTGGGTACCAATGGCCAGGCCTCCTTAGCTTTATTCCCCAGGGAAAGGTGAGTGTGCTATCCACCCATTTTGCAGTCCCACAATGCAGGACAATCAGATCCACAGTCCCACCATGCAGGACAATCAGAAATGATAAGGGAGTCAAGTCAAAACAGGAACTCAGTTTATTACTGTGAGCATCACCTTATATAGGTTATGCGACATCATGTGATATGGGGATACCTCCAGCCAATGAGAGGCAGCCAAACTCTCTCTCTGGTTGGAAGAGCATCTGCCTAGATTTTGCTGACTCATTCTCAGTTTCCTCAAACTCGAGCCAGGCTTTTCTCTGTCCTACAGGCCTCGAGGTTTAGGTCCTGAGATAATTTTGACCCAACATCCATATAACACTGAATGCAATCAACACACACAGTCCTATAGCATGGACTTCCTTAGACACTGGAACATTAGGCTCTGCTGACATAGCAGACTCACTTTCCTCCCTGAAGGGCTTAGGGGTTCAGTATGTTGGTCCCCCTTCCCAGATCTGAGCTCCGCTATGCCTGGACAAAATGCAGCTGCTTTCCCCTCTTGCCCTGGTATTGTTGTTTCATTGGTGACTGGGAAAATAAATGCCTCATCTCATAGCAGAGTCGGGTTGACCCCATTATCATTTTTAAAGACTAAATATTTATTTAAATGTTGCCTCGGCTTTCTGCACTCCGGATCTTTTCCCGATTTTGGACAATCCCTTGCAATCTCATCTCACACCTCTTACGTCTTCCTTGCTGCGTGCCAGCCTTTCCAGCTTTGTCCAGTGTCCGTTTCCTCTCTCATTGCCCCTTCATGGAAATCTCGCCTCACCCATTTCTTTCGGGTCTCTGACCACACACCCATGGAGTCCTTATCCTTACACAACTAACTTGCTGAAGTTGAAAGGGTAATAAAGAGTAAATTCATCTCTGGCCAAATGCAGCAGTGGTCCATGTGCTCTTTAAAACAACCTATCGTGTTACCAAAGCAGGATGTGATTCATCTCCACAGAGGCATCCTCCCAGTTACACACATCACTAAAAGAAAGCCTGGGTCAGAGACAGCAGAGCTGCAAACCACCCTACGAAAGGCACGTTTCCCCAGGGAAGGTACCCTCTATGAAGGCATAGCCTTCCACCTCGGCATTGTTTAAAATCTACCTTTTATTTCTTGAATGCCTTTCAGATTTTAATACTCTGAGTGCTGAGGGTGGTCTAGGTAGAAAGAGATATTTGGGGTGTAAAAATTCTGACAAGTTTGATCGCTTCACAGCCTGATGATAAAAGAAAACCGATGGCTAAAAGGAGAAGTTTGCCAGAATTTAGAGAAGGATGTGTGTATGGGGATATGTATTCTGCCCAAAACAAACAGCATTATGTAGTCACATAGTGCTTGAACACAGTGGGCTTTCATTAATTCTTTACTCTGAGCAGAGAATTGTGGAAGTCATGGGGACCACGTAAGGTTAATGGATAAAGACCTCATATTTCAGGAAGCTGACTTGAAAAGGAGAGGTTTAATGAACTTCACTGGGAGTCTTGGGGGCTTTCCTCAGCTCTGCGCTATGATTCAGCAAAGAAATTCGATAAAGAGAATAACTTCAGATAAACTCAAGAGTTCATCTGAAGCCTTATGTAATTTTCATTTACATAATTACATTTTGAATGCCATGTTCTAGCTTGCAAGATTTCAAGGCTGTGTGCCTGTATACAGATGTTTCTTTCTCTTCGTTATTATTTCAGATAAACCCAGACTGACTGAATAGGCGAATTTCCTGGACCTCACTCATCCTTAACTATCTGCTACCACCCAAACTAGTGTGTTCTAAGGTACATACATCCAGCACACCAATGTTAGCAGCAGGGCATTTTAATCAAACTATTTGATTGGATTTAAACATTCCCCTTTGGTAGCTCAGTTTGAAAGCCTCCATCCAGCCAAGCTCAAATCCATTTGTGCTCTCTTACATGACTTAGAAAACAATGGATTGTTGACCATCAGTTCTGTAATTTGGGGAAGAATTGATGTCCTTGCTAGCACAAATAAACAGAAAACCAACGATTTTCAAGAGAGGTACCACATTCAATACTGTGTTTTAAAGGAGTTGATGTCTAGGTTTTAAAAGGTTCTTTTCTGATTTTTTTTTAAATTGATGACTCTCAGGAGAAGCAATGTCATCCTCAACGATAACTTCTGAAGTGGTTCAATCACCTACTTTCAAGTGGCTATTGTTGGCCCAGGGTCTTTCAAAGGAAAGCCAATTGTGTTTAAACCTTTTCTAGTTGTAAGAACTTTGATGTAACACTCATCTTTTTTTTTTCATTAGGCTGTGTACTTCAAGCATTGTTTAACATTGGTAAAGTCAAGACTATACCTCTTTATTTTCTTTCCTTTTTTTTTCCTCTCCCTGAATTGTATGTTCTTATGTTTTCCCCAGTTCTCTAAAGATTGTCTCCTACAAAGCATTTATTAAAAGCCTTGACCCTGGGAATTTCTCATACACTCAATCTAAAATTACTTCTATGAAGTAGCCATCTTTCCAGGCAATTAGGGAGCCATTCAGTCGCTCCTTGAATTTAGTCACCCAGAAACACTGAGCTGGATTCCCACAACGGGGGTGCACTGCCAATGTCACTGCCTGCGAATATTTTGTTAGAATTTTATATTTTCAGATTAGAGGCATTAAAACTCCAGAACATCGCATTCAGGTATTCTGGTATGAACCTCAATCAGCAGCATACCCTTTGATAATTCTCTTGTATTATTAGAGATTAATTTTATTGAGAGACACAGAAAGATGGGTTTGTGTAATCGGCAAGGGATCTCCATGAAGCCACAGTGCGATGCATCCCTACTCGCTTCTCTCAGCTCCATTTGCCTGTCACATCAAGTTTATTGCACTTGGGAAGACCTGCTCCAGGGCTCTGGATGGTCAGCAAGCAAAAGGTTAAATGACAGATGCCTCATCTCATGGACTCCGTGTTCACAGTCTGTTACTATCATCATGCTGTGGTCACGGAGAATTAGCATCAGGACCTACCATCGGAGTCTTCCTATGCAAGGAGTGCTAGACACGCCTGTGTGAGACTGTACAGGAGAGCTGGGGATTATCTTTTGAGTGGTTTCCAGATGGCCAGTAGTGCCTACAGTGACTTGATTTAATGATGAACTTTTGGCTTTTGGTTTTAGTTATATTGATTATGGTCATTTTTATTTATTATCCCCCAAATGAGTGTTTGAGCACAAAAGGAAATCTTGATGAAGGAATACTATGATAACACTCAAAGTACAGATATGTATGAAGATAACTGACATGACATTGTCTAATTAGTTCCAACAGTTTCTCTCCTCCTCTGTTACCGTGGGGGTGGGGGCAGAGTTTATTCATTGCTTTGAAAATCCCCCTAAGCATATTGTATTTCTTCAAGTAGAACAGACAAAAGATATGAAAAATAGAATCCTTGGTTATGGAAATTTTTATCTGACCCAAGAAAACAGATTTGCTGGCCTTGGTGAGTTCCCGATAGATCATCCCCATTGTCTCAGTGTGTGGGTGCACCCCTCGCAGTCCTGAGTTCCTTGCTCATGCTCTCTCTCCTGCTCCTCATTTGGACCTTGGCATTTCAGTCCGGTGCTCCAATGTGGGTCTCTGTCTCTGTGTCCTTTCATCGCCTGATGAAGGTTAATAATATCAAGGAGGATAACTATATGCTTTTCTTTGGGTTCACCTTCTTATCTAGCTTCTCTAGGATCACGAATTATATGCTCAATGTCCTTTATTTATGGCTAGAAACCCATTATGAGTGAGTACATCCCATGTTCCTCTTTTTGGGTCTGGCTTACTTCACTCAGGATAGTGTTTTCTATTTCTGTCCATTTGCATGCAAAATTCAAGAAGTCCTTGTTTTTTATTGCTGAGTAGTACTCTAATATGTATATATTCCATACTTTCTTCATTCATTCTTCCATTGAAGGGGTCTGAAAAAGCATGGGATAAAACCGGACTCGCTGAACATAGTGGACAATGAGGGCTGCTGAGAAGTCAAGAACAATGGCACTGGGTTTTGATCCTACTGCACGTACTGGCTTTGTGGGATCCTAGGCTGTTTGGATGCTCACCAAGGTGGGAGATCCTTGGACTTCCCACAGGGCAAGGAACCCTGACTGCTCTTTGGGCTGCTGAGGGAGGGGGAGTTAATTGGGGGAGGGGGAAGGAAATGGGAAGCAGTGGCGGGGAGGAGGCAGAAATCTTTAATAAATAAATAAATAGAAAACAGATTTGCATTGTCTTTTCCAGCACGAAGCATATATGTTGTTTATACACTGTTGTTTTTCTTCAGTTATTATTTATTTTTGAATTTTTCTATCAGCAGGTACTGGCAAAAGAGGGCTCAAGAGTTCAGAAGACAATTCCTGTTATTTTCTTTCTTGTGAACTGATTTACATATTTTAATAATTGCTTTTATAAATTACTCCCTGGAATTTGGGATGTTGCATTATAGGATTCCAGTATTTCATTTATTTTAAAACTTAGGTTTTTATGGTTCAACCACATTTTCTAATTATAAATCTCGCAGGTCTTCTGTAGAGTCAGCCAATGACACATTCGGTTTGCGTTGACTGGTACAAAATGTTTTTAAAACTAGTCAACAAAATCTCAGTTGTGTTTAGCAATTTCAATTCAAAAGGAAAACTCCCCCTGTTGCCGCCTTATTGTGACAACCATGGGCCGTATCTGAAACATTCTAGTTCTTTTACCTTAATCGTCAATGCCTAGCTTTATTACATCTCTTACTGTGTGTCCGTCATCCCCCGCCCCACCTCTTACTTTTGGACTGTTTATTAGGACAGTTTCCCTGTTAAATTTAGGAGCTTGGGGCTCAGGGTTACATTATTCAAGATGACTCACAAGAAGGAAAGCAGATCCAGAAATAACTGTCCCTGCTGCCCTGGGCAAGCCACTTTGCTTTGTGAGATCCAGAAAAAAACAAAACAAAACGAAACAAAACCAAGACGAAAGCTCTCTAAAGTTGGTACAAAGATGAAAGTCATGAAATCCTCTCTCACTAGAGATGTGGGTCCTCAGGGTGCTGTGGAGTGGGGGTGTGGATGGGAGGGGATGGGTATAGGAGAAGTGGCATACTTTCCTAGGACGTGATTCTCACCGGAGATACCGGGTAAGTTACTGGCAGTCCACTTTATAAACTGAAAGCCAGATTGTTGAGAAAAGAAACAAATCTTCCCTCCCCTGGCAGGCTAGCGCGTTGCATCAGAAGGAAATTATATCACTACCTCCTGTCTTAGATAAACATTATGTAGGCAAACAGTTCCCTGAGACCTTGTAATTTCTGATATAGTTGGGCTCACAAAACAAGTTTTCACTGTGGCATCTTGAAATCCTTCAATGGAGAACAGTTTTATGTAAGAGCCTTGTCTGAGTTACCCCCACACTGCTTCTGCAGTTGCCATGGTGAAGTGACTTAACTCTGCTTGGTGGACAGCCAGGTCAGACTGGTCTACCTGGCTGATGCTGGCCCCTAGTCCTGTAGTTTCTCCTAGCAATCGAGAAGACAATGATGGTTTTGGAAGGAGGATGCCTCTTTGCAGTGATTGGCTGTTAAGTGGTACATGGCTATCCCCAAGCAAGGCTCTAGATGCAGAACCTTACTTCTCTCACCATGGAAGCTGGAGATGCCCTCTTCCCTGTGCAGCCAGGTTGATCTGAAATTTTTCTTTCTATTTTTCTTGTCCCTTTAGAGCAGTGGTTCCCAGCCTCCCTAAGACCCCTTAATACAGTTCCTCATGTTGTGAAGCCCCCAGTCATAAAATTATTTCATTGCTATTTCATAGCTGTAGTTTTGCTGCTGTTATGAATCGCAACATAAATATCTGATATGCAGGGTATCTAATATGAGACCTTGAAAAGGGTCACAACCCACAGGTTGAGAACCATTGCTTTAGACTCCAGAGCATGGCTTTTCAAGCTGGTGTGTACAAATCATCCAGGACTTTTGGTGAGGTGCTCTCTTGTGTAGACTGCAATGTGTCTAAACTCTGTGTCTATCCCAAGGTTGCAAAAGCTGCTGATGTTTCTGGCTGATCACTGCCCTTTGCATAAAATCCCTCCTTTAATCCAGCACTTGGGGGCAGAGACAGGTAGATCTCTGAGTTCAAGGCCAGCCTGGTCTACAGAGCAAGCTTCAGGACAGCCAGGGTTGCACAGAGACAAAATAGCATCAAGAACAGCAAACAAAAACAGCAGTTCCCCATTTGCAGGGATATACCTGACAATCAGTTGTTGCAGTTAGAAATGCAGTGTCATTCCAACTACTTCAGGTACCTGTGAAAACTGTTCACAACTGTCTTTTCTTCCATGCCACATGGCAACGATGTGGCTGCATTTATATAACACATAATCTGAGGGCTGATTTTAATGCTCTCTACTCATCCTGGAGCCAACCAAATCTCATAGCCCCTGGAAAATAACCATATACATGCACATCATCGTTTCATAGATGCAGCCTCTTACCTGACCTGGGAAAGGTATACATGGCTTTAACGATTAGACCTACAGTTGTTTTCTATTTGTGTTCTAAGGTTCCCTTTTTGCCAATTACATCATCTTCTTAATTTATTTGAAGAATGTTGATACTATTCTACCAGTCAGCCTCTGCAACTTTAAAATATTTATTTTAAGCCAGGCGATGGTGACACATGCCTTTAATCCCAGCACTCAAGGAGGCAGAGGCAGGTGGATCTCTGTGAGATTGAGGTTAGCCTGGTCTACAGAGTGAGTTCCAGGACAACCAGAGCTCCATGGAGAAACCCTGTCTCAAAAAACAAAAATAAAAACAAAACATTTGTTTTTTTTATTTAATTAAAATATAGTTACCTCATATCCTGCCTCCTTTTTTTCTTCCTACCTCCCTCATGTCTGTCTCTTCTCAAATCCATGGCCTCCTCTACTTTAACTGTTGTTTTTAATATATACATATAAACAAATAAACAGAAATAACTTTTATTTTGAGGGCATATTATGCTGAAGTCACTGTGCTACTCAGTTATGAGGCAAGGAGCAGAAATATTGTTTTATTTTGTTTCTCTTCTACGTAGGCCCACATTTACAATGCACTAAGCATTTTCTTGGTTATTTATATATTCTACTTTGTTTAATTTTATATCCACCCTTTTTTACTATATTAGTATTGCTATGATTATCCCTACTTTAAAGTTCAAGAATCTGGAAACAGGTTTCTTGTTTGAGACACAGAATTATAGCAATGCTAAAGCTGGTGAGTAGGCTCCGCGGGAAAGGGTGTTTGTTTCAAATCTAATGGTCTGAGTTCAATCACCAGAATGCACATGGTGGAAACAGAGCACTGACTCCTATAAGTTGTCCTTTAACCTTCATAAACACCATGGAATGAACATACATGCACGTGTGCATGTGCGCGCGCACACACACACCACGCAAGTAAATAGATACACACATCTATAAATAAATGATAAAATATTTTCAATATTGATGCTAGTAAATAGTGGGCCAGATATTGAACTCAGAAAAGCAAGCTTAGACACCTACATTTTCAAACAGTCTTCTGACTGTCACTGGGAGAGTCATATTCATAGTGAGTCCTTGGAAAGGAGTTCTACAGGTAGGTTCAGAGGCTGGAGAATATGGTGGCTGGAGAGATGGCTCAGAGGAATAGAGCACTGGCTGCTCTTCCAGAGGTCCTGAGTTCAATCCCAGCAACCACATGGTGGCTCACAACCATCTGTAATAAGATCTGGTGTCCTCTTCTGTACTGCAGGATACATGAAGGAAGAAACCTATATACATAATAAATAAAAATCTTTAAAAAAAAAAAAAGAGGCTGGAGAATATAGCCTGTCCTGTGGGCAGAGATACCGACAGTCCTATTCCTGGGCTTGGACAGAGAAAATGAGATCCTAACCCTCAATATGGCATTTGGAGGTCAAGGCTTTGAGGACTAACGAGATGATGAAGGTAGACTCCTCACCAATAACACTAGTGCCCTCAGACGAGGCCAAAGGTTAACTTTCCTCTCTATTATATTCCATCTGCGGACTCAAGAAATCCACAGGTTGCAACCTGTATCAGAGTTCTCATCAGAACCCAGCCCTGCTGGCAGTCTTACCACATTTTACACAGAGAGGCTTTGCTGATTAGCTTTCCATTGCTGTGCTAAAACTCCCAAGAAAATGAACTTAATGACTGAAAGATTTATTTTCAGATACTGAGTCAATGGTCAGTAGACTCCTTTTCTTCTTTTTCCAATCACCAAATATGCCCAGAGGTTGTTGTTGTTGTTGTGTGTGTGTGTGTGTGTGTGTGTGAGAGAGAGAGAGAGAGAGAGAGAGAGAGAGAGAGAGAGAGAGAGAGAGAGAGAGGTGGGGGGCGAGAACTACAGGTATGTCTGTGAACTATACTCATGCCTAGTGCCTACAGGTTCTAGACAAGGACCCTGGATCCCCGGAACTTGAGTTACAGCAGTTCTGAGGCACCACGTGGGGCAATAAGAGATATTAAATGATGAACCATCTCTCCAGCCCCCTCGTTTTCTTCCGAAAGAAAGCCTGTGGCAAGATGGACATCATGATGGGGAGCACACAGTAGAGCAGAACTGTTTGTCTCTGATGGACCAGGAAGCAGACGGGAAGGTTCTTCCCCTAAATCGGGCTGAGTAGAGACATGAGTTTCTGAATTCACAGGAAGATTCCAAGATCATGATCTAGCACAAGACTTTCAGGTAACGAACAACGATGACAGTAGTCCCCTCCCTTGATAATCCAAATAGGCATTCCAATTATTATTGAATACGAAAACACGATAGTTCCAGAAAGTTTAGAAAATCATGTAGGACCTTCCTGAGAGTATAAACTGATGAAATAGTCTGGCTTGTCATTGTCCGCTGTCACCCTCGAGAGTGTTTTCCTCCACTCTTGGCTATTGTCACCCCTGGAAGTTACCCCAACTGTGCTCTATAATAAACTCTGTCTTCTGTACCTATATAGTGTGCCCCACCTTGGCTCTTCCAATGGGGGATATAAGAACTGGGGAGCTGAGAGAAAGCCAGAGCAAGATCCTGGTAAACCTGGTAAACCGTCTGGCCCTCATAAGCCAATAACCTCCCAAAGTCTCCATGTCTGAACACTTCTACATGGGATCCGAGTCCTCAACACATAAGCTTTGGGATGACATTTAGACTGCAATCTATAGAGTGACCCAATCAATAATAAAGGGGAGAGTTGACCCACTAACGTCGCTCAACACCACATTGCTAAGCACTGCACTGACTGAGACATTGATTACAGAAAAAAGGACAAAGCAAGGGCTGTTTTCTCTCTCCTCTTGACTCCAATCATTTTTCCTACATGCTTACATCCCATGTTGCGTTAAAGCGATGTTTTAATGAACACCCTGAACCTGTGGTGACTGGGATGTAATGTATACTCCCTGGTTTAGTGAATGACTGAATGATTAAAACCCCACAAGAAGTCATCAGTACAAAAAAAAAAGACTCTGAAGTTATTTGCTCTGAGAAAGCACATCCCATATTCCTAAAAACAAAGCTAGCAATAAGACAGTAAATAGTATCAGAATACAGTTGAAGAGAATTTTTTCTGACAGAGATACATCCCCATGGAGGGTGTCTTGTTATTTCCCAGGCTTCTCACTTTTCACAGTCACATTGCATCGCCTTGTGCTTGTCATGGATCCCATGAAGATGGAGTTTACAGGAAATGCCCGGGGTTTGTCAAGGTGCCTGTGATTGCAACCATTCATTTTCTTCCACCGCTTTTTCCTTCTTTCATGTCTGATCTGCCCTCCCATGCAGAAAAGCGAAAATAATTTTTTGTGTGTGAGATACTGAACTGTTGGTGGCATCACCTCTCATCCCTTTTAAAAGTCGTCCTCCCGATCAGAATCAGAGTTGATGAAAAATTTGAGTCTGTCTTTAGTGCAATCAAGATAACTTGGCAACAAAGGGCCAAGTTTAGCACAGAATGGGAAATTAAGCTATTTGTTCATGTGAGAGAAAGCATAGTTTAGACAGAGCTATCTCAGCTCAAACATCCTTCTGTGTTTAACCCCAAGGGAAGCAATGGAAACAGCATTTATAGTGGGTCTTGTCCACTTGGCTGGGACCATCAAATTGACTGGAGTATGCATGATCCAAGCTTCAACCTTGAGTCATGGCAGGAAGGCTGTCTCCTAGAGAGGAAAGAACACACAAAGAAATGCAAATGCGTTCGTGTGTAGCACCTACCAGTGGTTCTCAACTCTCAACTATACTCATGCTGTGACCCTTTAATACATTTCTGGATGTTGTGGTGACCCCCCCCAGCCAAAAAATTATTTACATTGCTGCTTCATAAATGTAATTTTGTTACTGTTATGAATCATAATGTAAATATCTGATTTGTGACCCCTATGAAAAGGTCATTTGGCCCCAAAGGGATTGCGACCCACAGGTTGAGAACCACTTAGTGACAAAATGGTAATTTGCTTATAAGAGGCCTAAGGAAACCAGAAGGACCCAACTTTCCACATATCTTCCTTCATGTTAAGATAGCTGAGGCCTCTCGAAGGACCTATGCTTTCAGATATGTTCCTCAGTAGCCTAACATAGGGCCGATGCACTGGCTGAGGAATGCCTAGAAACCCTACTTCAGTCTCTCAGTAGAGCACAGCACTGTGCCTTTACAAAGCTCAAACATTCACCTGTATAAGATGCCTGAATGAGAATTTTCTTTCCCTCTGTCCTTCCATCCTTCAACCATACTTCCTCTGAGATCTTATAACACACAGTGTTCTCAGTGTTCTCTGCCATCAGAGTGCAGACCAATTAGACTGAGGTCCTGATCTGCCATGCTCATCCTCAGGTCCCAGCCCATATCACAGTGTGGAGCAGCGAGCAGATTCTCAGGGAGTGTTGTAGAATCGGCGAATGTACAAGCACAAGTGGTCATGCGCTGAGCATCTACTAATTTCCCACAGCCAATGGTAAGGGAACCCTGGCCTGGTCTGTTCCAGTGCATGTCTGAATCTGACTCACAGAGCACAGCAGATTTATTCACACCTGTTTCACAGTTGTAAGCACCTGGGGGTTCTCTAATTGAAGACTTAGGGTGAAGTTTAAAGCCACCAATGGAAGTCAAGAATGACCGTACCCTTAGCAAGTATAGAATCTCAAGTTTTAAATATAGCCACATGTAACAAGCTATGAAGACTAGATTTATGAATTAGGATTTTCTTCTTCACCAAAACTGGTATTCAGTGTAGCCAGTGGGATCACGACTGTTGTATGTGCTCCGTATACATTTTTATTCTTGAGTTTTTGGTTTCTTCTGTCTTTCAGGATTTCTCTTTTGAGCTAGTATTCTTACTACGATCAGAGTGTGTAGGGAGGGAACCCTACCAGGCTGCTGGATGCTGAGAAGGACATCTATGCCCCTGTGTGGAGAGGGATAACTTTGTGGACACCTTGGCACTTCTTGGCCATCACATTAAACATCCTCACTGCAGCAATCCATCGGGTGTGCCTTGCTTATTCTTTCTCACATCCCCATTAGTGCCTTCAAGCACCCAGGAACAAACTCACACTCTCCTATCTTTTAGCATCAGATAAAAGCACTAGCCACTGAGATACTTCAGTGGAAAAGTCTTCAATGGGCCAAAAAATTTCAAAAGGACCCACAAATTCCCTCCTGGAATACTCCCACTACACATTAACCTTATAATATAACAAATAAGAGACTTATTTTTTCAACTCAGAGTTTGCCACCTTCAATCTCTTATTCGTACATACTACCTTATCACCTTGATAAACATTGGTTCGGATCAGAGAACACATGGGAAGGGCATGGGAAGGTGTGAATCCAAGGCCTCTTGATTTTTACACAGTTGGCCACTTTCTTCTAGCCTGGTAATAGGACTACATTACTTTATATACAAATTCATCATTTCACATAGCATTGTCTTTCATTACCATTTTAACAACATATTTATGTGGGATATTGTTCTCATTTTGTTTCCATCATGGTAATAAAATACCCTGGAAAAAGAAAAGGCAGTTTAGAAGAAAAGAGGAATAATTTCAGCTTACATTTCCAGTTTACAGTCCATCATTGTGGGCAAACTTCTAGCCACATCATCTCCACAGGCAAGAGCAAAGAGAAATAAAGCCATACATGCTCAGTTGGCTGTGCTTAGATTTATTCTTACATGCTTTCACAGTTCAGAGCACGTTGCCTAAGGAATGGTGCCGCCCACAGTGGTCTAGGTCTGCCCACATCAGCTAACTCTATTAAGACAATGGATTGTTTGGTTGTTTTGATGGTGGACAGGTGCATAAATTTAACATGATGCTTCACAGCTTCAGTTCTGAACTGCTATTCTAACTCTATTCAAACTCAGTAAGTTGCATCGTCTTTGGGTCTGGTTAGTTTGGGTTGCAATGTTTTATTTAATTTCCAAGTTTATTTTTATAATAAATTAAAAAATAAAAACGACGATCCACTATAGACATGCCCACAGGCAAGTCCAGTGTAGACAATCCTTTTCTGAGACTCTCTCCTTAGATGATTTTAGGCTGTGTCAAGTTGACAGCTGAGCTAAACATCACATAGGTGAGACAACCTAAAGACAAAAATGTATGGAGCCACTTTAGTAGAAGAGAGATAATAACAAGGAGATTCTAAAGAGGGTCTATCCAGACAGAGCACCTCATCAATGACATGGACAAACAGTAGTGATGAGGTAAGCCCTGTGCTATGAAAGCACCACTAACAAAGTCCTTTACACTGCAAGTCACTCTACAGTTTGCAAAGCATCTACACAGATGCCATAAAGTTTTATTTTCATAGCCAACATGACAGGTTGGCGAGGCTTCTTTTCTTATAAAGAAATACAAAGGACTGGGAAAGTTCAGGAATTTCCCCCAATGTCTACGTAGCTTTTATATTGTGCATTGGAGATGGAGCAAGTTCTTATTATTTTATATCCCATTTTCCCTACTCGGGGCAAGGTTGTTATGTGATTGATGAAGAGAAAAACTCAAATGGACAGGGAGTAAAATTTGAGAATAACTTGATTGAGGTCGTTCATTTCGCAATCACCATGGTCCCACACTGAGAGTCAGTGCGGGGAGATTCATACGAAGAGCGGTATTCTCCTCAGATCCGGCTGTGTATTCCTTACCCCTGCTTTTGCTAGGCGCAGTCTCTCTCATTACATTTGAGAATGTAAAGAACCCAGTGCAGTGACATTTCATTTGTATTTTAATACATAAAGCTTGCCTGAAGATCAGAGAGTAAAAACAGCCACAGTGGTCAGTCATATACACCATGCAGTGATGGCACACACCTTTAATCCCAGTAGCCACACTAGTTAGCCATAGAAGTCAGGCGGTAGTGGTGCACACCTTTAATCCCAGCGCTAAAGAGGAATATAAGACAGGAGGAGACAGCTCTTAGACACAGTCTCATGCTGAGATTCCTGGAGGCAAGATCACCATTTTGGTTTGAGGTAAAGGTAAGAGTGGCTGCTTTGCTTTTCGGATCTTCAGGTTGAACCCCGATATCTGTCTCTGGGATTTTATTATTCATGCTACAACCCACTGTGTTTGGGGCTAAGTTTTGCATTGCCTGGGATTTCATCAGAGTAGGAACTACTACCATGAAACACCCGGAGAGTGACCAGAGCACAGACGCAAGCAGTGTGTCTGCGCAGTGATCTCTGTATGGTAGAGGGGAGACCGAGATAATCCTGGGTATTGACGACAAAGTCACTTTGACAACATGAAAATTAAAAGTCAGTATAGGCGAGGGGAAGATCTGCTTCGTAAGCAGTAGAGGCAAGTCTGGAGAATTCAGAAGGAACTTCAAGGGGGCCCTAATTAATCATGATGATAGAACCACAAATTAATCCCGTAGTAAATGGAATGTGGTTTCCTTTCTCTCATGTGTTTCTTTCTTGGAATTTCTTTTGTGTGGTGCAATTTCCCCAAACACAAGGCATTGTGGTAAACATGAAAAAGTGGCTGGTGCCACTGTCCATTGCAGGAAATGCAGCAGGAACCCAAACCTCACCCTGAAAAGAGAAAAAACAGCTGCCTCTCTGAGTTCCTGTCCCCAAACACCCAGGCTTCTTTTGCTTTTGTTTCATGCCCAGAAAAATGAAAGATGAGCTTTTAACATTCTGACTGCTTGAGGAGAAATAAATCTTTCTCTTTATTAGTCCTACCCAGATGTCTTTGTTCACCTCTGCCCATCGCTGAAGGCAGCAGCTCCATCTTTTCTGAGACTTCCACTCATCTCGGCAACTCCTTAGCAGAACTGCTAAGTTAATTCCCCAGCTGCTAAAACTTGAATCCTGAATGTTCCTTCAAAAGGGTCATGTATTAAGGGTTTGGTCTCCAGGATGTTAGCACTGGGAGGCATTGGATCTTTATGAGGAGGAGCCTGTTGGAAGGTCTATGGGATGATTGTAAGACCCTGGACCCTCCTTTTTCCTTTTGCTTCATAGGTATGAAATGAGCAGTTTTCTATAATGTACATTTCTTCCATCTGAGCTTCTTCACCATGGGTGGATATTAAAAAGAACAACTGAGAGTCTGGCAAGATGACTCAGTGGGGCTATGTGCTTGCCTTGCAAGCCTGACGACCTGAGTTCAAGTCCCAAACCTCATGGAAGAGGAGAAAAAGGTTTCCTCTAACCCCCATATATGCAAACGGCATTCAGGTGGCTGAATTCACATACACTTGTCATAAATACGCATATTACTACTAATAACTATAATTGATGTAATAACAATAATAAATTTTTAAAGACCAACTGAGGGGGCTGGAGAGATGGCCGAGCAGTTAAGAGCACTTGCTGCTTCTACAGGATAGCTCCATTCAGTCCCCCACACCCATATCATAGCTCACAACCATCTGAAACTCTAGATTCAGAGAATTCATCACCTTCTTCTGGTCCCCACAAGCCAGGAATGTGCTTGCCACACATACATACATGTAGGCAGTTATACCCATAAATAAAAATAAATAAGTCTATCATTAACGAAAAGATCAACTAGGGCTTCCAAATATGTGTGTCAAAATAACCCTTTTCTCTTTATAAGGTGATTTTTGTCATGCATCTCACTGTAGTAACAGAAAGCCAATTGAGGCCCTGCCTTCCTCCCATATTCTGTAGCGCAAGGGGAGACCTATGCATCCACCAGAGCGTGTCTGCTCATGCCTCCACCTGTGGAAGGCCAAAAATTCTTAGCAGCACGTTGTGCCCTTAATTTCCACGTCTAATTTGCTCACCCTGTACGTCAGACTCACTGAGTTCTTTGCCTCAGTCCAACAGGTCAGCTTCGCTCTCTCTCCCTCTTCCGCGGCATGCCTTATGATGCTGCTGCACTCTGAAAGACTGTCCCCGCAGCCTCCCCTGCCTGTAGATGGTTGTTCTTTTTTGCGACCGCCTCCTCTATAATAGGACTGAAAGCAACTGTGACATTGTCAGCAACTTCCTTTAGTCTCCTTTTCCCATGGCCCAATTTTTGGGCTGAGATAAACTACAGGATTCATGGTGCCGTCCCATTAAACGCTGTAATCATCTCCCCACTTTTCCCATCGATTATCTGAGCCAGTTATGTATTGTTCTAACTAACAGGATACCAGTAGCAAAGACTAGATAATTTCTAGACAAAACATGCCTGACTTACTGTTCTAAGCTGGGTGGTCCAAGATCAAGGGAGTCCACATTCGTCAAGGGACTTCAGGCTATGTCATCCCACGGCGAACAGTGGAAGGGTATAAGAACTTTAAAGCAAGCGGGAAGCAGAACTCACAGCCTCCAGCCCTTTTGTAATTGCCATTGATCGGTGCTTGATGGTAGAAATCTCATGGCCTCAGGAGTTCTCGGAGGTTCTGCTTCTCAGTACCACGCTGGGATTAAGTTTCCAGCAAATGTTCTTTGGTCGTCACATTTAAATTATGCCACC
Source organism: Chionomys nivalis (assembly GCF_950005125.1). Taxonomy (NCBI): domain Eukaryota; kingdom Metazoa; phylum Chordata; class Mammalia; order Rodentia; family Cricetidae; genus Chionomys; species Chionomys nivalis. The sequence continues at coordinate 116,651,033 of NC_080087.1, forward strand.
ACTCAACACGTATTACACAATTATTTACTATGTCTGAGAGATATTGAATGCTCAAGAGGGAACAAAATGAGCACCCAGTTTACCACGTAGTGGAAAAACTCAACGAAGCATTGCCTATAGACTAAAGGTGTCACCTGTGTTATTCACTATTTGGGGGAGAGAATTATATGATTGCATAAAACTCTGGAACGGGGACTCCTGAGTAGGTGACAACTATAAAGTATGGATGGACGTAGACTAAGTGAGGAGGAGAGAAAGTGTTCTCAGGTGGTCTTGCTTTATTTACTTTTATTTAAGTTCTTATGCGTAGAGGAGCAGACCGCGTTTGTCAGAAAACTGAGACATGTTGAGTAATATTTTTAAGTACTTATTTTATTTTTAATTATATATGTGTGTGTATACATAATGTATAATTATGAGCATATGTGCACATGTGTGCAGATGCTCATGAAGGCCAGAAGAAGGTTTCAAGTCTGCTGCTTCTGAAGTTGTAGGTAAGATTGTGAAATGGATGCTGGGCACTCAAATCAGGTCCTCTGCAAAACCTACATACTCTTGACCACGGAGCCATCTGTCTAGCCCTGTGAGGAGAGACTTTAAACGGTGCATGATATTATTGAGACAGGCTCTAAGAATGGCCTGGTTCCTCTACATGACCCATGTGAGAACGTCTGAAAGGTTCTGCTCTTTGACCCTGCGACCAGCCCTCTTCGCTCACCACCCTAGAAGAAGAAAAGTGGCATAGTGGTCCATTCGGAAAGACTGCCACCAAAGGACAGGCCAACAGAAAGTGGGTAAGAAGACAGTCTCTTAGAAGTGAGGGCCAAAAGTCCGAAGCCAGACTGTCTAAAAAAACAAAGGCAACATTGGGAAAGAGGAAAGGAAGTAAAGATGAAAAAGAGATTCATGGCAAGACAGTTCTGGCCATAGAAAAATGAGGAGTCGTATTCTTTAGTTTGGTCAAGAGCCAGGAAGAAAAAAATCCACAGCTACCGAGGGTCAGAGGAAACCTGAACCTTGGGATTCTGCTTGAGTAAAAGTCTGTTTGTTTTCCCAACCCAAAGCTGTTGGAGTCCAAGCCTCAGGGTTGTTTGTCACTGCTGAGAACACTGGGCGCTGAGGAGGGATTTCCATAGAGAATGGATCTCAGCCCTAGGACTCAAGCTGGGAGCACTCTGTGTGAAGAGCTTCCTCTAAGGGAAACTTGGGAAATGGTTGTTTATATCTTTAATGATAAAAAATAGTGTTATTGTTACCCTGGTCTCATTAAGTCATTCTCTCTTTCATTTTTCTAACTCACAGTCAGATTCCTAATAAATTTTCTTTTTTCCACTTAAACCTCTAAAGTCATGCCAGGAACAGACACATAACTGGTACCTCCTAGGAGAGACCTGGAAAAGTATGAAGGGATGAGTCTCCACTGGCTTTCCCAAAGCCTTGTCACTATTGTAACTGCCTGCTGTAGAAAGGGCTGGGGCTGGTGAATGCTCCAAGTATCTGCCCTTTCATGTGGCTCTGGACCAAGTACTAACCTGAAAATTCTTATTTGACTTTCTATACAGACCCCAATACCTCCCAGAAACGAGGATATGTGTCATTTGCTGCCTTACGTTCTTAAGTGTCTCTGGGACTTGATAAAACCTCCATTTTATCAAGAAAATTCAAATGAAAAACACAGTGAGAACCAGAAAGTGAAAGACCCATGGACAGCCGGGATTCATGGGTTAAGTTTCATGACTGGTATATTTATATTTTCAGAAGGAATATGTGTCTCTAAGTCCTTTTTAGAAGCAATAGGATAGAAAACATTACTCACTTTGGAATTGGACAGACTTTCGTTAAAATGCTAAGCCTTCTACTACCTCAAGAACTTTTGCTGAATTTATTTATTTTGTGTGTGTGTGTGTGTGTGTGTGAGAGAGAGAGAGAGAGAGAGAGAGAGAGAGAGAGAGAGATCACATGCATGCCTGTATGTGTGCAGGTCCATGTGCATGTGTACATGTATGTATATAGTCCAGAGAACACCATCAGGTGTGTGTGTGCAGGTCCATGTGCATGTGTACATGTATGTATATAGTCTAGAGAACACCATCAGGTGTGTATGTGCAGGTCCATGTGCATGTGTGTATGTATGTATATAGTCCAGAGAACATCTTCAGGTGCTGTTCCTCAGGTACTGTTCATCTTTTTAAAAATACTGTCTCCCGCTAGCTTTGACCTCACTCAGTAGGCTAGCGGGCTAGCCAGCAAGCCCCAGGAATCCACTTAGCTCCAGCCACCATGCCCAGATTCTCTATATGGGGTCTAGGGATTAACCCAGGCCCTCATGCTGGCCTGGCAAGAGCTTTCCCAGTGGCGCCACCTCCCTGGCCCCACTGATCAAAGTTCAGTATGAGTCTGTACCTCGGTCCTCATTTATTCCAATTTTGCATCGGCCATATGTGACTTAGCTTCAAAGATTGTTTAGGCAATCACAAAACCAGCTGTCAGTGTTAATTGTTGTTTATTTCGATTTCTCCGCAACTCCTTTTCGTTTGCCTTCCCAACTCAGCCATTGACTAGGCCAAGCTAAAAAGCAGGCATTTTTTCCAGCTGAAAAAGAGGTCCTGGGAAACTGATATCAAAGAAAATGATGTCACGGGAACTCAGAGTAAGGGATGTGAGTAGCAGAGTCATCAAAAACGTTTGTGAATTTCAGGTTCTGGCAATTACAAACAATGCTGCTATGAACATAGTTGAGCATATACTTTTGTTGTATGTTTGGGCATCTCTTGGGTATATTCCCAATAGTGGTATTGCTGGGTCAAGAGGTAGGTTGAACCCGACTTTCCTGAGAAACCGCCACACTGCTTTCCAAAGTGGTTGCACAAGTTTGCATTCCCAGCAGCAATGGATGAGAGTGCCCCTTTCTCCACAACCTCTCCAGCAGAGGCTATCATTGGTGTTTTTGATTTTAGCCATTCTGACCGGTGTAAGATGGTATCTTAATGTTGTCTTGATTTGCATTTCCCTGATTGCTAAGAAAGTTGAGCATGATCTTAAGTGACTTTTGGCCATTTGAACTTCTTCTGTTGAAAAGTCTCTGTTCAGCTCAGTGCCCCATTTTATAATTGGATTGATTAACCTTTTACGGTCTAATTTCTTGAGTTCTTTATATATTTTGGATATCAGACCTTTGTCAGTTGCGGGGTTGGTGAAGATCTTCTCCCAGTCAGTGGGTTGCCTTTCTGTCTTAGTGACAGTGTCCTTTGCTTTACAGAAGCTTCTCAGTCTCAGGAGGTCCCATTTATTCAATGATGTCCTTAGTGTTTGTGCTGCTGGGGTTGTACGTAGGAAGTGTTCTCCTGTGCCCATGTGTTGTAGAGTACTTCCCACTTTCTCTTCTATCAGATTCAGTGTGTTTGGACTGATATTGAGGTCTTTAATCCATTTGGACTTGAGTTTTGTGCATGGTGATATATATGGATCTATTTTCATTCTTCTACAGATTGACTTCCAGTTTTGCCAGCACAATTTGTTGAAGATGCTCTCTTTTTTCCATTGTATACTTTTAGCTCCTTTATCGAAAATCAGGTGTTCATAGGTTTGTGGGCTAAAGTCAGGGTCTTCTATTCTATTCCATTGGTCGACTTCTCTGTTTTTATGCCAGTACCAAGCCGTTTTCAGTACTGTAGCTCTGTAATAGAGTTTGAAGTCAGGGATGGTAATGCCTCCAGACAATCCTTTATTGTATAAGATTGTTTTGGCTATCCTGGGTTTTTTGTTTTTCCATATAAAGTTGATTATTGTCTTCTCCAGATCTGTGAAGAATTTTGATGGGATTTTGATGGGGATTGCGTTGAATCTATAGATTGCTTTTGGTAGAATTGCCATTTTTACTATGTTGATCCTCCCAATCCAAGAGCAAGGGAGGTCCTTCCATTTTCTGGTGTCCTCTTCAATTTCTTTCTTCAAAGACTTAAAGTTCTTGCCAAATAGATCTTTCACTTCCTTGGTCAGAGTTACCCCAAGGTATTTTATGCTATTTGTGGCTATCGTGAAAGGTGATGCTTCTCTGATTTCCCTCTCTGCTTCCTTATCCTTAGTGTATAGGAAGGCAACTGATTTTTTGGAGTTGATTTTGTATCCTGCCACATTACCAAAGGTGTTTATCAGCTGTAGGAGTTCTTTGGTAGAGTTTTTGGGGTCGCTTATGTATACTATCATATCATCTGCAAATAATGAAAGCTTAACTTCTTCCTTTCCAATACGGATCCCCTTGATCCCCTTATGTTGTCTTATTGCTATTGCTAGAACTTCAAGCACTATATTGAAGAGGTCTGGAGAGAGTGGACATCCTTGTCGTGTTCCTGATTTTAGTGGGATGGCTTTGAGTTTTTCTCCATTTAATTTAATGTTAGCTGTCGGCTTGCTGTAAATAGCTTTTATTATATTTAGGTATGCCCCTTGTATCCCTAATCTCTCCAAGACCTTTATCATAAAGGAGTGTTGAATTTTGTCGAATGCTTTTTCAGCATCTAATGAAATGATCATATGGTTTTTTTCTTTCAGTTTATTTATATGGTTGATTACATTGATAGATTTGCGTATGTTGAACCAGCCCTGCATCTCTGGAATGAAGCCTACTTGATCATAATGGATAACTTTTCTAATGTGTTCTTGGATTCGGTTTGCCAGTATTTTATTGAGAATTTTTGCGTCGATGTTCATGAGTGAGATAGGCCTGTAATTCTCTTTCTTGGTTGGGTCTTTGTGTGGTTTTGGTATCAGGGTAACTGTAGCTTCATAAAAGGAATTTGGCAATGACTCTTCTGTTTCTATATTGTGAAATACATTAAGAAGTATAGGTATTAGGTCTTCTTGGAAGTTCTGGTAGAATTCTGCATTGAAACCATCTGGCCCTGGGCTTTTTTTGGAAGGGAGATTTTTGATAACTGTTTCTAATTCTTCGCGACTAACAGGTCTATTTAGATCGTTCACCTGGTCTTGGTTTAGGTTTGGTATATGGTACTTATCTAAAAAAGTGTCCATTTCTTTTGCATTTTCCAGTTTTGTGGCATACAGGCTTTTTGTAGTAAGATCTAATGATTCTCTGAATTTCCTCTGTGTCTGTGGTTATGTCCCCCTTTTCATTTCTGATCTTATTTATTTGCGTGTTCTCTCTCTGTCGTTTAATTAGTTTGGATAGGGGTTTGTCAATCTTGTTGATTTTCTCCAAGAACCAACTTTTTGTTTCATTGATTCTTTGGACTGTTTTCTGTGTTTCTATTTTGTTGATTTCTGCCCTCAGTTTGATTATTTCCAGTCTTCTACTCCTCCTGGGCGCGTCTGCTTCTTTTTTTTCTAGAGCTTTCAGGTGTGCTGTTAAGTCCCCAATGTATGCTTTCTCCGTTTTCTTTAAGTGGGCACTTAGTGCTATGAACTTTCCTCTTAGCACTGCTTTCATCGTGTCCCATAGGTTTGAGTATGTTGTCTCTTTGTTTTCATTAAATTCAAGGAAGACTTTAATTTCTTTCTTAATTTCTTCCTTGACCCAGGTGTGGTTCAGTAGTTGACTGTTCAGTTTCCATGAGTTTGTCAGCTTTCTGGGGGTAGCTTTGTTGGTGGCTTCTAACTTTAATCCGTGGTGATCTGATAAGACACAGGTGGACACTGATATTTTTTTGTATCTGTGGAGGTTTCCTTTGTTTCCAAGTATGTGGTCAATTTTCGAGAAGGTTCCATGAGCTGCAGAGAAGAAGGTGTATTCTTTCCTATTTGGGTGGAGTGTTCTATAGATGTCTGTTAAGTCCATTTGATTCATTACCTCCAACAATTCTCTTAATTCTCTATTAGTTTTCTGTCTGATTGACCTGTCCATTGGTGAGAGAGGTGTGTTGAAGTCTCCTACTACGAGTGTGTGTGATTTGATGTCTGCCTTGAGTTTTAGCAATATTTCTTTTACATAAGTGGGTGCTTTTATATTAGGGGCATAGATATTCAGGATTGAGACTTCATCCTGCTGAATCGTTCCTGTTATGAGTATAAAGTGTCCCTGTCGATCTCTTCTGATTGATTTTAGTTTGAAGTCAGTTTTGTTAGAAATTAGTATGGCCACACCTGCTTTTTTCTTAGGACCATTTGCTTGAAAAACCTTTTCCCAACCCTTTACTCTGAGTAGATGCCTGTCTTTGTGGTTGAGATGAGTTTCTTGCAAACAGCAGACTGTTGGATCCTGTTTTCGTATCCAATCTCTCAGCCTGTGCCTTTTTATTGGTGAATTGAGACCATTAATATTAAGTGATATTAATGACCAGTGGTTGTTAACTCCGGTTATTCTTACTGCTGTTGGTAGAAGAGTTTGTGTGTCTCCCTTCTTTGAGTTGTGCTGTTGAAGGGTCGCTAGATGCCTGGGTTATTGTAGGCAGTGTTGGCAATGTTGGATTCCTTGGGTTGTGATTTTCCTTCTATTACTTTCTGTAGGGCTGGATTTGTGGCAACATATTGTTTAAATTTGTTCTTATCCTGGAATGTCTTGTTTTCTCCATTGATAGTGAACGATAGCTTGGCTGGGTATAGTAGTTTGGGTTTGCATCCATGGTTTCTTAGTTTCTGTAGTACCTCTATCCAGGACCTTCTGGCTTTCATGGTTTCCATAGAGAAGTCAGGTGTAAGTCTGATCGGTTTACCTTTATAAGTTACTTGGCCTTTTTCCTTTGCAGCTCTTAATATTCTTTCTTTAATCTGTATATTTTGTGTTTTGATTATTATATGGCGAGGGGACGTTTTTTTTTTTGATCCAGTCTGTTTGGTGTTCTGTATGCTTCTTGAATATTCAAAGGAATATCTTTCTTTATGTTGGGGAAGTTTTCTTCCATAATTTTGTTAAAAATGTTTTCTGGACCTTTGAGCTGTGCCTCTTCTCCTTCTTCTATCCCTATTATTCTTAGGTTTGGTCTTTTTATTGTGTCCCATATTTCCTGAATGTTTTGTGATGAGAATTTGTTGGTTTTGGTGTTTTCTTTGATCAGTCCGTTTATTTTCTCTATGTTGTCTTCAGAATCTGAGATTCTTTCTTCTATCTCTTGTATTCTATTGATTATGCTTGTTTCTGTAGTCTCTGCTCGTTGACCTAGATTTGCCATATCCAGCTGGTCCTCAGTTTGTGTTTTCTTCCTTGCTTCCATTTCAGTTTTCAATTCTTGGGCTGTTTCCATTACCTGTTTGATCGTTTTTTCTTGGCTTCCCAGGGTATCATTCACGTATTTACTCATTTCTTCAAACTTTTTGTTATACTTCTCATCCATTTCTATGAGGGCGTTTTTTACATGTTGTTTAAGGGACTCTATTGCTTTCAAAAAGTCAGTTTTTTCCTCTTCTCCTGTGTTAGGGTGTTCAAGTCCTTGTGTTGTAAGATCATTGGGTTCTGGTGTTTTCATGTTGTTTTTCAGATTGTTGGGTGAATTCTTGCCTTGGCGTCTGCCCATCTCCTCTTACCGATGCTATCTATTGGGTTTGATTTAATTGTAGCGGGGCAATCTGTTCTCAGTGCAGGCTTCACTGTTTCTTGCCCGCACTATCCTGTATCCAGTGCCTCCGCAGCCCGGGCCTGCCTGCCGGTGCCTCCACTGCCCGGATCTGTCTGTGCGCCGGTGTTTCCGCCGCCTAGGCCTGTCTGCCGGTGCCTCCACCACCTGGGCCTGCCTGCGCGCCAGTGCTTCCGCCGCCTAGGCCTGCCTGCCGGGCCTGACTGTCGGTGCCTCCGCCACCCGGGCCTGCCTGCACGCCGGTGCCTCTGCCACCCGGACTTGCCTGCGTGCTGGTGCCTCCGCTGCCCGGGCCTGCCTGCGCGCCGTTGCTTCCGCCGCCTAGGCCTGCCTGCCGGTGCCTCCGCCGGCCGGAACTCCGTTTGTGAATTTCACATCCACCAAGTCTTCATGAGGCATCTGCCAAGCTCCCAGGCACCGTTCCGGGTACACGGAATGAACAGGATACACAAACAACATCAGGAGTGTGTCCTTGCACTGATATTTCTAGAGATAGACAGTCAATAGCCAGCAAGTAGGCAAAGGAAGAAACAATACACCACGTTAGAAGGTGCCAAATATAATGAAAGACACACAGGGTGGGATAAGAGAAGCTGGGTTAGCTGAGAGAGGAGACATGCAACTTATAAGCTGAAGCAACAGTGCTCAGGCCCTGAGTGGAAAAAATTTTCTCATATTTAAAAAACTTGAACATTCAGGAGGGGAAAAGATCACAGCTGGTTTTCTATCATTTCAGTTCTGAACTGAGTCTCACTTCAAGTCTCAAAGCCCAAATCAGCTTAAGCCCTTGTTAAGGATGAATACAGATGTGTCCTTAACCAATGCCTACCTCATTAACAGACACACATTCACATCTAAGCTAGTAGTAAGCAGCATTTGGGGGTCTTGAGTGAAGAGGATTTTGAGTCTGAGGTCCACCAGGCCTACACAGTGAGCCCAAGACCTGCCTGAACTACACAAAGCCCTGTCTTAACACAACTGAAACAAGCAAACAAACCATGTCATCTTGAGTTATGTTGGTGAATGAGTGATAAGTAAATAAGAACTCTCCCCTGAGAAATTGTGGCTTAATTTATCCCAACATGTTGAATTCCTCTATCTTCCAAGACAGCAGGGTCACCCTTATTTTATTTAGACTGATCATTTTCCTCTACCACAAGTAAGTACTGGGACAAAGGCCATGTTTCAAGAATGTGGCCAAACAAAACCTCAAAACTCCAGTAAGCAGAATTTTACAGAAATATCTCCTGTCATACGAGGTTGGCCCAGGATCATTTCTCAAAATGTGATTAATAGCTACTCTTCATTCCTTTGTATGGAAGTTCTTCTGACCTAGCCATGTCTATCCCCTTTGTCCCCAACCTGGAGTCCCAGAATGGCCTTGGGCAGATAGCAGCTGGTAGGAGTCTGTTGAGCTCTGTTCTAGCTAACAGAGGGAAACCATGAGCAGGTAGCTTTGGTAGAAAACAACCTAACACCAGCTGCAAGCCTTGAGGTTGTAGTTCTCATGGGCAGTGACAGCTAAGGTCCAGGTGTCTGATGATGGTGCAAAGGGGTCACCGGTGAGAGCACGCATGAGACATGATTTGCATCGCAGTCTTCTTTGAAACTAAAAAAAGCAGTCCAACCCTTTCCTAGCAGCGAGGCCTGCTCAGTGCTTCGCCATGTATGTCCTTCAAACAGGCTTCTTGCTCAAACATCTGGGACTCTGCCAACTGCGTCAAGAGGTACTTATCAGTTGTAACACCTGGTTCATGGGCAGGATGCAGGCTTGAGGGATAGTGTGTTGAACCTGTAAGGAATTTTTGTTTTTGATTTTGATGCTCAGAAAGACTTCCAGAGAATTCTTGAAAAAATATTTTGGACTACCACCAATCAAAATGCAGAGTTGTAGAGCCCAGTCCCAAAAGATGTATCTATGGTATAGCTCCAACAACTAGGTCTCAGGGATCATTGAAGAAGCAGAGGCAAAAGGACTCGAAGAGCCAGAGGAACAGGGCGTTTACTGTGAAATTGGATCTAGGAATGTCAGAGGCTATAAACATAAAGTCTCACCAATGCAACTGTCTAAACATGAGTAGAACAAGGCAACAGCAGGCATGCCAAAGTGGATGGAGGAAAGATCACGAGGCCTCGACCCTACACAAAGAGCTACAGGCAACTCTAAGGAATGCTGAGAGCTGAAGAATTAGTTTCCCAGAAAGACCACAATTGGTTGAGATCCAATACCAAATGATCAGCCCTGAAAACATACATATACAAGCAATATACAGAGTGAGCAGGTTGTGCTTATGTACTTGAGAGGAGAGAGAGAGAGAGTCCATAAAACTAAAAGAGAGCAAGAAGGTACACGGCAGGGTTTAGAGGAAAGAAAGTGGGAAGGGAAAAGTGGTGTCATTAAATTAAAAAAAATAGGAGGCTGGAGAGGTGGCTCAGAGGTTAAGAGCATTGCCTGCTCTTCCAAAGGTCCTGAGTTCAATTCCCAGCAACCACATGGTGGCTCACAACCATCTGTAGAGGGGTCTGGTGCCCTCTTCTGGCCTGCAGGCATACACACAGACAGAATATTGTATACATAATAAATAAATAAATAAATATTTAAAAAAAATTAAAAGAAATAAATTTTAACGTTTTGGGGAAAATAGTTTTCAGCTTTAAAAAATGAAAACTTAGAAAAACCTTGAGACCCAGTCCCCCTCTTGTGTGTGTGAGAGAGAGAGAGAGTATGTTCATGTGTGAGTGTGCCTGTGTATGTTTGTGAGTGTGCCTGTGTGTGCATGTGTTTGCGTGTGCAGGTTCATGTGTTACAGATGGTTTGTTTGTTTAGTTATTGTTGCTCTGTATTGAGATGGGGTCTCTCAGTGGCTTGGACCTCACCAGGCAGACTGGGCTGGAGTCTCAAGAACCCTGTGTCTCTTACTCCTCAGTGCAAGGATTACAAGCATGTGCCACCATGCCCACTTTGCATTTTGTTTGGTTTATGTGGGTTATGGGAATCAAACTTGTTTCCTCTTGTTGTAAGGCCAGCACTTTCTTGACTGAACCATCTCCCCAGCCTCCAACTTGTTTAGACAGATCAAGAGATCTAGAAATGGCAACAAGAAGGATCCATGTCTACACAGTCAGAGCCCATCCCTGCCTGTCACAGGAATTCCATCTGTCCTTGTTGACTTAATCTCTACCTGTTTTCCTGCTTGGACCTGAGAAGCCTTTTTGAAATTAAATTAGAAAGCATTAAGTTGATAACAATGTCATTCTCATGACTTCAGCACAGAGAGCAACAGCCATCATTTACCGGGTTGCTCGTGTGCCCCCGTACACTGCTCTGCCCTCTTCTCATCTTTGAACTCAGAGAAGGCTGTCCTATCAATGTCTACAGATTACGAGAGGTAGATAGATTGTGATTTAAAAAGGTCATGCAACTAATGAACAGCAGTAACATGCAGGCGGCAAAAAAGAGCTGGCCCTGGCACCTCAGAGATGGTCTCCAAATCTTAGTACGTGCCTTTTAGATCTGCTAGATGTTCTGTTGATAGCATCTTCAGTCTGATGGTCCTTCTCTGATGGTGGAGGGTCTATGTGTCTAACTTTCATTGGTTAATAAAGAGGCTGCCTTGGCCCTTTAATAGGACAGAAAATTAGGTAGGCGGAGTAAACAGAACAGAATGCTGGGAGAAAGAAGCCTAGTCAGGCAGTCGCCATGATTCTCCGACCCCAGACGGATGTAGGCTACAATCCTTCCTGCTAGGCTACCACCTCATGGTACTACACAGATTATTAGAAATGGGTTAATCAAGATGTGAGAGTTAGCCAGTAAGAGGCTAGAGTTAATGGGCCAGGCAGTGTTTAAAAGAATACAGTTTCCAGCCGGGCGGTGGTGGCGCACGCCTTTAATCCCAGCACTCGGGAGGCAGAGGCAGGCGGATCTCTGTGAGTTCGAGACCAGCCTGGTCTACAAGAGCTAGTTCCAGGATAGGCTCCAAACCCGCAGAGAAACCCTGTCTCGAAAAACAACAACAACAACAAAAATAAATAAATAAAACAAAAAAAAAAGAATACAGTTTCCGTGTTGTTATTTCGGGTATAAAGCTAGCCATGCAGGAGCCTGGTGGCGGGACGCAGCCCACCACCCCTACTATACTTCTCTGGATGATTTGTCTGCTTTCGTTCTAGTTTCTCCATTTTCCCCACGTATATGAACCTTACACCTATAGATAGGCATCACACTAGACAAGGAAGCTTGCCTAGTCTGTATGACAATGATGGATACACACGCCCTGATGATCAAGTCACATGTTTATTCACCTCTCTTAACTATCATGCTTCCTTCAAGAACAGAGAAACTGGACGCTGGTTCTGGCTGCTGTTGAAGAGAATGAGCCAGAACTTGTTCTGTGCCAGCAAGACCACACTCTTAAACATCGCTTAAATTTAACCTGTGCTGTGACCAAAGCCACGAGCTAAGCCCCAGAGTCTCATATTTATCTCAGAGCCTTCTTTAGTCTCTGCTCCCCACAGGCAGTGATTCCCAGCCTTGTCCACGGCTTCAGCTCTGGCCAAACTTGGACTCCTCTCAAGTGACAGCTCCCTGGGGCGTGTGTAGTCCTGTCTGCTTCCTGTGCAGTAAGTGTCAGTGCTCCTTCCTGGTGGCTCCTTCATTCACCAGACCCGAAGGCTAACATCACCCTTTTTCTTTTTAACAAAATGAACCACTCACATGTTATTTATTTTATTTCAGAATTTTCCCACTTTAAGGATGATTTCTTTGTGTTGTTTTGTCAGGTTTGGGTTTATTATTATTATTATTATTATTAGTAGTAGTAGTAGTAGTAGTATAATGAAGCCCAGGCTGAAGACACTGTCGAGTCCCTGAGGCACAGCCTCTGAGCTCTGGAATTTTTCTTAAGCCCTAGACAGCCACACCCTCGGCTTCCTGTGGGCCCTGACCAACAGCCCCTCCAGCTGCTTCTGAATGCCTCTTCCTAAGGCTCCACCACTTGGCCTTTCTGGGAACCACGAAACCCAAGTTTCACTGTCAGGTCCTTCGTCTGCTTGAGATCATTTCCTATCTTTGTTTTCTAAGATTTCATAATGTAAATGGACCACTTTGCAGGGGAGGCACAATTGATAACTTTAGAAATGCAAACCTTCTGGAAGAAAAGAGAATCTCTGACGTGACTTCTGTAACATGATATTTGCCTCACCCTTGACGTAAGTTCTTTTCCCTTAAGCACAGTCAACTTACTGTCAGTGCCATGGACTCAATGTTTGTGTCTTCTCCAAATTCATATGTTGAACTCCTAGCTGCAGGGTGATGGCATTTGTAAGGTCAACATCAGGTCAGGTGGTGTACTATTCTCATTGCTAAAACCAAAATCAGCTTTAGAAATGAAGGATGTGTTTTGGCTTGTAGTTGAGGGTTTAGTCCATCCTAATAGGGAAGGCCTAGAAGCAGGAACAAAAAGTCAACCGGTCACACTGCATCTGCAGTCCGGAAGCAGAGAGCAATGGATGCTGTTGTGCAGTTGGCTTCTCTTTTTTATTTGCTCCAGGATTCCAGGTTGTGGTATGGTGCTGCCCACATCTAGGGTTCCCATCTCAGTTGGCCTAATCTAGAGAGCCCCTCACTGATACGTCAGAGATTGGACTCCTTTGGGCTACATAGCAAGACTCTGGAGAGAGATGGGAGAGAAGAGAAAAGGAGAGGAGAGGGGAGGGGAGGGAAGAGGAGAGGAGAGGAGAGGAAAGAGAGAGAGACAGAGAGAGAGAGAGAGAGAGAGAGAGAGAGAGAAGAGGGAAAGAGAAAGAGAAAGAGGGAAAGAGGAGAGAGAGAGAGAGAGAGAGAGAGAGAGAGAGAGAGAGAGAGAGAGAGAGAGAGCGCACGCTTCATCTGTGCATTTGAGGCTCCAGGAAGGCAGCCGTCCATCACCCAAAGAAAAAGTCCATCTCTGGAATAGAATCTTCACCTTGGGCTTACAGCTCCCAGAACTATGAGGACTAGTTGCTTGCTGTTGACTGGACTGAGCTACTAAAAGGAAGACTCATTCACAGGAAATCCTTTGACTTTTATCACACAAACCCAGGAATCTTTGTTTTGCTCAGTGACCCAGCCCAGGTGCTTAGCACTTATTCCTCCGAGATCGATAAAAAGTTCACTCAGGGGAGGAAAGAGCTCGTTATTTAAGAACCATCATTATGGTCTGGAAGCCCATTGATAAAGCCTTTTAAAGATAAACATTTCAATGGTCTAATCCATACCAATTTCCTTGACAACAAGAAATAAGAGTTTCTTCTCAACATAAGTCACTGTGTGAATCTGGGTTACTTCGGGGTCTTTCCTACTCTTCATTTTACCGAATTTCACATAACCAAGGTGTCTCTAAGAAAAGAGAATAAGCATTTGAAAAGGAAGGCGCTCATGTGGAATCTAAACGGCAAGTTGTCCTTAACTTGGAGAGCAGAATTCCTCTGAATTTTTACTATGAAAGCTTTAGTAAATGGTTACAGGAGATGTATAAATAACAAGACATATTATTTGCTTCCTAGTGTGAATTTCAAGCCATGCCTGACAACATTTTCTCTAAAAAAAGTTTTCTTTCTGTCTTCCAAGAGGACAATGTTTTATTGTTTATGTTTAAACAGAAATGTGTGCCTACCACCATTACGCTTGCAATATCTAGTACACAATAGGTAATAAATATTTGTTCTATGACTGGATTTAGTGATTATTTGGGGGTTCATGGCTTCATATTTTGAGAATCAAATTTGCTTAGTAGCCTGTAATATTGGTATACAAATGCCATAGAACTACAGTCTGTTTCTGGTTCGTAGTACATCACAGTTTTTCCACGAAGAGCTAAAAGGTTCCGCCTACTTCAGCTTGTTTTAAAGCAAGTGGGCTTTTCTCTTGAGACTTACAGAAGATGGATTTGACTTCTGAGAATGTTTTCCGAGAACGGTGGATGGGGTTGTGTTGAACAGGGTTGACAAGCTTGTTTGTTCTTAAGGACTCTGTTGTTTGAAGCAGAGCCTAGAAGTCTGTATTTTCACATATACACTCTGAGGTGTAATTTTGAAAAAATTATCCAAGATTGCCTTTGTATAAAGATATATCATGGACTCTTTAATGTGCGCTACAGCTCCTCTCATTAAGAGGTAGACTCTCCCTGCCCTTGAGTCTAGGCTGGCACAGATCAACAGACATGGCAGAAGTCCCACTGGGACAGTTCTAATCGTGGTCTGTAAAGGCCTGACTTTCATGAATTCTTTCATTTTCTGCCACTGTGTGTTAGAACTCGATCTTCACCTGCTTTGTGTGTTAAATACTTGGTTCCCAGTGGTCAGCACTACTTGGTGAGGTGCTAGGAATATAGGAGCTAGGGTCTAGCTAAAGGAAGGAAGTTAATGGAAGAGTGTCTTTGAAGGTTCCAACTACTTCCTAGTGTCACCCCACCCCTTTCTCTGTTCACCACAAGAAAGAGAGAAAGAGAGAGAGAGAGCCTAAGACATATTCTTGCCCCCATAATGTTCTACTTCACCATGAGTTTTTAGAATCAAGGAGCCAAGAGCCATGAACTAAAATATCTGAAACCATGAGCTAAAATAAATATTTTTTCCTTTGTAATTTTCTCTCAAATACTTTGATCACAGCTTTGCAACAGTAATTACTATCTGTAAGCAATATTGATGATCAGAATATTGTAGATACCTATCACCCAGACGATGGCCAATCTACAAATAGACATTTTGGGTGAGACCATCCAAATCTACTGGAGAGCTGACCACAGACACACAAAGATACACAAGTGAGCCAAGCTAAGCCAAGCTGAGCTCCTGAGTCAGCAGAACCAGCGTTAGCTCAAATATCTGGATGGAAGAGGAGACTAATGTCTAACTACTGCACATCTTAATTCCTGCAATCAAACAGATTATGATTTTAGCATTATCCAAGAAGATCTGCACTTTTACATGAATAAAGACATATATCTGAATTCTAATCTTCATAAATCTTTGCAGTTTGACTCTTCTATCTATTAATACAAGTAGAAATAGAATGTAGGAGATGTTTATATTAATTACAGATAGTTTTTTTTTTTTAATTCACCAAAGAACACCAAAAATAGCACCAAGAATTGTGACTTTCTGAAAAGACAGTGGGTTAGGTTATGGAAATAACCAACAGCCCTTAAAACCATGATCTATAGGCACCACACACACTCTCAATACCCTGAATTTCAGTTTGCTCATTCTCAAAAATGGAGGACAAAACCCTGGCATATAAATGAATGGGGGTTTTTAATGTTTTCATGCCTGGAGTAATAGGCTAAGGTATATTAGTGATTTTTCAAGGAGTATGATTTGAGAGCCTGGAAATAGGTGCTGAATTCTTTTGTTTTCTAGCAGTAGATATTCTTTGGGTTTCCTCTTTTCCTTTGCCGAGTAGCAACACTGCATTTTAGCATTAATGATTAATGTCTATTGCTGATGTTTCCAGATTAATGCCTCGATGACTGGACAGGAAATCCTGTTCCAGTCCACAGGCAAGTTGCTTTAGCTCCTTATTAATCACCAAAGCATAAGCTGCACAGAGTCCCTGCTGCAAATGAGAGAGATAAATCCAGTCATATTGATAATTTTAAACTCGCCTCCAGGCAAGCTAGGAAGCCTACACGAAAGTGTTATAGCAAAAGGCTTGTCTGGAAGAACAGCGGAAATCAGGTTGTGGGAGCAACTTCCCATAGCCTCCTTTGGAGGCTGAAAAACAAGCTGCAGCCGTGATCCTTATGATCCGACAACAACAAAGAGCTATTTACATTCAATTACCACATTGATTAGAGGTTTAACAAGTGCATACATTTTCCTTTTATCAGCTAATAGGTTTTCTTATTGGAAAAAAAATCCAGGCATGGTCTTATTTACTATACATCTCATGACATTTTGAAATAAATAGAAGATACCACAGTAAACCGATCTAGGAAGAAGTTTCTGCTTTAAATCAATGTTGCTTGACCACTAAAAGAATCATATTACGTTTTGTTTTATACGAACTAGGTTCTGAGATGACAAGTGTATATTCTTTGAGAAATTCCTTAACAACCCAAGAAACGAATGAAATGAGCTAGGCATGGCTCCGAAGTGTAGCTTTTGTGCTTTGTAAAGTCTCTTTGCAAGGACACAATAGTTTCCTTTTATCCCTAAGCAGAAAGGTCATGTTTTATTGCACCCCTACTGCATTTGGCAGAATTTGGGTTCAGAGACTTCAACCTACTAAGTGTGAAGGTTTCACAGGTGAGAAACAATCAGTACCTACATTTAAAGTAAGTTTAAGGTAATTAAAAAGACCTACCTCTCACCTTCTTGTGCCTCTATCATTTTTATTTCAAAGGCATGAGAAAATATATAAACTCAGAAGAGATATCATATATATAAATAAAATATTTTAAATATTTTTACTTATATTAAGTAAAATCACATTTTAAACCTTATTTATTTATTTATTTATTTATTTATTTATTTAAGATTTCTGGCTCCTCCCCGCCACCGCCTCCCATTTCCCTCCCCCTCCTCCAATCTAGTCCCCCTCACTTATCAGCCCGAAGAGCAGTCAGGGTTAAAACCATTTATTAGCTGGGCTTGGTAGCCCACACCTTTAATCCCAGTATTCAGGAGGTAGAGGCAAGCGAATATCTATGAGTTCGAAGCCAAACTGGTCTACAAAGAGAGTTCCGGGACAGTCAGAGTTACACAGACAAACCTTGTCTTAAAAATCAAATAAGTAAATATATAAACAAAACCTTCTATTGATGGCGAAGAAATTGCAAAGTGGGTGAAGGCGCTGTGAGAGATCTCTGTGAACCTGTGCTTTAGACTGAATTGAGATTAGCAAACAAGTGGGACAGAGACGCTCTTCCCGGGAAGACCCCAGGAAAGCATAGGTTGGGGGAATATAGGTTCCGCTCAGGATGATTTAAGGGACCAAGTGTGGAATAGCGACTCAGGAGAGCCTCTGTCGCCCGTGTTAACCCAGTCTTCCTCCAGGTGCCAGTCCACAGGTGCTCGCTCTCTCAGTAAGGAGAATTATTTGTAAAAGCGAAGAGAAGCCTTGGGCTGTAGGCTTCCCGGGCAGGGCCTGCTCTAACATGTTCAAGACTCTGGGCTATATCCCCAACACCGCTAGAAAATCTCTGAAGGGAAGATTCAAGAGAACGATAGCTTTTATTGTGCAAGACTGCATGGCCCCACAACATTAGAATTTCCAAGAAATGAAGGAAGAGTCGCCCCCACCCTTTTACTCTAATTAGACAATTTTGACAATAAAGAAGCGCTACCCTTTCTACAGAATGGTTTTTCCCAGAAACCCTTCTTTTTTTCATTATTTTTAAATTCTTCCATATAATATATTTTGATGGTATTCTTTTCCCTTTAACTCTGCCCAGATTCTCCCCCACTAACCTAACCACCTAAATTCACCTAACTAGATCCTCTCTTTCTCTCTCTCTCTCTCAAAAAATAAATAAATAAATAAATAAAATAGACAATAAAAAAATTACTAAAACAGAAAATGTCTTAGTTAAGGTTTCTATTGCTGTGAAGAAACACCATGACCACAGCAGCTCTTGTAAAGGAAAACATCTAATTGTGGTGGCTCACTTACAGTTCAGAAATTTAGTTCATTATCATTATGGCAGCACATGGTAGCGTGCAGGCAGACATGGCACTGGAGAGGTAGCTAAGAGTTCCACATCTTGCTCAGGGAACAGGAAGTAGTCTCTCTCAAGGGGCATGGTTTGAGCATATATGAGACCTCAAAGCCCACCTACACAGTAACACACTTCCTCCAACAAAACCACACCTATTCCAACAAGGCCACCCCTCCTAAAAGTGCCACTCCCTTTGGGGGCCATTTTATTATCCAAGCTCCCACAAAACAACAGCATGAAAAAATTATGGAGTCCATTTTGAGTTGGCCAAATACTCTCGAACATGGTGCTTGCCCTGGAGGATGGTTGATACACCCAGCATCACTCCATTGATGGTTGATACACCCAGCATCACTCCATAGACGGTTGATACACCCAGCATCACTCCATAGATGGTTGATACACCCAGCATCACTCCACTGATGGTTGATACACCCAGCATCACTCCATTGATGGTTGATACACCCAGCATCACTCCATAGATGGTTGATACACCCAGCATCACTCTAATAATGGTTGATACACCCTGCATCACTCCATTGATGGCTGATACACCCTGCATCACTCCATTGATGGCTGATACACCCTGCATCACTCCATTGATGATTGATACACCTAGCATCACTCCAGTGCAGGAGACTGCTTTTCCCTTTCTCTTCATGTATTAATTACAATTATTTTCTTGGTTGGGGTGAAATGTATGTCTATTTCCCCTTTACCATGCTGGAATTTTATGTGGTTTGAACTTCTGCCAGCTTTATATATGCTCTCACAGTCTCTGTGAGCTCATATGTGCATCAGCCCTGTTGTAGCTGAAACATCCAGTGCCCTTGGAGTCATCCACCTGTCTCCTCTTCTATATAGATCATTGAACCTTGAAGAGAGAGTTTGATAAAGACATCCCATTTATGGATGAATGCTCTAAAGAGTCTCATTCTCTGTACATTCTCCACTTGAGAATCTCTTTGTTAATTACCATTTGTTATAAGAAGCCTCTCCGATGAGGATTAGGTAATACACTGATTTATGGGTAAAGCAATGTATCATCAGGAGTGATTTTACTGCTATGTTCATTTAGCAGAATAAAAGTAATATATTTCCCCCTATGCCCTGAAGTCTATCTAATCTCAGGTCGTTGGATACTTTATCAGTGCCAGATATGGGTTCTATCTCATAGAGTGGATCTAAAATCCAATTTTTAAAAAGTGTTGGTTACTACCATAACATTTGAGCCACTATTATACCAATATTTCTGGCAGGCAGGCCATTGTTGTAGGTTAGAGTACTCATAGCTCGGTGATAATGGTGATTGCTTTTCCTCTGTGGCAATGTTGATAGTACCTTCTAGCCCCATGAATGCAGGTCAATAGGTTTAAAGCTCCTAGTTGGGCACCAGCTCAGTTCCTCATGTTCGATGACAAAAGCAAATGATAAAATCGTGACGTTTGCTAGTAAATGCTTGGTGCTAGAAACAATCAATATAAGGGACATAACCCAGACCCCCAAAGACAAACATTTCATGTTTACTTATATATATATATGTCAGTTTTTAGTTTTAGATATGTGTGTTTAATCCAGAATAACCACAGAGGTTGGGTAGCTGGGAAGGGACCAGAGAAAAGCAGGGAATCTTCTAAGGAAGGGCAAATAAAATATAGTGTTATATAGAGATAAAGAGGAAACTAGAGTAGAATGGGGAGAGGCAATGGAGGGCAGAGTAAAGGAAAGAATGCTGTGTGGAGGGACAAGGAAAGCCCTTTTGAAAAGCCATACAGACACCTACTACTTCGTAAAATAGATATACACATTAAAGGAATGTAATATGATATTACACACGGATAGTTGGTCAATTTCCCCAAAATTATGTTGGATGTTTTTGTATCATGTGCAATATGTTTTTCTTCAGTTGATAATAGGACATCTTGTTCTGTTTCGGTGATTTTTTTTTAATAAACATTACTTTTTGATACAATGAGTAACCATTGTGGTGAATGAGGCAGAGTTCAGGTAGCATAGGCCGGCCTACCGTGCCCTGCAGAGTTAAAAATGACCTTGAACTCTGTTCCTCTGGCCTTCCCTCAGGTGCTGAGATTACAGATGTGTGCAGATGCGTGCAGTGCTCAGCGACCAACACTTTAAATGGAGTCTTAATCTCTGCTAGCATTAACTCCTTCTTAATCTTCTCTTAAAAAGATTTCTACTGTATCAATTGTTCATTGCTGCATAAAAAAAAATGGCCACGTATTCGGTGGCTAACTGTAGCAGTTTTATCTCCTCAGTTTCCAGGTCAGGAGATTCACAAGGACAAACCAGTTTTCAAGTGTCAGAGAGGGAGTAATTCTCCTCAGACACGGGCAGTCATCTTCCGAGTTCATAGTCTTTTACAGAATCCATTTGCTTGTGGTTGTAACCTACCTGTTTCCTTGTTAGCTGTCACATGGGGACTAATTTCAGCTCCTGGAAGCCACCAGCGTTGCTACTGGCAGTTTATAGCATGAGTGATGATCACCTTGCAGACCAACAGCAACATATCGCCTCTTTTTATTTTCCTGTGAAGGATCCTCCGATTAGGTCAGCTAAGCAAGGATAGTCACCCTGTTAATTAACTCATAATCAACAAATTAGTAACACAGACAGGAATCTGACATTCACCACACCCCAGGTTTTACCCCAGGCTGGCGAGAAAATGAAAGTATGTCTACCAGGGGAGCCGCAGTTTTGAGTCCATTTTCAAACCTTGTTGCCTGCCTTCCTTGCTTGGGTGGTTAATTTTATGTCTCAACTGGACTGAGCTAGAGGGTACACAGATATTGGGTCACATGTTATCTTTATTGTGTCTCGAGGGTGCTTCTGGAGATCAGCACTTGGATTGATCAACTGCGCAGAGCAGATTTTCCTCCCGGAATGAGTTTCGTTCACTCATTAAAGTCCAGAGAGGAACAAAAAGCTCCAGTTTGAGGAGCTACTGCTGCCTCGGAGATGGATGCTGGCTTCATCTTGCCTTTGGCCTCAGGAGAAAGCATTGCCTCTTTCCAGGTTTCTAGTGTATTGGCTCTCAGACACCCTTCGCTGTCTTAGGTCTCCAGTTTGCCAACTTCATGCTGGAACTTGTCAGCTTCCACCATTGTATAAAGCATCTTTGCAAAGATGGGTTTGTGAAATGTTTGTTCATTCTGATTCTCTGGAGGACATGGACTAAATCAGATTTTGGTGCCAAGACTGGTTCGAGATGAACCAATTTTAAGGATAATTTGTACAAATTTATTTGAGAATTTCTGAAATTGGCTCTCTAATGAGATTCAAAATGCTAACGAACTATTTTCATTAGTTAGGAGAACATTGACAGGCATGGCCTGGCATCAGAGAGGCAGAAAATGTTGTCATTGGGTACTTTTAATCAACTACTTATAAGAATCTGGGATAGTATGCACATAAACTTTAGCGCTTTTTTATTAACTAATGAATATAATGAGGTTGGATGACTATTCTAAATGTCACTAGACAAAGTGACAAAGGAACGAATGTACCGAGATCCAAATGCTCAAATTACTTGAAAATTTCTTCATGGGCTTAAAGTGCCTTTTTCTTTGAGCCTGGGTCTCCCAGACTGGGAGACCTCCATCTACCCCCAGAGAGTAAGGATTAAAGCATGCCACAATGACCAGCTTTGAAGTCCACTTTTACCTTTGCAAACCACAAAGATAGGATGGCAGAAAATCACAGACAGACTCTCATCCTATAAATGGGTCAACAACAACATAAACTGAATGTTCAATCTTGCAGTATATCGACTGTATGAGTGAGGGGAATGAGTCAGGAGGAATAGAGCCTTGAACACTGTAAGAAGATGTGCAGACATGGTGCCTATAACACACAGCAGGATCAGAGCACCCGTCAGAATATTCCGATATAGGTTTGTAGTATTGTCATGTCGATGAGGTATTCCTAGAAGCAAAATAGATAGGAAACTTCTCAAAGTTTTATTTAAACAGTAGAAGTAGACTAGATTAGGGTAAGTAAGAAGTGAAGTTGAAAAACAGCAGAAATAAACAGAGTTTGGACTTTCAATTTCTGGATTTGAGCCAGCTAGTTTATAGATTTAGCATCCTCTGAATGTAAATGAGGCCAAATCTTCTTGAGAAAACACCCTGATCTGCTGCCAAAAATATCTACTCTTTCTCTTACTCTTACTCTCAATCTTCCCTAATGGACCTATGACTTTTTCCAGAGTCTCTCTGCGTTAAGGCAGAAAATGTCAGGTCTGTGTGGATTACTGGATAGAATCTCTGAACTGACACTATTTCAAGATACCCACAAATGCTAGTGTTGGCCATGAGTTAGAGTAAGAAGTTATGGAAGAAAATCTTTATCTCAGATCTGCATACAGTCCCCAAACTCAACCGGTGGTTATTCCTCCAGATCTACAAAGCATAATTGAGATGAACAGACTCAGCAACTGATACAATCCCCATACTGAGTCCCTGGCCTGTGAATCTGGTGTCATTAAGGTTAGAAACGAGGGATGGAAATGACTGGAGGCATCTCTACCTAGGAAAAAAAAATACATCAAGGGCAAAACTGTATGCTAGAGGGGCTACAGTGACTAAGGACTCATGGGACATAAGAACAGTGACTCGCACCACAAATGCATTCAGTTCTAGAGAAAATAATTCGATCTCAGAGAACAGCAGATCCTCCAGGTGGTGACTCCAATTCCAGTTCCTGAACCAGGAGTGGTTTCATTGCTTGAGTGAATTAATACATCGTTACTGCATTGCAAGCTATTAATAGCAAATGCCTTCTGCTCCATCCATGTCAATAAGAGCCATCTGAGGCTGTTGGCTCTCCATTGTCTTAGTATTATATCATCAACACCCTACCTCAGGGGTATAAAATGCGTTAGTCTTTTGCCATAATTTAGTTTGCAGGGTCCCAACTAAACTTTCCTTCCTTGAGCTACCACACTGGTCTACTATGCTGAAGAATGATGCTGATTGAACCCAATGAGCATGGGACAGCTTCTGTTCCAGTTGTACTGATAAAGCATATGTATGTCAGAGAGCTGAAAATAAACTCAACTAAAATTCAGGGAGCTTCTTCTTCAGTGCAACTTTGAGTGGTTCCATGGTATGAGGCATATTAAGAAGGACATCTTTCTTAAGGTGATGAGGAAGCTGTTGAATCTGTGCTTTTGATACACAAAAGGAAAACACCGTTCCTAGAGGACCTGTTTAGATTTTGGATGTAAGATATTTATCTCATGGGAGGTTGCTTTTGCCCATTTACTTAGTGCCCTGAAAAACGGCTATGCGGAGACGAGAATAAGAGAAAACTCTAACATAGGTCCACAGCATTGGAGAAATTGCTCTATCATGTGAGCCAGTTGACCCAGGAGATCCAATGGTGTGTGAAGATAGGGATGCTTTTTGAAGCCTTTGGCAAGTCGCTATCCAAAGAAGAATGGGCTCGTAGGATTTTAGAACAAAGTTCCACCATTCTCCGTGTATATGTATAATTATCTACTAATTCATGGATCGTTGACATTGATTTTGTTGGATGGTCAACTTTTTAAGAGGAGAATTGGTAACAAAAAAATCTGCAGAAGAGAAATATTAATAAAAAAACTCTGGATGTCTTTAAAGTAGTTT
Source organism: Chionomys nivalis (assembly GCF_950005125.1). NCBI lineage: Eukaryota > Metazoa > Chordata > Mammalia > Rodentia > Cricetidae > Chionomys > Chionomys nivalis. The sequence continues at coordinate 116,674,907 of NC_080087.1, forward strand.
ATAGTCCCAAGTTATATTCCTGTCATGGCATCTTCAGTCAGGCCAGAGAGGAGTGAATGCATGACTAGTGCCCATCTTGTTTTCTCTCTTTTATACAGCTCAGGATCCCGGGGCCAGAGAATGGTCCTATCCATACTTAAGGTGATGTAATCAAGATAATTCCCTTGTTGTTTGACACCCTGCTTAGGGAGACATGAACAAATGTCTACCCACCCCAGACAGGGGACTGATGACAGGGTAAGTATAAATACCACTGAAGCCCAACTAGGTGAATCAATGAGTTTTATTGGGTTACTAACAGAAGCAGAAATGACTCAGATGACTCAATGACCAAACGGCATGAGTGACGGTTTGTAAAAACTATAAACCTGGAGCACACTGCATGCCCTGCAGCAGCCCAATAGGTTTGAGAGTGTCCCCATTCCAGGCAGCTCAGCTGGTCTGAGGGACTGCTTATTTATGCCTGAGGACTTGAACTAATGTGGTCAGTGTCAGTGACTTCCTGAAGCCTTTAAATTATTTACTTCCTGAGTTTAAGGAGCTTCCTGCAGGCTGGGATCTTTCAACTCCCCTTAAAGCACCTGTTGTTTCACCTTTGTTTTAACATCTTGTGTCTTAAGGAGTTTACCTACCTATAATTTTGGAGGACACTGCTACAAGCATGCCCAGAGGTCCATCCCCCTTCAAGTTGATAGTTAACACTAACAATAGTGATGATAGATAGATGATAGATAGATAGATAGATAGATAGATAGATAGATAGATAGATAGATAGATAGATAGATAGATAGAGATTGATAGGGCAATAAGTTTATATATATATATATATAAAACACATATATATTGATAGTTAGATAGGTGATGGAATTGTGATTAATACACTTGTCTTTATGATTTTCCAAATAACTTCAGAAGATTTTGAAAATGTTTCTTAACTTGTTCATGAGGCAAATATCTTATTGAAGCTTAGTGTACATATAGAAAACCATACAGATTACAAATGCATACCTATAGTTTTACAAAATTCATACTTCCTTCACTGATATCCAGAACATTAACCCTTAAATACTCCCTTCCAGCCTTTATACCCCAAGAATAATGATGAACCAAAGTTCCTCCATTTTGTCCTCCACCTTTATCTTGTGTCTTGTGTAAGCTATTTCCTGTAAAACATTCCAGTCCTAAGAAATGACTAGGGACAAAAGTAACAGGGTAGCCACCTGGAAAGTACAGATAACTGCAGAATGTCCCCGCCTGAAAGTCAGCTGATAAGAAAACGTGACAATGAACAGGTGAGGTTCGAAATAAGATCTTCTGAAAAGTCCCTAGACACAAGCCAATCAGGATTGAACCCGTCACCCCACACGCTGCTAATGTAACTTTTCTGGATTTTGCCTTTAAATAATGCCCTCTTGCCGCTGCTGCCACAGTTGCTTTGACGAGGTCCCTGCCAGCTTGCATTGTGCATACAATAAACCTTGCTTTTGCATGTTGGGGAGTCAGTCTCCCTGGTAATCTTTTGGGGTTCCCACGGACTGGGCATAACAGACAAGTTGTTTGCAACCACATCCTAACACCATAAATGGGATTGTCTGGTTTTGAACTTTACATAAGTAGAGTTATACAATATTAGGTCTAAAGCCCCCTTCCTATAATCCACTACTCCCTATCTGCACAACTTACTGTTCTGGCTGATTTCTATTCTCTGCTCTCTCGAGTTCTCTGTCTCTCCTGTTGTGCTCTATCTTCTACTTCCATTATTCTCTACCACTCTCCCACTTACCAAGCCCTGGCCATGTCTACTCTGCTTTCTCACTGTTCTGGACTTCTCCAAATGCCTCTGGCTCTTCTCTCTCTGATCTCTAAAATCTTCCCCTACCGTGTTTTCAGATTACACACAATACTTGATTTTTGTATCTGTCTTACCAGAGACAATGAAGGACTCTGGCCAGTTTGAGTGTGGCAAGCATGGCTCTGGCAGGCCTTTCCCTTTTCCATTCCCTCTGCCTTGCTAAAATACCGTTAGATTACATTCCTAAAGCTAGCCACCAAGGTCTAGTCCCTTATTTAGTCACTTCCTCCTCTTGAGGCTGAACACCAAAATCCAGCTATCAAAGTATTGAAGTCCAGCAATTAAAACCCCCCTCTGAATCATTTAATTAACATGACCAATTAAAATTAAACACCCTATTTTAACACAGAATTTCTCATTTTACCTTTATAAACCGTCATTTGCCTATGGACTAAGTCTGTCTCCTCTCTATCCAGAGGCAGTTCTTTGCACCCACCTCCCTGCCCCTTTTCTCTTGTTCTCTTCCCCTTCTCCCTGGTTCTTTATCTCCTGTCTTTGTCTTTTATCCCCTGCCCTCTGTCCCTGTGTGGTAAATGAATCTCTTTTGTGCTAAGAACTTGGTCTTGGAGGTCCTGAGTCATTCATTACTTTTTCTTTCAGACGACATGTTCAGGAAGTTCCTGTTCCATAAGATGTAGCATGTAGTTGCTCATTCTGATTGTTGTATAGTACCCCACAGCAACCTTTTCTACATTCTGATGGTTTATTCTGTGTGTGTGTGTGTGTGTGTGTGTGTGTGTGTGTGTGTGTGTTTGCTGGAGATTAGACTCAGTGCCTCACACATGCTAGGCAAGTACTATTCCTCTGAGCTATACCTTTGGTGGTTTTTTTCTTTTTCTTCAAATTTTATTTTTCTATTATATACATTGGAGTTTTGCCTACATATTGGAGGGTGTGAAGTCTCCTGGAACTGGAGTTACAGACAGTTGTTAGCTGCACTTGCTGGGAATTGAACCCAGGTCCTCTGGAAAAGTAGTCGGTGCTCTTAATATCTGAGCCATCTCTCCAGCCCCATGGTGCTTATTTCTTGCTTTTGACCATAAAAAAAAAAAATTATTCTGCCATGAGCATTCATGGATGTGCTTTGGCAGTGATATATCTAGGAATCTTTTAATTGAAGTACTCATTAATGTATTATGTAACTTGGCCAGAGTCAAACACCTATTTTCTATGCTGAAAGAATATGAAAGATCTCTCAATTGATGAAAATTAAGTATCCTTCCAAACACACTTCCGCACTTGTCTAGAGATGAAATGAAGATAAAAGAAATTCTGACTCATCTTTCCCAGCCAGAGTTGCACCCTCTTGCCAAAGCACTGAGTGTAAGTACAAGGCATTTGCTTCTTCTTATTTCTCAACAATGTTCAATGTGCTTAGTCATTACTGTTCCCAATATACTCTTTAGACTGGATTGCTGGTCAAGCCTTGTTCATTCACCCTTGGGCATCTAACATTTACTTTGCACACAGACTGGAGGGCTCTAAGCAGAACTTTGGGATTTTGGGGAGACTTCTTTTTTATTGATTACTTTTTTGAAATGATATTTCCTCTTGAGCCATTCTTTTGCTTACAATCTTAATTCACATTTTTTTAAAAAAATCTGCATCCAAAATACTCAATAAAATAGTGGCAAACTGAATCCAAGAACATGTCAGAAAAATCGTCCACCATGACCAAGTCATCTTCATCCCAGAGATGCAGGGATGGTTCAACATGCAAAAATCTGTCAATGTAATCCAACATATAAACAAAATAAAAAATAAAAACCACATGATTGTCTCATTAGATGCCGAAAAAGCCCTCAACAAAATAAAACACCCCTTTATGATAAGGGTCTTGGAGAGAGCAGGGATACAAGAAACATACCTAAACATAATTAAGGCAATATACAGCAAGCCAACAGCCAACATCAAGCTAAATAAAGAGAAACTTAAAGCTATCCCACTAAAATCAGGAACAAGACAAGGTTGTCCACTTTCTCCATATCTATTCAATATAGTTCTTGAGGTCCTAGTTAGAGCAATAAAGCACCAAAAGGAGATCAAGGGGATAAAAATCAGAAAAGAAGTCAAACCCTCACTATTTGCTGATGATATGATAGTTTATATAAGCTCCCCAAAAATTCTACCAAGGAGCTTCTGTAACTCATAAACACTTTCAGTAATGTAGCAGGATACAAGATTAACTCAAAAAAATCAGTAGCCCTCCTTTACATAGATTATAAATGAGCCGAGAAAGAAATCAGAGAAACATCACCCTTCACAATAGCCAAAAATAGCATAAAATATCCCAGAGTAACTCTAACCAAACAAGTGGAAGGCTTGTATGACAAGAGCTTTAAATCATTGATGAAAGAAATTGAAGAAGAACAAGAAAATGGAAAGATCTCCCATGCTCTTAGGTAGGCAGAATTAGCATAACAAAAATGACAATCATACCCAAAGCAATCTACAGATCCAATGCAATGCCCATCAAAATCCCAGCAAAATTCTTTATAGACCTCAAAAGATCAATACTCAACTTCATATAAAAAATCAAAAACCGGCCGGGCGGTGGTGGCGCACGCCTTTAATCCCAGCACTTGGGAGGCAGAGGCAGGCGGATCTCTGTGACTTCGAGACCAGCCTGATCTACAAGAGCTAGCTCCAGGACAAGCTCCAAAAAAACACCACAGAGAAACCCTGTCTCGAAAAACAAAACAAAACAAAACAAAACAAAAAAAAAAAACCCAAGAATATCCAAAATAATTCAGTGTAATAATGAACCTCTAGAGGCAACACAATCCCTGATTTCATACTCTACTACAGAGCTACAGTACTGAAAACAACATGGCATTGGCATAAAAACAGACAGGATGACCAATGGAATCGGATCAAAGACCTGGATATCAATCCAGACACGTACAAACACCTTATTTTTGAAAAGAAGCAAAAAAATATAAAATGTAAAAAAAAAAGCTTATTAAACAAAGGTACTGGCATAACTAGATATCAACGTGTAGAAGAATGAAAATAGATTCATATCTATCACCATGCACAAAACTCAAGTCCAAATGGATCAAAGACCTCAACATAAAACCAACCACACTGAATATATTAGAAGAGAAAGTAAAAAGAACACTTGAACGCATTGGCAAAAAAGACCACTTCCTAAATATCACAGAGAGAAACAACTAATAAAGGGAGCCTCCTAAAACTGAGAAGCTTCTGAAAAACAAAGGACACAGTCAACAAGACAAAACAGCAACCTACAGAATGGGAAAAGATCTTTACCAACCCCATATCAGATAGATGTCTGATCTCCAAAATATAGAAAGAACTCAAGAAACTGGTCTTCAAAACAACAAATAATCCAATAAAAAATGGGATACAGACCTAAACATAGAACTCTCAATAGACAAATCTAGAATGGCTGAAAGACACTTAAGGAAATGCTCAACATCCTTAGCCATCAGAGAAATGCAAATCAAAACAACTCTGAGATTCCATCTTACACCTGTAAGAATGGCCAAGATCAAAAACACTGATGACAACTAATGCTGGAGAGGATGCAGGCTAAAGGGAACTTCCACTCCTGCATTGCTGGTGGGAGTGCAAACTGGTACAGCCATTTTGGAAATCAGTAAGGCAATTTCTCAGAAAATTAGGAAACAACCTTCCTCAAGGCACAGCAATACCACTTTTAGATACATACCCAAAGGATGCTCAATCATACCACAAGGACATGTGCTCAACTATGTTCACAGCAGCATTATTTGTAATAAACAGAATCTAAAAACAACCTAAATACCCCCAATGAATGGATAAAGAAAATGTGTTACATTACACAATGGAATACAGTGGTGAAAAAAATAATGGCATCTTGAAATTTACAGGCAAATGGATGGATCTAGAAAATATCCTACTGAGTGAGGTAACCCAGACCCAGAAAGACAAACATAATATGTACTCACTCATAAGTGGCTTTTAGACATAAAACAAAGAAAAACCAGACTACAATCCACAACCTCAGAGAACATTGACAACAACGAGGACCGTAAGAGAGACATACATGGATCTAATCTACATGAGAAATAAAAAAGGACCAGATCTTCTGAGTAAATTGGGAGCATGGGGATCGTGGGAAAGAGTAGCAGGGGAGGGAGAGGAAGGAAGGGGAGAGCAGATAAAAATATATAGCTCAATAAAAACAAGAAAGGAAGGAAAGGAAGGAAGAAAAGAAAGAAAGAAAGAAAGAAAGAAAGAAAGAAAGAAAGAAAGAAAGAAAGAAAGAAAGACGTTTCCCTTGGAAATAATACACTAATTGGTTATCCAATACAATATGGTCACCCCTAAGAAACATACATACAAGTAATACTAGACAGACTGAGCAGGTTATATTTAATAGGGTATGTTTGTGTGTGTGTGTGTGTGTGTGTGTGTATAAACATGTATGCCTGTTACAACAATTAATGAAAAATGAGGCTATTTGTTTCAAAGAGATCATGGAGGTATATGTGGGAGGGTTTGGAGGGAGGAAAGAGAAAATAGTGCAATTATAATCTCAAAAAAATTAAAGAAATATTTCTAAAAGCAAAAATACTCTGCATTCATAAAATCTTAGATATGTCTTACTATGTCAAAAAAATTCCTTTGGGACTAATAGTCATCAAAGTGTACCATGAATTGACCAAATAGTCTGCCTTAACTGGAAAAAGTGTCGAGTGGATTGTACAGGGCTGAGGTCTTTTGTGTTTACGTATTACTGATGATCTGAACTGGTTCTGTAAGTCTTCGTTAGAATAACACCTGCTAAGGTGCCTGATCCTGGTAGCGCCCAGCCTTGGTGAGAGACATGTTTTAGAATAAATGAGCCCACTCAAACTCTCTACAGGCAGGTAAGTATGTGTCCATTGTCACCTGATCTTCCGTACTCTGTAACCTATGTACACTCTTTCCTGTGCAACGGGAATCCCCAGTAGCAGTTAAAGGCAATGGGAAAACTAACCCTACAACGAATCAGGTGACAGTCTGAGTTGCCTATAGATCCTATCGCTTCCATTAAGCTCCCCAACTTTAGATATTCTAGAAAGAGTAGTATACAACACTTGGTCTTTTCTGAGGAAGCAGGCACTCTGGCATCCAAAGCTCACTCCCACTCCAATGTCCTACCTGAAACCATTGCCATTGCCAGCTTCTCCATTTGATCAATCGTCTCTCTGTGGAACGAATGGCAGCTCCCCTCAACTAAAACTCCCCATTCTAGGAGCAATTCCAATGGAGCTCCAGGAGAATCTGGGTGAGTAGGATGTTGGTGGAGATGGAAGAGGTTAGCGACCATCATTATGAAAGGCTACTGGTCTCTGACTTCCCACCATCTCTCTGCCTCTCCCCATTTCCTTCTTTTTTTTTTTTTTTTTTTTTTTTTTTTTTTGGTTTTTTGAGACAGGGTTTCTCTGTGACTTTGGAGCCTGTCCTAGAACTTGCTCTGTAGACCAGGCTGGTCTCGAACTCACAGAGATCCGCCTGCCTCTGCCTCCCGAGTGCTGGGATTAAAGGCGTGCGCCACCATTGCCCCATTTCCTTCTTGAATGCATTTGTCCCCATTCCATGTCTGCTGAGGCAACAGCCATACAGATGCAAATTAGGTAAGCTCAGGGGAGCAGCCTGGCCCACACTTTTTGTAGGATATCCAAAGTGTTTGAGTTTTATAACAATTGATTTGTCATCTCTTCTTTGTCAGCAACTTAAAAATAGTATGAAAGTTTTCAGGTGATGAAAGGAATTTTATAATCACATCATTTCAGCTATAAATACTATGAAGATCTAGAGAAGTGTGACAGTGATGAGGAACCAGTTAAAGCAGGGTGAAGAGCAGCCCGAGGAAGAGGCAGATGAGCATATACCACCAGAATGATAGCAATCACGGAGCCCTTCAGAAGTCTGGATGAACATTTCACACAAATGGAATACTGTATACAGAAATGTTGATATAGAAGAAAGCTTGACTTGTTTGGGAGAATGAGAAATAACTCATGTTCTTTACAATAAGCATTTGGAAATACACCTTTTGCCTAGACACTGGCAAGGTTACACTCCCCACCTTCAGTCTACCACTGAAAAGCTCCATCCACTCAATAATGAGAATGCATGGCAAGACTTCGTCTCATAATGAAAAGGAAGGATAGGAAATTGGGAAATCGCTCTAGGAAAAAAATGTTCTAGAAGCAAATTCTATGTAAATATATAGTTATATCTTTGACTTGGACGTCACTAATGTAAAAATCATTCTTATCCACTTCTCTGTGCTATATATTCATATAAACACAAACTTCAGTTAATTATCATCTGCTGCTATCCAGACATGCTATAAAATGAGGTAAGTAATTGAATTAAAAAGGTCCTGGTACCCAGGAGACAGCCATCTATAACTCTGGTCATGATAACCAAGAATATTTTAGAGAATAAGATGAACTAGACACAGAAAAATGTTTCTTGGTGTGGGTGCTGCCAGCAACAAAGTAAACACCATTGCATTGTTTTGAAAGAGAAATTATTAAAATGTATCTAGGATTAAGTCATGGGAAAACTGAAATTAATCTCATAGTACTCGTTCCTAGACATGGACTACAAAATACTATGTTTCTTAGGAAAGGTTAAAATTTCACCTTAAAAAAATTAAGAAGCCACTCAAACTTTTCTTCCCAGAGTGAAGCATGACCAGGATACTTTGCTTTAGCCTCAGCTGCTCTGAGCAAGAGTCCCAGCCAAATGGGTTTCTCCTCCAAAAGTCCTACTTCCACACAGGAAGTCAAGGCTGAACTCTGTGCCAGCAAGCAGTGTGAGGTACCTCAGCAGAACAGTAAAGCCGTGGAGGCTCTCCACCTTGGCTACTATAGCCCTCAAGAGACTCCACGACCTACAAGGTCTTCTCTGAGCTTGGCTAATTTCTATTTTACACCTGGGAGCTCTTTTTTCGATGGGGCTCATAGCCAGTTCATTGTGGTGGGATGATACATGGCTCTAAGCCATTCCCATCAACCCATCCAGTCACTGACAAGATATGTGTATCAGTTTGATGAAATGGGGCTCAGCCCCAGTCACTTGGTCAGCTCTTTTAAAACAGTGACAACCATCAAGTTGTGACATAGCTATATAATTCTAAGACCTCCCTAACATCATCCTTCATGACACCATTTACCCCACTTGCATGATCCCTAAGATTGTCAGTGGTGGATTTTTTTCTCCCATGATCGGATTATGCTATGTGCCATAGGTCACCTTAAGATAGGACAATTGTCCAGATGAACATGACCTAAGATCATGAGCCGTTTTCAATTTCTCCAGTTGTTACAAAAGTCAGTCGTGTGGACTGGAGGATTGGATGCATCTGGCTGGTGTGAAGATGGGAGAAACCACATGTCAATGAATCAAGCAGTACAGAGAGAATGAGAGCAGTCCCTGGCAGACAACCTGAAAGAAATGCAACCTCGCTTTTGCAACTGTATGGCGTGGAATTATGTCAGTGTTCTAAAGGACTTGATGGTTGATACTTCCCTTAGAGCCCACAGACAAGAAGACTATTTGAGTGATCATTTGACTCTAGTTTTGAGACACTGAGAAGGACACTATCATGTCTAGACATCTGACCTATAGAGTTATGAGCTAAGAAACATTTTTTAAACTCCAAAGGTCTATGGTACAACAGAAATGTAATACACAGCGTCAGTAAATTCTCTGTGTGTCTCTATCTGTCTCTCTGTCTTTGTATCTGTCTGTGTCTGTGTCCTGAGTCATCAAGTGAAGTGTGTGATCCCAGGATGGGTCCTGGGATAACCAGCTTAGTAGCAGTCCAGAATTATCAACAATGCATTATTTAAAATTGTATATGTTCCCCTAAACCCATGTCATCTAATTCTGTGATATGTGAGTGGTATATATGTATTGAAGATACAGAATGTAGCCTGTGTTCTTTATGTGTGACCCTGATTTATGTAAAAACAAATGAAAAGGGCACCCTGTGATGATGACATCTGAGACAGAATAAAGAAGACAGAGAAGAGAAATGGAAGGAAGAGGAGGGAAAGAAGATAGGAGGATGGAAGAAAGGGAAGGGGGAAAGAGAATGATAATGTAGTATTTCAGTTATCTATTGATACATTTAAGAATAATCCTAAAACAACGGTTTGGTGAGTAGCTACTTTATTTTCCTGATACGATAGATGAAATGGTAGCGTTTTTCCTTCCCATTTCTGTTATCTTGGGCTACAGATATCAAAGAGACTTTAGCTGGACTAGGAGTTCAAGATGATACAGTTACAGGACTAACAACGGTGCCAAATGCTCTCGGGATGCTAGCAAGGACCATTGATCACAATCTGTAGCTCTCTGTGTGGTGTCACTATGCACCTTGTGTTCTTCTCAGCATGACAGCTGGGTATCGAGAAGCAGAAATCATCCATTCTCCTTAGGTATGGGTCCAGAAACATGAGAATGCCACATTCTCTGTATCATAATGGACAGAGTCCACCATCAGAATCATTCTGATTGAGGAAAAGGAGACAGAAGTTCTGCCTCTTGAAGTAAAAAGAGAGGTACACAAACAGGTTGGGGAAGAACTGCTGGAGACATCACTAAAAGCAGCATTAAAGGAGGTTCTCTATATGTCACTACCACCACCTTCTTCTGCTTCTTGACACAGAAGCCATGGCCTTCTAAAGCTAGATCAGACCATATCATCCTCCCCCTGGGGTGTCACAATACTCTACAGGGGAGGTCTATGTGCTGCTCCTGTAATTGACCCTCTCTGAGCCCAACCTCACGCCCTCCTTGTGATACAATGGCTCTCTGAATTTCAAACTTGGTTCTCCTGGCTGCTCCTCAAACCTTCCAGACACATTCCTATCTCAAAGATTTTGCCTTTGCTCTTTTCCCTCCTGTCTGTCTCGAATGTGCTCAGCAGGTAACCACAAGGTTTCTTCCCTCAAATCAGACATCAGGGAAGCTGATTTGACTACCCTAGACAAAACAACAACCTCTATCATCTCACTGTCAGGTGCCATGCTGAGTCCTTCCAAAATTCGCATGCTGAAGGAAGTTCAAAGCCCTTAAGTGGGTGTTCTTTGGAGTAAGAAAATAATTAAAATTAAATGAGCTTCTAAGAGTAAAGTCCCTTACCTGGTAGGATTGATGTCTCTATAAGAAGAGACAGTGGCAGAGAGCCAGAGAGCATTCTCTCCCTCTTTCCCTACTCTCTATTTCTCTCCCCACGCTCTTCCATTTTCCCATCCCTTGTGTGAGCACACTGCAGAAAACCGTCTACAAACCAGGAAGAAAGTTCTTTCTGTGAAGCAAATGCGTCAGTTTCCTTACCTTGGACTTCCAGCCTCTAGAACAATGAGAGAAAGAATTTCCATTGTTGCAGCCTCACCAGCAACCTCTGTCCCCCTCCCTCGGTGGATTTTTTCCCACTCCCCATATCATCAGCTGCATGATTCCACATTATCTACTGTTTGTGCTTTTGTGTCACCCAACAACGGGCTCCATGAGGAGAGACTTTATTTTAATCATTGCTGTTTCTAGAACCTCTAAAAGATGCCACCAATACATATTTGATGCGAGAGCTGAATGAATGAGAAAAACTAGGGATACTTTTGTGCATTCACTAATAAAGAGAGAGCTCTGTTCCCTCTCCAGCTGGAAGATAAGCATGACTCCCTGTTTCCTAGCAAAAGCAGCAAATGTTTTAGAGGTAGGTCAGGGGAAATACCGCAGGAATAACAACATACGCCCTCTAAGAAGAGAGTAGAACAGAAGGCTAACTGGCGCAAGGATGGGCTTGGTTTTTAAAAGTGCACAGATGGAAACTCTGCTGGGGTGGGCATGTTTCTTCTTGACTTGCTCATAGCCGCTGCTTTGCATTCGAGTGCCGCTTGTCCCAAGGAACCTGTCAGTGCAGCTTAGACTAGGGACTCCAATCCACTGGGGAGGAGTTCAGATCTCATTACAGATCTGTGATGTGTGTTTGCGAATCTGTAGCAACACTAAAGGTCTATCTCAGAGCATCTTCCAAGAGCTCTGGGATTTGTTTCCACAGCAATTTTGCTGAAGGTACCCACAGGGCATTACATCATGAGTCTGAGCCAGAATATTTTCATGGTAGATCATTAACCCTTTACGTGGATCTTTATAACTATATGCTATGCAGGGTTCACCCTCATATTACTTACAGGCAGACTACCTACTCTCTTGCCTAATAACTGAAAAAAAAAAAAAAAAAAAAAAAAAAAAACAGTAAAAGAGCATCACCACAATCTCAGTTCACTGACCAGGAAACTGAGACTGAAAAAAAATTGCGTGCAGTTAGAGCCCGGAATCCTGAAAAGAAGAATCGCGAGGAATTGTCAGGGAATTCAAAGTAACAGTCTGCTTTTGCGTGGCAGTTTCAACTGTTTAACAGCATGTAAATAAAAGCTATCACTGGGGAGAGAGTCACGATAGGAGCTGGGGGCAGCTCGGTGAGTAAAGGGTTTGCTGTGCCTGCCTATAAGGCCAGAGTTTGCACCCTAAGCATGCAGGTAAATGTCAGGTGGGCACAGCAGCTTTCCTGTAATCCCAGCTCTTAGAAGGTAGAAACAGGACCCTCAGAGCAAGTGGGAAACCATGCCTCAATGTAAGACCATGTAAGGTGGAGAATAATCAAAGAAACTACCTGATTTCAACCCTCGGTCTCTGAATTGATGGTTACACATGTGTGTGCATAATTACATATGCAGGCACAACGAACTTGGTGGTAAAGCAGCCACAATTTGTTCTCTCATAGATTCAGAGAGCAGAAGTCCAAAGTCAGGGCATCAGTAAAGTTGACTCCTTCTTCAGGCTATTGGGGGAACTTGTCAGTGATCCTTGATGGTCCGTGGCTTACCCCTGTATACACATGGCCTCCTCTCTCTCTCTCTCTCTCTCTCTCTCTCTCTCTCTCTCTCTCTCTCTCTCTTTCATTTCTCTGTCTCTGACTTATCTCTCTCTGTCTTTCTCTTGCTCAGTGTGTGTGTGTGTATTCTCCCCTTCAGCCACTAATAATGGCCCCTCATTCAGACTAAGAGTCCACTCAGGTCCAGGATGGTCTCATCTGGGCATCCTTAACCTTCATCACACCTTCAAAGACTCTTATTCCAAATATAATTATATTAAGAGATCCCAGGGATTTGGGATTGGACACCTCTTTTTGGAGGACTCGAATTGTTCCCTAATTGTTCTGTCAGTAGTCTCCATCTAATAGATAAAATTACTGATCACTGTTTGCTAATGAAGTACAGATAGGATGGGTGGCAAGAAGCCTGCTCTAGTCTGCAGTGTGCCCTTTTCCAACAACAGCCCGCTTTCATTCTTACCTCAAAGTTCTTCTCAATTTATCTAGACAAATTACAATTATAATCTAGCAATTCCCATAGCTCACAGCCATTCTCTCCAAACCCACCTGTTCCTCAGACATCTGTATTTCTACAAATTTATAGTTACTTACAGAGGTGCTGCAAAGAACAAGGGCTTTAGATCCAAATCCTAGCGCACACGGTTCCTCATGTGACCCCGGGAGAAGTAGCCACCCTCTCTGAGGCTCCATCTGCTTGTCTGTAGAGAAAGACTTGCCATTAGAATGAATGCCTTATATGTGAAGCTGCCAGCTCGGTGTCTTGCTCCTGATCTATGAAAGAGGAAAGTCAATGCTAGCAGTGCTATTGTTCTTCCAGGAAACACCTCATAACTGTGCTGTATTATCCACGCATGACACAATAACAGACTTTGGAGAAACTTTCCCAAAGACAGAGAAAAGACATCATGACTCTTAGAGAAGTCACAAGTGGATTTTCTTATTTTGAAATTCTGAGCAGAAGAAAATTTAGAGATGTCCTTGGAAAGAACACATGGATCAGAGCTCTTTTGGGGTCTAGGAAGGCATGCAAATTTACCATTACTGATGATGGAGATTCATCCCAATTTAATATATCCTTCTAAAGGGAAATACCTGTCCACAACAACCTTCTCGCCTCTTACTGCTTGCATCAACTCCCTGACTGTTCTTTTAAATGGTCTTCTCATTTCCCATATGATGGCTAATCACCCAGCCACTCTTCAGTGGTCTTTCATTGTTTTGAGTTGTAGCATTTTGGTTTGGCTGAAAAAAAAAATCTGCAGGTCTAACTCAGCCGTAGAAAATTCCGGTCCTGTCAAATTCAAAGCTAACTCTTGGGGTTTTTTTGGGCACAGTTTGACTACTGGTCACAATGAGGTTCAGAGAGCATTGCAGGGTTCCTTTGGAGTTTTCTGAGCCTGAGAAGAATTGATAAAGACCAGGCTTGTTTAGATGATAAATACATTTCCTTTCCTGCTAATTTCACAGGAAGGACAAATTTGCATATTGTTTATAAAATAAAGCTCATAGATTGTCATCCGGAATCATAAATCATGTTGAGAAGCCAATTACTCTACTCCCTGATTTTACTAGATAGCGAAATGCCACTACTTTCTAGAACCATCTTAGCTGCATACACTCGAGTGTGTGTGTGTATGATGTGTGTATGATGTGCATCCATATTTGTGTAGGTACCTGTTTACAAGTACAGGCACATGAAGGTCAGAGGTCTACCTTGGAGGTCATCCCTCAAGCCCTATCACCGTTTGGGTGTGTGTGTAGAGACCCAGTCTGAAACACGTCAGGTAGGCTAGGTTGGCTGGCCAGTGAGTTCCAGAGGTCAGTCTGTCTCTCACAGAGTGCCCCGGCACTGGGATAACAAGGATGTGCTACCATGTCCAGCTTTTTTTATATGGCTTTTGGAGATTGAACTGTGTCCTCATGGTTGCTATTTCTTAACTCTTGCATCTATTTCTAAACCAAGATATGTGTCACCCACCGGCAGCCTCTGTGACTAATAAACTTTATTTAGATAATGTAGTGTAAGTTTTTGTTCTTTTCAGGGGTGCTTTCTGATTCAAAAGAGTCCCTACCACTCTGTGTCCTGCTTCTTTCGTTGATACTGTTGCTTGGTTCCCAAACTCATGTGAACTGCTTATCAATGAAGAAATTTAGCGGTTTAGCTGGAAAATACCCAGGAGTGTTGGCTAACAGGTCCAGTTAGGGTTACTAACAACTCCTGCAGGCACACCCTGCGGAGTGGGCTTTGTCGTTCTGACTCACAGATTGGATTTCAATCTTACCCAGCTAGTTAACTGGCTGGTTCCAAGAACCACAGGCTAAATTTCATTAAGTTGTGACATTTCAATATTTCCTAAATGATGGCATTTTGGTATTACGCTGTAAAAAAAAATAACAGACAATGTACTCAGAATTTTCCCTCGCTGAAATGTTTAATTTTTTAATTATAACCATTTTAAATAAAAGTTCATCAGGCCCAACAAATCCAGACTGAAGTTAAAAATGTACCTAAGAACTTGTGTAAATGGCATAGCCAACAACAAACACACATTTATGTCTTTCCCCATTAGGTTTGGCCAATAAATCCTACAGATCTTCCCTAACTACAGGTACCTTTCTATTAGCATTTGTGCTGACCAGTGAAAAACACTTAGGACTCTCTGAGCTTCTCTGATGCCTTTTCAAAGACTGTTGGTCAGATTAATGCCTCTGAAGCATTTTAGCACTCCTCTGGAGTCTTCTTGGTCAGATAGATCTTCCACAGACTGAAGTTTTGCTGCTCAAACATACTGGGCCAATTCTGAATACAGAAATAGATAGACAGACAGACAAACACACACATAGAGTATAGTATGCATGTATGTATATTATCTATCATGTGCGTGTATTACATGTTAAATTATATTAAATATATAAATTATATATTAAAATATCCCAAATCCTGCAGATCTGTATATACTGTAGGTTCATGGATCTTTAGCATGTTCTAAGAGGAGCTAGAAAGTATACCTTATTTCCTAAACTCATTTATCTATCCAGTTCTTTTCTCAGGAAACATCTTTGTTCATACTCCAAGGCACGTACTTTGAGAAAGGCTAATTCCAGTTCCTGGGCAGAATCTGTGACAAATGCCGGATACTTGAGCATCGTCCCAGTGACTAAGCCACCTCAAATGATTACCAGACTTTCATGAGACCTTGACCGCATTTCAGAACCGCTATAAACCACTGATTTTTCATCCACTAAGCAACTAGCTTGAGTTTTCTTACAGTCTGAGTAGTCTCTGATTTGCCCCCAGAGATTTTTAATATTGCATTCATTTATTTCACCGAAAGACCAAAGTGAAAGTTAGAAAAATGTTTTATGAAATAGAATTCCAGGGATTCCACATCAACCTGACTACAAAGATTCAGTTACAGCTCTATGACAGAAGAATTGTGATTTCCCCAAGAACTCTGTATTTTCTAAAAGTAGTATTCAAACCTTTATGTGTTAAAACCGACAGTTGCATTTTTATTAACTAGGGTCTTTTATAGAGTATTCCTGGAGCCCTTGGGTCTTAGTTTGTGAAGAAACTGAGAGACATTTAATGACTTTGCTACTCAGTCCCTTAACACTAGGAGAAGAAGAAGAAGATCTGAAGTTAGGATCTCCATGGGCTACCAATTTATCCACATGGTAATGCCTTCCTTTGCCACAGTAAAGGGCATAGACAGCAGTCTTGAGACCAACCCTCTTCTCTCCTATGAGTCTTCCCCTTCTAGAATTGAATTCTGACATCTCATCTCTAGGCACATCAATGGCCTGGTCACACCAACACCAGCGTGTTCTTCTGATGGTTCAGAAAGAAGTAGTAACTGTTTCTACAAGTTATAAACCAGGCCACCACCAGCTCTGGCAGTATAGGACCCTGAAATCTAAGGAAGAGAAGATATACATATTTCTATTTGTTTCTCAACCTTTGAAGAATGGATTTGTGAGTTTGTTTGCTTGTTGTTGTTTTGATTTTGATTTGTTTGTGTTTTGGTCATGGAGAAAAGAAAGTTGTCTGGAAAATTCCAATTAGGTAATGAAGTTGTAATACACCAAAAATGAAAATTAATTACCATTGGGCAACACACTTAGCACTTTGGTCTCATCCCAGAGTCAGCCATGAGTTTTGACTTTTCTTCTCAGTCAGTGACAATCTACTCAAGGATCCAACATTTTCTGTTGTGTATTTTGATGAATCTAGAGATCAACCTGAATGTTCCTCAAGAAAAATGACAACACTTGGGGGTAGGTGGGAAGACCACTTAATGAATCTATAGCTTGTTTTGTTCTGGCAAGGTTTGATGGAAATGAAAAACAAAATAAAAAAAAAGTGTTAATCCATATCCTTTAGCTGTAAAAGATGAAAACTCAATTCAAACCAGTCTATAAGCAAAAATGTTGTGTATTTGGCTGGGAAGTCTAAGCCTGACACCTGTTTTCTATTTAGTAAGATCTGAGACCAGGTCTAATCTCTGTGTCTGTCTCTGTCTTTTTCTCTGTGTGTGTGGTGGGGGGCGCTAGTATATTGCAAGAAAACTTTGCAATGTACCAGTCTACTAGGTCAATGAAAAGAACTATGAGCCACTTTGGGAATGAGCACTCAGTGACAGGAAACCTTGGCCAATGATGGGTGGTCAACGATTTTGAGTTTAGCATTTTTTTCTTTGCATTCTGACTTGTCCTCTGCATAGCAGTTTTCATACCTGGGGCCTCTGCCTGGAACTCATGCTGCCTGCTGGTAGGTTACCGTCTCTCCATCCTGATCTCCTCCACAGACAGGCTCTAGAGTACCATCTATTACGAGAGGACATTCACCAGTCACTGCCTGTCTCAGAGCCCTGTTGGCTTCCCTTGGGGAGTAATCTCAGTAGAAAGCATGTTTGTGTATGACTCTTGGTCCCAGACTCTTCACCCAGTGGAGACGGGGATCGTTAGTCACTGCCCACCCAACAACTAGTGCAATGTCTGTTCTGTATACAAAGGGAAAATCTGAAAGTGAAATAAACCAAAAGAAAGAGAAAACCTGTACTTCCTTGGTCCTTTGTTAGCCTGAGAAAAGCAAGGTGAGGCTTAACCTTCCTGGCTCACATAATGTGACAGAGATTGAAAATGTATTGAGCTGGAGTTGGGATTATGAGGCCAGGGACTTGGCTCCATAGACTTCACCAGTTCTTCCCACTTTCCCCAAAACATTTTGATGGTTTCATATATGACTGAAAACAGCATACCCTCAAACAAGTATTCATGGTGTTGTCTATGACAGTCTCTCAATTTGTGAAGAGAGAACACATTGTCTTTGCTTCTGCCCTTAAAATATACTCTATATTTCCTGCTATCTACAGATTTTCTATCATAGATAGAAAGATGATAGATAGATAGATAGATAGATAGATAGATGATAGATAGATAGATAGATAGATAGATAGATAGATAGATAGATAGATAGATGATAGATAGTAGCATATATAAGAAATACAATGCATATAAAACAAATGCATCTCTAATACATCTATAGGAGATCCTGGATTGCAAGAAAATGGATTTGTCTTGGCTAAAAGCAAAAATAAGGCAGACAAGTCCCACAATACACTGGCTATACCCTCACGAGTCTATCGCAGTGATTCTCAACCCTATGGGGGTCAAACAACCTTTTCATAGTAGTCACATATCAGATATTTACACCACAATTCATAATAGTAGCAAAAGTACAGTTATGAAGTAGCAATGTAATAATTTTATGGTTGGGGAGTCACCATAGCATGAAGAACTGTATTATAGGTTTGCAGCATTGGGAAGGTTGAGAACCACTGGTCTACAGAGTTAGAAACAGAGAAGTCGGAAGACACAAGAAGGAAGAACCAGGAGAGAGACAGCGGACCACTTCATCCTGATGAGTTCTAAGGGTGGGGATGGAAATAAACACCCATGCCTGTGGTAGATGAATCAGGAGTTTATGCAGTTACTCACAAGTAGAAATGTTTCTTTTTCCCTTTGCTCTTACTAAGATTTGACTCTGAGGTCTTAGTAAATTGGAGCTTAAGCACTGTACCTTGGCTGAAAGGGATGTCTCGATAACCATGCAGAATTCAGCTGTCTAAAGAGCTCTGCCCCTTCTAATACACACTCTGTCTTTACCTGTTTCCACCCAGTTCTCAAAACAGAGAAGCACTTTTAATCTCTCTCAAAACGAGGCCACACACTGGTGGAGAAAGCCGTGTCTCCGCATGCTATGAAGAAAGGCGGCGTGTATGCACAGTCATGCATGGTAGCCTGGCCACTTTGTGTGACTCTCATTTCTGAACCAGCCCTTCTCAGGTAATCAAGTCCAGAGCCCATACTTAAGGTCATTGGCAGCTTGTGACCTTCACCTCCAGCTCATCAGTTCTGGGCTGTGGACCATGGTTATGTTGTTTGTGCACTAAATGTTCAATTCCAGCTAACTTAGGAAAATATTAGCAATTCTCTAAAAAAAATGTATAGGTCAAAGACTTAAGTAAAATAGCTTCCTTACTTTTATACTCCCAGAAGTAACTGATGGAGTAAAAGATGATGAAATGAATAGTTAAGAACTAAAACATCGGCTAATTCTCAGGCCTTGGAGGATGATAAAGAAGGCCCAGATAGGGCACCGGCAGGCGGGCCTAGGCGGCGGAAGCAACGGCGTGCAGGCAGGCCCGGGCAGCGGAGGCACCAGCACGCAGGCAAGTCCGGGTGGCAGAGGCACCGGCGTGCAGGCAGGCCCGGGTGGCGGAGGCACCGACAGTCAGGCCCGGCAGGCAGGCCTAGGCGGCGGAAGCACCGGCGCACAGACAGTTCCGGGTGGCGGAGGCACCAGCAGGCAGGCCTAGGCGGCGGAAGCACTGGCGCGCAGGCAGGCCCAGGCGGCGGAGACACCAGCACGCAGGCAAGTCCGGGCGGCAGAGGCACCGGCGTGCAGGCAGGCCCGGGTGGCGGAGGCACCGGCAGTCAGGCCCGGCAGGCAGGCCTAGGCAGCGGAAGCACCGGCGCACAGACAGTTCCGGGTGGCGGAGGCACCGGCAGGCAGGCCTAGGCGGCGGAAGCACCGGCGCGCAGGCAGGCCCGGGCGGCGGAGGCACCAGCACGCAGGCAAGTCCGGGCGGCAGAGGCACCAGCGTGCAGGCAGGCCCGGGTGGCAGAGGCACCGACAGTCAGGCCCGGCAGGCAGGCCTAGGCGGCGGAAGCACCGGTGCGCAGGCAGGCCCAGGTGGCGGAGGCACCGGCAGGCAGGCCTAGGCGGCGGAAGCACCGGCGCACAGACAGTTCCGGGCGGCAGAGGCACCGGCAAGCAGGCACGGGCGGCGGAGGCACTGGATGCAGGATAGTGCGGGCAAGAAACAGTGAAGCCTGCACTGAGAACAGATTGCCCTGCTACAATTAAATCAAACCCAATAGATAGCATCGGTAAGAGGAGATGGGCAGACGCCAAGGCAAGAATTCACCCAACAATCTGAAAAACAACATGAAAACACCAGAACCCAATGATCTTACAACACAAGGACTTGAACACCCTAACACAGGAGAAGAGGAAAAAACTGACTTTTTGAAAGCAATAGAGTCCCTTAAACAACATGTAAAAAACGCCCTCATAGAAATGGATGAGAAGTATAACAAAAAGTTTGAAGAAATGAGTAAATACGTGAATGATACCCTGGGAAGCCAAGAAAAAACGATCAAACAGGTAATGGAAACAGTCCAAGAATTGAAAACTGAAATGGAAGCAAGGAAGAAAACACAAACTGAGGACCAGCTGGATATGGCAAATCTAGGTCAACGAGCAGAGACTACAGAAACAAGCATAATCAATAGAATACAAGAGATAGAAGAAAGAATCTCAGATGCTGAAGACAACATAGAGAAAATAAACGGACTGATCAAAGAAAACACCAAAACCAACAAATTCTCATCACAAAACATTCAGGATATGGGACACAATAAAAAGACCAAACCTAAGAATAATAGGGATAGAAGAAGGAGAAGAGGCACAGCTCAAAGGTCCAGAAAACATTTTTAACAAAATTATGGAAGAAAACTTCCCCAACATAAAGAAAGATATTCCTTTGAATATTCAAGAAGCATACAGAACACCAAACAGACTGGATCAAAAAAAACGTCCCCTCGCCATATAATAATCAAAACACAAAATATACAGATTAAAGAAAGAATATTAAGAGCTGCAAAGGAAAAAGGCCAAGTAACTTATAAAGGTAAACCGATCAGACTTACACCTGACTTCTCTATGGAAACCATGAAAGCCAGAAGGTCCTGGATAGAGGTACTACAGAAACTAAGAGACCATGGATGCAAACCCAAACTACTATACCCAGCCAAGCTATCGTTCACTATCAATGGAGAAAACAAGACATTCCAGGATAAGAACAAATTTAAACAATACGTTGCCACAAATATAGCCCTACAGAAAGTAATAGAAGGAAAATCACAACCCAAGGAATCCAACATTGCCAACACTGCCTACAATAACCCAGGCATCTAGCGACCCTTCAACAGCACAACTCAAAGAAGGGAGACACACAAACTCTTCTACCAAAAGCAGTAAGAATAACCGGAGTAAACAACCACTGGTCATTAATATCACTTAATATTAATGGTCTCAATTCACCAATAAAAAGGCACAGGCTAAGAGATTGGATACGAAAACAGGATCCAACAGTCTGCTGTTTGCAAGAAACTCATCTCAACCACAAAGACAGGCATCTACTCAGAGTAAAGGGTTGGGAAAAGGTTTTTCAAGCAAATGGTCCTAAGAAAAAAGCAGGTGTGGCCATACTAATTTCTAACAAAACTGACTTCAAACTAAAATCAATCAGAAGAGATCGACAGGGACACTTTATACTCATAACAGGAACGATTCAGCAGGATGAAGTCTCAATCCTGAATATCTATGCCCCTAATATAAAAGCACCCACCTATGTAAAAGAAATATTGCTAAAACTCAAGGCAGACATCAAATCACACACACTAGTAGTAGGAGACTTCAACACACCTCTCTCACCAATGGACAGGTCAATCAGACAGAAAACTAATAGAGAATTAAGAGAATTGTTGGAGGTAATGAATCAAATGGACTTAACAGACATCTATAGAACACTCCACCCAAATAGGAAAGAATACACCTTCTTCTCTGCAGCTCATGGAACCTTCTCGAAAATTGACCACATACTTGGAAACAAAGGAAACCTCCACAGATACAAAAAAATATCAGTGTCCACCTGTGTCTTATCAGATCACCACGGATTAAAGTTAGAAGCCACCAACAAAGCTACCCCCAGAAAGCTGACAAACTCATGGAAACTGAACAGTCAACTACTGAACCACACCTGGGTCAAGGAAGAAATTAAGAAAGAAATTAAAGTCTTCCTTAAATTTAATGAAAACAAAGAGACAACATACTCAAACCTATGGGACACGATGAAAGCAGTGCTAAGAGGAAAGTTCATAGCACTAAGTGCCCACTTAAAGAAAACGGAGAAAGCATACATTGGGGACTTAACAGCACACCTGAAAGCTCTAGAAAAAAAAGAAGCAGACGCGCCCAGGAGGAGTAGAAGACTGGAAATAATCAAACTGAGGGCAGAAATCAACAAAATAGAAACACAGAAAACAGTCCAAAGAATCAATGAAACAAAAAGTTGGTTCTTGGAGAAAATCAACAAGATTGACAAACCCCTATCCAAACTAATTAAACGACAGAGAGAGAACACGCAAATAAATAAGATCAGAAATGAAAAGGGGGACATAACCACAGACACAGAGGAAATTCAGAGAATCATTAGATCTTACTACAAAAGCCTGTATGCCACAAAACTGGAAAATGCAAAAGAAATGGACACTTTTTTAGATAAGTACCATATACCAAACCTAAACCAAGACCAGGTGAACGATCTAAATAGACCTGTTAGTCGCGAAGAATTAGAAACAGTTATCAAAAATCTCCCTTCCAAAAAAAGCCCAGGGCCAGATGGTTTCAATGCAGAATTCTACCAGAACTTCCAAGAAGACCTAATACCTATACTTCTTAATGTATTTCACAATATAGAAACAGAAGAGTCATTGCCAAATTCCTTTTATGAAGCTACAGTTACCCTGATACCAAAACCACACAAAGACCCAACCAAGAAAGAGAATTACAGGCCTATCTCACTCATGAACATCGACGCAAAAATTCTCAATAAAATACTGGCAAACCGAATCCAAGAACACATTAGAAAAGTTATCCATTATGATCAAGTAGGCTTCATTCCAGAGATGCAGGGCTGGTTCAACATACGCAAATCTATCAATGTAATCAACCATATAAATAAACTGAAAGAAAAAAACCATATGATCATTTCATTAGATGCTGAAAAAGCATTCGACAAAATTCAACACTCCTTTATGATAAAGGTCTTGGAGAGATTAGGGATACAAGGGGCATACCTAAATATAATAAAAGCTATTTACAGCAAGCCGACAGCTAACATTAAATTAAACGGAGAAAAACTCAAAGCCATCCCACTAAAATCAGGAACACGACAAGGATGTCCACTCTCTCCAGACCTCTTCAATATAGTGCTTGAAGTTCTAGCAATAGCAATAAGACAACATAAGGGGATCAAGGGGATCCGTATTGGAAAGGAAGAAGTTAGGCTTTCATTATTTGCAGATGATATGATAGTATACATAAGCGACCCCAAAAACTCTACCAAAGAACTCCTACAGCTGATAAACACCTTTGGTAATGTGGCAGGATACAAAATCAACTCCAAAAAATCAGTTGCCTTCCTATACACTAAGGATAAGGAAGCAGAGAGGGAAATCAGAGAAGCATCACCTTTCACGATAGCCACAAATAGCATAAAATACCTTGGGGTAACTCTGACCAAGGAAGTGAAAGATCTATTTGGCAAGAACTTTAAGTCTTTGAAGAAAGAAATTGAAGAGGACACCAGAAAATGGAAGGACCTCCCTTGCTCTTGGATTGGGAGGATCAACATAGTAAAAATGGCAATTCTACCAAAAGCAATCTCTAGATTCAACGCAATCCCCATCAAAATCCCATCAAAATTCTTCACAGATCTGGAGAAGACAATAATCAACTTTATATGGAAAAACAAAAAACCCAGGATAGCCAAAACAATCTTATACAATAAAGGATTGTCTGGAGGCATTACCATCCCTGACTTCAAACTCTATTACAGAGCTACAGTACTGAAAACGGCTTGGTACTGGCATAAAAACAGAGAAGTCGACCAATGGAATAGAATAGAAGACCCTGACTTTAGCCCACAAACCTATGAACACCTGATTTTCGATAAAGGAGCTAAAAGTATACAATGGAAAAAAGAGAGCATCTTCAACAAATTGTGCTGGCAAAACTGGAAGTCAATCTGTAGAAGAATGAAAATAGATCCATATATATCACCATGCACAAAACTCAAGTCCAAATGGATTAAAGACCTCAATATCAGTCCAAACACACTGAACCTGATAGAAGAGAAAGTGGGAAGTACTCTACAACACATGGGCACAGGAGAACACTTCCTACGTATAACCCCAGCAGCACAAACACTAAGGACATCATTGAATAAATGGGACCTCCTGAGACTGAGAAGCTTCTGTAAAGCAAAGGACACTGTCACTAAGACAGAAAGGCAACCCACTGACTGGGAAAAGATCTTCACCAACCCCGCAACTGACAAAGGTCTGATATCCAAAATATACAAAGAACTCAAGAAATTAGACCGTAAAAGGTTAATCAATCCAATTATAAAATGGGGCACTGAGCTGAACAGAGACTTTTCAACAGAAGAAGTTCAAATGGCCAAAAGACACTTAAGATCATGCTCAACTTCCTTAGCAATCAGGGAAATGCAAATCAAGACAACATTAAGATACCATCTTACACCGGTCAGAATGGCTAAAATCAAAAACACCAATGATAGCCTCTGCTGGAGAGGTTGTGGAGAAAGGGGCACTCTCATCCATTGCTGGTGGGAATGCAAACTTGTGCAACCACTTTGGAAAGCAGTGTGGCGGTTTCTCAGGAAAGTCGGGTTCGACCTACCTCTCGACCCAGCAATACCACTATTGGGAATATACCCAAGAGATGCCCAAACATACAACAAAAGTATATGCTCAACTATGTTCATAGCAGCATTGTTTGTAATAGCCAGAACCTGGAAACAACCTAGATGTCCTTCAATGGAAGAATGGATGAAGAAAGTATGGAATATATACATATTAGAGTACTACTCAGCAGTAAAAAACAATGACTTCTTGAATTTTGCATACAAATGGACGGAAATTGAAAACACTATCCTGAGTGAGTTAAGCCAGACCCAAAAAGAGGAACATGGGATGTACTCACTCATATTTGGTTTCTAGCCATAAATAAAGGACATTGAGACTATAATTCGTGATTCTAGAGAAGCTAAATAAGAAGGTGAACCCAAAGAAAAACATATAAGCATCCCCCTGAATATTAACCTTCATCAGGCGATGAAAGAAGACAGAGACAGAGACCAACATTGGAGCACTGGACTGAAGTCTCACGATCCAAAGGAGGAGCAGAAGGAGAGTGAGCACGAGCAAGGAACTCAGGACGGCGAGGGGTGCACCCACACACTGAGGCAATGGGGATGATCTATCGGGAACTCACCAAGGCCAGCTGGCCGGGGACTGAAAAAGCATGGGACAAAACCGGTCTTGCTGAACATAATGGACAATGAGGACTACTGAGAACTGAAGAACAATGGCAATGGGTTCTTGATCCTATTGCACGTAATGGCTTTGTGGGAGCCCAGGTAGTTTGGATGCTCACCTTAATAGACCTGGATGGAGGTGGGTGGTCCTTGGACCTCCCACAGGGCAGAGAAACCTGCTTGCTCTTTGGGCTGAGGAGGAAGGAAGACTTGATTGGGGGAGGGGGAGGGAATGGGAGGTGGTGGCGGGGAAGAGGCAGAAATCTTTAATAATTAAATTAATTAATTAATAAAAAAAATCAGCAAGAAAAAAAAAGAACTAAAACATCTTAATATCCCTCAAAAACTTGCTGATAGCACAGGCGCCCAGAGATTCCAATATGAATTTGCTCTACTATAACACTTAGGAAAATAGCATCAATATGCTGCCTGCTCCCGGGGACAGGCAATTCTTTGAGCCCCAGTGAACTCCTTCTGTGGTCTTCCACTGAATCTCCACTTAGAGAACAATATCATAGAGATGTGATGCCTTTGTCTTCATCAGTGAGTCTGCCAAGAGAATTTCTAAACTTTTCAATACCTCTATTAGCGCAAAAGAACAACTTGATACTTTGGTAAATACTCTTACTCCTTCGAGAATTTGGAGATCTCTAACAGACCAAAAAGCTTTGACTTACTTTTATCATTCGTAACCATTCTGACATTTCAAATGGACCCCAATGCTTAATTTAATTTGTGTTGGAGGATTTCTACACTGACTGGCCATATTTTCTTTGTAAAGTGGTTTGGGAAATCATGACTACTGGAATTTAATTACACAGACATATTTTTCCAATAAGAACTTGTTCAATTTTGGTCATAGAGATGCCTCGGGTCAGAACAAGTGACTCTATGAAAACTAAGGTACATAAACCAGTTATGAATGCTCCATGTGAGGCTCAGATGTGGACAGACATTCACATTTTGTTCAGTAAGTTCTGTCACATAACTCTAGAACTAGGATGAACTTCTGACATCCTATGTCACAACTTCTGACATCCTGTTTTGCAGTGATAACCAGAGAGGTTGTAAATCTTAGTCATAGAGCTGCGTAATGGCAGGAACAGGGCAAAGTTCCAGACATTGACACTAAAGAGAAGCATTACGCTTGTTTTATGAGCCATCTCATGAAGTCTGTTCATTCGTTCAACACACATAAAAATTGATTCCCAGCCAGGAATAGGGACTTGGTTATGAAATAATGCAGACATATGCCCTGTCCTCATGAAGCTTATAGTCAAGTGAATGAGATAGGCTGTTATCATTGTCATCATCATTGTCACTATCATCATCTTCACAAATATGGACAACTGAAATAAAGGAAAAAAATAAAGAACAGAGAAAATAATAGGAGGTGGTTGTCCGGGTTCACCCTGACAGAATGAAGGAGCAGAATGGTTGTGTGTGTGTGTGTGTGTGTGTGTGTGTAATTAAAAGGGAATTTACTTAACTGGCTTGCTCAGTTGAATGGCCATCTGCACACAGAAGAGCCAGATAATTCATAGATTCTTAGTCCAAGAAACTGAAAGTCTCAAAACAAGAGAAACCAATGATGCAGCCTGGGTATGAGACTGATGCCCAGGAAACGCCCTGTAAAGTCATTGGTGTGAGTCTTCATCGAAAGACTGAAGGGGCAAAGTTTGTCCAAGCAGCAGCAAAAATTGTTCTCCTCTGCAAGAGTAGAGCTTGCACACACCGACTGGATTTCTCTACTTCCACCTGAATTCCATCCACAATCCCCTAACAATTAAATAGTGCTATGTACTCTCAAGGTGAGCTTCTTTGCTCAGTTGCTCCCCTACATGTCAATCCTTTCTGAAAACACACACGCACGCACACACTCACACTCACACACATGCACACGTATTTCACTAATCTAGGCAAGTTGGCAATTCAGATTAACCATGACAACCCCATTTGGGAACAGCAGTTATCTACCTAACATTCATTTCTGCTTTTCACGGAAGTGACAGTTAGGTTCAGAGAGTTGCAGGATGAAGACGAGAAAGCCAGTGGGAGTATTCTGAAAGGCAGAGGGAGCAGCGGCTTGCAGGCACTTAGAGATAGTTTCAGTGCTGTTGAGTCTGAGGTCAGACTAGGCTTTCTTTTGAGAAGGAATATGTTTATAATGTCTACCTGTTTGACCTCCATTTTCTTTGGTCATCTTTTTATTCTACTTGTATGATACTTCTTTTTTGGTTTTTTGTTTTCAACTTTTTCTTCCAGCACTGGGGATTGAACCAAGGGCATTAGACACACCAGGCAAATGTTCTTCAATTGAACTGTATCTTCAAATCTCTATTTTCTCTCTCTTTTCTTTTAACTTTGAGAAAGGGTCTCACTAAGTTACACATCTGGCCTTGAACTCTCTCTGTAGCCCAGGTATTCTTTGAACTTTTGATTCCCTTGCCTCAGTCTCCCACCAAACCTAGCACATGCAATGTTTCTTATGCCATAGGATAAAGCTCTTTCTATTATCTAGAATGAGAATTATACTCCTACCCATTTTCTCCACTACTCACAGCATGAAGAGGCTTAGGTTTTCTCAGTAGCCCTGCTCCTTCCCAAATTAACTGAAGGAATCATAGAAACTAATATACTAAAGCATAGGGATCCGGAAATTAACTATTCAAATAATTCACGAGCTGATGAGCCTTCTATCTGCCCTCTCCATGATATGTACAGCACAGCGAGTTCAGATCTCCTTACTTTATACACTGAATAGATGTAGAGGAGAAACAGCATGTTCAGAAGAAGCCATCCCAGAGACAGAGACCCACATTGGAGCACCAGACTGAAATTTTAAGGTCCAAATCAGGAGCAGAAGGAGAGAGAGCACGAGCAAGGAACTCAGGACCGCCAGGGGTGCACCCACACACTGAGACAATGGGGACGTTCTATCGGGAACTCACCAAGGCCAGCTGGCCTGGGTCTGAAAAAGCATGGGATAAAACCGGACTCACTGAACATAGCAGACAATGAGGACTACTGAGAACTCAAGAACAATGGCAATGGGTTTTTGATCCTACTGCACGTACTGGCTTTGTGGGAGCCTAGGCAGTTTGGATGCTCACCTTACTAGACCTGGATTGAGGTGGGTGGTCCTTGGACTTCCCACAGGGCAGGGAACCCTGATTGCTCTTAGGGCTGACGAGGGAGGAGGACTTGAATGGGGGAGGGGGAGGGAAATGGGAGGTGGTGGTGGGGAGGAGGCAGAAATCTTTAATAAAGAAATAAGTAAATTAATTAAGAAGAAGAAGAAGAAGAAGAAGAAGAAGAAGAAGAAGAAGAAGAAGAAGAAGAAGAAGAAGAAGAAGAAGAAGAAGAAGAAGCCATCCCTCACAGCCTGATGATTTGATGCTGCGGTGGCTTGAAGGAAAATGACCTCCAAAGGCTTATATGGAGCAGCACTATTAGGAGGTGTGGCTTTGTTGGAGTGGGTGTGGCCTTGTTGGATGACATATGTCACTGTGGGTCTTTGCGTCTCAGATGCTCAAGCCAGGCCCAGTGTCACTCACTTTTCCTGCTTCCTGCCTATCCAGACGTAAAACTCTTGGCTACCTCTCTAGGATCATGTCTACCTGCATGCTGCCTTGCTTCCTGCCATGATGACAATGGGCTAAACCTCGGAATTATAAGCCAGCCCAATTAAATATTTTGTTTCATAAGCATTACCATGGTCGTGGTGTCTCTTCAGAGCCATAGGGACCCTAAGACAGAGCCAGGCAAGCCTCTGAGCACATCTGTATTTACTGGCCATTTTCAAATCTATCCCTCAAAAATATCCCTGGGCTCCAGCTGTTCACTTTCATTCAACTTTTTAACTCGTGCTTTTGGAGCACAGATAGGATAGAACATTTAATATATAACATTAACATAAAGTCACTTTATCTGCCTGACTTAGTAAATAACTTGACCCCTCCAGTAATCCAGGATCTGACTGCTGCCCTTTGCCTAAAGCTTGCTTGCTCTCCAGCCAGTTGGTTCAACTGAGAGGATACTAATGAAGCCAGGGCTATAGATTCTTCTCCCCATGGGACTAATCAGCTTCACACACAAGAAAAATTCTTCCAAATTTCCCTCCTAACTTAACCTCCTGTTTTAGAAGTGCACTCATGGGGGGAAGGAACGGTGGTCTATGCCATCTCCTTTAAATGCTACAAAATCCCTCTTCTTCCCCAGAAGATTATTGCAAGAGGGTTCTATTCACTGCCAGCTCAGTTATTTAACTCTGTGAATTCCTCCTCCTTCCTGTCACCTCTTAAATAGCTCCTACTCAAAAACAACAGCAATCCGTTAACTTCCCTGAGGGAGGCCCATTCAGGGCCAATCCTTCTCTCCAGAGAAAGGAAGAGAACAAACTTCTTGGAAGACAAATGAACCCCTGTCAATGTCGTGCCTCCAGATCCCGCCTGGGACAATGAGGGTAAAAGCTTTCAGATAAGCTGCTTTTGGAGACATCTAGATCAGCTGATGGAAGCCATGGCTGTCATTTTCAGAGTATTACTGGGGACAGCCAGAATTCAATGACTGGATGTTGAGCATTGATATAAAGATCCAGTCTTCTTGTCTTAAATCAAGAGAAACGCCAGTATCTCTGAAGCCCTTCATATAATCAGATGAAAGCTTTGTTGAACTGCCCTGATATGATGTCACCCACTGAATACACTTGTCACAGTGTAGTAAGTGACCAGACAGGGCTCTTTTTCACCATAAGAAGCTAGTAGTTTCTTCCGGTAGATATCAAAGATATATTTTAGTGTACATGGCTTTATCCTTCCTTCCCACTGTGCTTCGAGCAGCAGTACTATCAAAAGGCTTACAGAACATCTAGTCCACTGACATCACAATGAATAAAGAATTCACTTTACAACACAGAGGTATAATATTGATCACATGATCACAGAATATTGGTGTCATTCCTAACTGCACTGTGTATAAATGATTGACTTGACACAGAATGAAGTGAACTTTTAAGATGCAATTAAGGTTCCAACTTGGATATCATTCCCCAACAAAAATCCCCTTCCTCCAAGATTTAACATAAAGTCTGAAGCACCTACTGCAATACATTGTTGGATCTTTAATACATAGAGTAAACATATTCAGAATTAAGGGTGTTTTAATTACTTTTTTATTGCTATGCTAAGACACCATGACCCAGGAAACTCAGAAAAAAACTTTATTGTGTGTTTACAGTTTCAGAGGGTGAAACTCTAAAGCACAGGGATCAGGCATGTAGCATGGCATCAGGCAGGCAGGCAGGCCTGGTGTTGGAGCAGTATCTGAGATATTATATCCTTAGGCAAAAGTAGAGACAGAGAAAACTAATAAGGAACCCCTTTCAAAACACTTTTGAAAACCTCAAGGCCCACTCCCAATGATACATCTTCTCTAACAAGGTCATAATACCTCCTAATCCTTCCCAAATAGTTCCACCAATGGGAGCCTGTAGGGGACATTGCAATTCAAGTCACCACAAATAGTAGAAACAGAAGTGCTCCTTCCTCCCTTGTCACACATATCATTATGCCTAGTGATGTACTTTGGTCCCTATAACTCCAGTATAGATTTAAAGGTACTGCTTCCCAAAAGAACACTTTCACTGAATGTTTAAAGAAAATTCCATTTACTTTTAAGATATTGGGCTGTACCCAGATACTTTAGGCTTCTTTTGCCAACAAGAAGCAAGGTGAGCTGCTTTCATCTTGAAAGATATAATCATGACCATCAAGAGAAGTTGAAGCTTTGTTGCACAGTGGAGAAGGGAGAGAATATTTTTAGAATCTATATGAGACATTGAACATCTATATTTTGGTGCTTTTGTGTCCAACATTGGTAGTAAGTAGGTAAATGTGGTAGCTATACATAGCCTAAGAAGGTCATATTACCCAGTGTTTAGGATTTAGGGGGTTGAGTGTCTAGACAGTGCCTTAAGTAAATTTAGCTAACAGATATTATAGCTAGGAATGAAGTAAATCTAGAATGAATAAAATAAACTGCAGCTTTAACACCAATTAGGATGAGGCTTGATCTCATTAACTTCTTTTCTTGTAAAAATCCCAAAGATCAATCAGATGTGTGGAAGAGTTGCTCCCACAGACTACTACAAGAAATCAAATAATAGATGCAAGAAGAGAATAGGGCAGACTAGTGATATTTTAAAGTGAGTCACCCAGATCCTTCCTCTCTCACACATAAATACTTGCAGTGTTGATAGGTGAAGGTTTGCCACTAGTGTGTCCTCCAGAAATTGCCCTATGTCAAGCAAAGTCACTGTGCAAACTGTCAGGTTCTCTTCTCATTGGTAGGGCACATCTACCAACTATAAATGATGGGAACACACAAGGAATCTGCTCCTTTGCTTCCCACAGAAAAAATATAAAGGGATATTCTAGTTTCTGACCTTCCCCTGAAACAAGATAAACCTTCTTTGACTGTGTCAGAGTCCAATTTTTCTCTCTGACCATTCATGCTTTGTTCATTCCCCTATGAATATTGATACTGGTAACATTCTAAACTGTACTCTCTATGTGCCCATCAGGCACAGAGTCCATTTCTTGATGGCTATAAGGACTTTAGTACAGGAATATGTTATAAAAGAGGTCTTTTTTGTTTGTTTTTTAAAATGCTTATTTTAACTCATATGTATGGGGATTTGTCTGCACACCACATATGGCTTGCCAGAAGAGAGTTTCAAAGCCCCTGGCACTGAAGTAACAGATGGTTTTGAGCCACCATGTGGGGTGCTGGGAATTGAACTTGGTTCCTCTGATAAAGAAATGATAAAACAGTAGATTATTAAATCTACTTTAATCAAAAGTGACTGCTAATCTCAAAATATTTTACAGGGTATAGATTTTGGTTTATGATACAAAGTTAAGGTCAATTTTGTCATATTATGTGTCTATTTCTGCTCTTGTTTAAGGTATTATATTTATACAGCTCATTTCAAAGTGTTATGTGTAGTTAAGAAATACAAATTAATAGTCATCTATAATAGTCAAACTTATAGCCATGTTAGCTAGGTTTTCTAGATATGCAGAGATATATTTCAAATAGATAGGCAATATTCAAGCACTTCAAAGACCTACATAATATGGTGATGGGGGGGTCTTCTGTTTTGTGTTAATTTCATTGGTTAAATAAAGAGACTGCCTTGGCCCTTTAACAGGACAGAAAATTAGGTAGTTGGAGTAAACAGAACAGAATGCTGGGAGAAAGAAACCGAGTCAGGCAGTCACCATGATTCTCCCACTCCAGACAGACACAGGTTAAGATCTTTCCTGGTAAGCCACCTTGTGGTGTTACACAGATTATTAGAAATGGGTTAGATCAATATGTAAGAGCTAGCCAATAAGAGGCTGGAACTAATGGGCCAGGCAGTGTTTAAAAGAATACAGTTTCCATGTAACTATTTCGGGGCATAAGCTAGCCAAGCGGGTGGCCAGGTGCCGGGGACACAGCCCCGCCACTCTTATCACTACAATTATGGCATTTAAAATGTTTTAAGAACGTAGACTTCTCTTGACAGTGAGACACATCTGCTCCTGGCAGCACCAATTACTTCAAGAGGAAGGTGCCATCAAAGAAACTCCTTATGGAGTTTGCTTTAAATGTAATGCTACTAGCTATTTGGGCAAGAAATTGCTCTTGCCTGGACTGCTTGACAATTTGTCGTATATACTGGACGTGCAGAACTCACAGGAAAATGACTTCTGAACTTGCTTAAACAAGGTGGGACAGTCCTTCAGGATTCCTGCTTCGTGAAAGAGTCTGTCACACATTCTGCAGATCACAGAAGAAAGTGACTAATGAATTCTGCCAAAATAAGTGAGACAGTCCTTTCCTATTTCACTGAGAAATCTGCCAGATACTCTAGGCCTGTAGGCTGAAGATGGATGTCCCAACATTACAAAAGAATTTGATACCTGTGGCTGTGCAGGTATCAAGATGTCTCTGTCATTTTTAGAGCTTTGGAAGTTGCTTACAATGCACTTTCTGTTTACTGAGGTAATATTATATCCTTCTGGAGTCTTTGATGGAGTTAAAGACTGAATAGTTATAATGATAGTTTTCCTTGATAATGATAAATGATAAATTAGATATGAGACTTTAGACTCACAAGGATAGGAGATGATAGAGTATTCTCTTTAATTTTGTAAAATACAAATAGAATAAATATTATAACTGTAATTCTTGCTTAATAACCATTGTATTATATGTAATTTTACTATGTTAAAATTAAAACCTTCCTTTTTAATTAGACGGAAAAGGGGAGAAGATGTGGAATGCCTCTCTGTATGCTGTGAATATGTTTTATTACCACTGATTAATAAAAGAGTTGCTTTTCCTATGGCAGGGCCGAACATAGTTAGGCAGGAAAGACAAATTGAATACAAGGAGAAAGAAGGCACAGCTAAGGGAGATGCAAGCAGCCGCCAGAGAAACAAGATGTGTGGTCACAAGCCATGAGCCTCGTGGTGAAATATAAACTAATAGAAATGGGTTAATTTAAGTTGTAAGAGATAGTTAATAATAAGCCTGAGCTAATAGACTGGACAGTATGTAATTAATATTAAGCCTCTGAGTGGTTATTTTATTTTTTTTATTGATTTTATTGAGCTATACTTTTTTCTCTGCTCCCCTTCCTGCCTCTTCCCTCCCCTTCAACCTTCTCCCGTGCTCCCCATGCTCCTAATTTACTCAGGAGATCTTGTCTTTTACTACTTCCCATGTAGACTAGATCCATGTATGCCTCTCTAGGGTCCTCATTGTTGTCTAGGTTCTCTGGGATTGTGAGTGGTTGTTTTAAAAGCAGCTGCAGGATCAGGTGGAACAAGAAACTTCCTTTTACAGTCCTCTGCAAGAGCTGCAATTGCTCTTAGCCCCTGAGTCATGTCTCCAGCCCCTATCTAACAGAGATACTAAGGGCATGCCTTTGTATTCCTTTAGAGATAGTACAAATGTCTGCCTTCATTCTTAAGCCAGACACCTCCATTCCCTACACTTTTGGTTCAGTGACACTATAGCACTGTGGGAGTCAAATGGGTATGGTTGATTAATAAATCCATTGTGACAAAGACCTCACCATAACACTTGGAATAATAAGTATTCATTAAGAGAAGTGTGTGCATATGATTTCATCTTCTACTGCAAACTTCCCTGAAGCAAACCCTGATCCAAGTATCTGGATACAGCTATCTTATTGGGAGGTGATACTAGTTAAATATCTGTAGAGACGAAGGAAAGTCTACTATTTGGCTAATGAGAAGTGATTGCTGTGGTCATTTAGGGATGAAACTCACTAGAGACCTTGAAAATACTAACCATGACTCGCTTCTTTCCACTGCAGCATGAATCTGGAGAGAGACCCTGACCCCAATCCTTATCCACCAGATTCCTTTCCTCCAACCATGGCACTGAACACTATGTATTTTTAATCTGACTTACCTGGTATTTGAAAAAGAAATGGAGTTTAGCAGCCCACGGAAACCTTCAAGTAGAAAGTGAGAGGGACCAAGAGGTAGAAGCCTGAGATGTCTCTAAGACTAATGAGAGCTGAGAAACTACGGTCGGGGCAAGGATAGGATTTTTTTTTTTTTGACGTGTGCATTTGTCCAAAGCACAAAACACACAACCTTCTCGAAGTTCAGTTTTCTTCACAAGCTTTCCTCTGCTCTTGATTCTCTCGTGGTCTTATGGGGGTGGCGGAGGAGGCCGAGGAGGCTCATAGTAAGTGCAGGACCTCCCCGGGGCCAAATATTGACACGCCTTAACTGGAAACTGTGAGAATAAACGTTTTGGAGATGGGATCTTCGAAGGTTCAATTGAGGACTCTGATAGGATCATCTGAGCAAACCCTACACTCAATATTGATAGTCCTGGCGAGTGTGAACCAGGAGGAACTTTGAGACAGAAGGAGAGATACATTGTGACCACAGGAACAGTGTTTAAGTTGATGTGCCAAAGCCAAAGCTATCCTGGAGCTACTGGAAGCAGCAGAAGGGAACCCTAGTTGAACCAGGAAAGAAAAATTGGTCCTGATGATGTTCCCATCTTTGGATACCTAGCCTCTAGTGCTGTCAGAAGGTAAATTTGTGTTGCTTTAAGACTTTCAAATGGCAATTTCCACAGAAGCCCTAAGCGATTTCTGGGGGTCTTGTTTCTGCCGCCTCCTCTGAGAATGCCAGCTGTTGTTACAGTGATTTAACTTTACTGTACTAGCCTGAACACAGACCAATACAGCCATAATCCATCTTAAAGGACCTATATGGACTAGTTTTTAGAACTCTCTTGAGACCCAGGAGATCCTAGATCCTGGTCCCTTGGCTCCAGGCAATAGTAATACCCCACTGTGGTATCACATTTCCTGGCCCTTTCAGAAAAGTAAAAAAGTCTCTCCTGTACTTTGTCAGACAGCTTTTAAAATGGGTTATGCGAAAGCTGATTGATGAAGCTGATTACTCGATCAGAAGCACGTTATAGCTCTTTCTTCAAATTAATGCACAAGTTGGCTATTTATTCTACCAACATTTATCAGCTCCTGTGGTCTGCCAAGAATTTTTCTGGGTGCTAACTTTTCAGAAACAGGAATCCTGATGGAAAAGCAATGGTTGTCTTATTCAATGCACATTTACTGAGGTTCACATTCCTGCTGGAGGCAAGGGCTCTGCATGTGGCGTGTAAGAGTAAAGGTCTGCTTTGAGTCTGTCTGCAGAGTTCTAGTTTGCTGGTCTTTCCTTGGGAGTGTTTGTGTTCATCCAACAATTCATTGCCCTAGAAAATCACTGGATACTGGATACGGAGTCTGAAATGCTCCCCCCACTCAGACACTCCTCACATCTTAGAGGATCGCATCTGGATGCTTAGAAGAGAGGACCACTCCCATCTCTCATGGCTCAGCTAGTTAATCCTCCTCCAAAATGCCTGGTAGACTTTTCTGGCCTGAGTGATCCATCCACCTATGGTACTCTAGACCAAGCCTTTCATGTTGCTCCAGCTGTTTCTGTTACTGCTAAATGCTTTGCTAAGTGTCGTCTTCCCCTGCTTAGTGGGATTACACCCAGAAAGCTAAAATAGGTACCTGATATGGTCCTATTGCAGTTATGGTGAGCAATAATTTGTTTGAACAACTGAGTACTGAGTGCCATTGATTAGACAGTTCAATGAATGAATGAGTGAATGAACAAGTGAATGAATAAATGAATAAATCCTAACACTCTGTGCTCAAAGCCTCCCACTGACTTCCCATCACCAACAAAGAAAAAGGCCAAAAACTGTCCCAGGATCCCTGTGACCCAGCACCTGCTATCTTTCACCACCACCTCCTACCAGCTTTCTGTGGCTCATTCCCTGTTCCTTTTGCCTCTTGTTCACACTGCCTCTATTTCTTCCACAGGACTTAGCCAGGACTGCCAGAATCCACAAAGAAAATGACAGCACACCCAGGTCAGGTTGAAGTTTGTTTAAACTGGTGGTTTAAAACATCCAGCAACCTCCTATGTGATATTTATAATAGACATATATAAAAAGCATTTGTTTTTCCATGGTATTCAACTTGAACTGAATGTCCTATGTCCCAGGCCCTCCACATGGAACACCTTCAGTAGGAATCCCTGCCTTTCCCCCAGACCCTTGGTTCCCTCAGACAGCACCATCTTGAAGAACTGTGTAGTTAGTTCTAAGTCTCTCAATAGCACCCCGCCGTCTCTAACTGTGACATCCTCTCCATTCCATTCCTCTGCTTCTTTGTAGCACTTTGGAGATAGGGCCTTTCCCATGGGCTTGTGTTCATCATCTCATCACTCTCATGACAATTCTAGGTGAGCAAGGACCTGTAGCACTGGCTGTGTGTTATGTTCCCAGGACTAGGAGAAAGGAGCCTGGCTTGAGACAGGCCCTTCGATAAATAAAACAGAATCACATGTAATCTGCTTAATATGGTGATTCTTACAGAAAAATCAAATATTTTCAGGCAACTTCCCATTCTTGTTACTAGCACCGGTGTCCTTGAAGAGTAAGCCAATAGTCTACTCTTTTTCTTAACATTTTGGTTTTATGAGCCTGGTCTTTAGTGGCTGGACCATTATTCTAGCCCTCCACCCTTATTCTTGGCTTCACTTTGCACCGTCTTGGTTATCCATGGTTAACTATGATGCAAAAATATTGTTTGTCTTGATCCTTTTGAGAGAAAGAGACCACTTCCACAAAACTTTTGTTACAGTAATACAACTGTATACAATGGTATAGTATGAAAAGTATACCATTAGCTATAATATATAACTACATTATTATTATTATTATTTTATTAGTTATTACCACTGTGATTCACTTACAAATTGAACTTTAGTATAAACATGTATATGTAGAAATACATAGAGTCTATGAAGAGCTTGGTACTCTCTGCAGTTTTAAACACCCAGTGAGGTCTTCACACATATCCCACATGGATAAAGGAGATGCCTGTACTCTTTCTCAGCTCTTCTGTTCCCCGATCATAACAAAGCTTTCAAAAAAAGATTTATTTTATTTTTAACTGTGTGTGTGTGTGTGTGTCTGTAGGTATGTACATGGGAGCGCAGCTGCCTGAGAAAGCTAGAAGAGAGTGTTGGATCACTTGGAACTGGAGTTACAGGTGGTTGTGAGCCACCTAATGTGGGTGCTGAGAACAGAACCTGGGTCCTCTGGCAGAGCAGCCAGTGCTCTTAACCACTGAACCACCTCCCCAGCCCAACAGAGCTTTTACACAATAAGGAAACAAATGAAATAAAAAGAGAATTCTCCTCAACTCTGACTTTTTGTCACTTACTTAGAAACCAAAGAAAATAAACATCTAGGTTTTCATCCTTATCTTGCAGAGAAGTCCAGCCCCCCGCAAGTTCATGCCACTTGAATCAGAAGTTGCTTGACCTTGAGTTTCTCTTGCAATGTTGCAGGGCTGGTTTATCTGTAATTGACAGTCTAGGGAAGACAAAAGCGAACATTGGTAATTGAGGGGCTAACCTGTACTGTTCCAGCCTACATCCCACTTCTCCACTTGGCCCTTGCCCAAGAGTAGGGAGAGCAACTGTCCTCTGTTTTACTACAGCGGTCAGCTAGAAGAGAAATTGCAGCCACTGTACAATCTTTCAGAGGAGGCTCTCTGCTTCCAGTTCTGTTTCTGAGATACTTGAGGGATGAGACACTGCGTGGAAGCATCTATTATCAGGTAGAAACCAGACTTGTGAGGAGCTGTCAGTAGGAAAGTTGATCTTAGTCTACTCAGTCGGTACCGAACAGCGAACGTTTGCCTTCTGAAACTTCATCTCCAACCACTGTTGTAGCTAGACAGTGATGGCCAGTCTGGATAATATGAGGTTATTGTATGAAACTGTAGCTCTCCACAGTTACAGCGGTGAGGAATCCTTGATACCCTTTTCTTTTGCTCCTCCTCCTCCTCCTCCTCCTCCTCCTCCTCCTCCTTCTCCTCCTCCTCCTCCATCACTGCCTCTACATGAGGTTAGCTCCTGTCAACATGAAGTTGATTAGCTTATGTCCTCATCCAGGGGCTGACCATCACCTGGCCCCGGGTTCTGGAAGGAACTCTGGAGACATCACCAGTTCCTACTCTTCATGTCCTCCATGTCCTCTCGCTTGTTCAGAAATGATTGCTGATGCTTGAGGTTTCTGCCTCGACCAGGATCCTCCCCCTGGCTTTCAAAGTTCTGCCCCAGCTGCCTTCTCCCTGTCTGATCAATGACCACCCCGTCTCTTGTTCTGACCTTATCCCATTTAGTCTGTATCCACCTCTGAGCATCTTTCAAGGTGTTCTTTGTTGTCTTTATATCTTGAAAAGCTCGCTAGTGCTCAAGCTTGCTTTCCACCTAGACTGAACTTCCTCTTGGTCTTAATACTCCATATTCAACATTTGAATATACTTGCTGTGCTAATTCTATTTTTTCTCACATCACTATCATCATTTTTATTCTTAAGTAGCATACAAATTAGTAAGTTTTATTGTGATATTTTGTGTGTGTGTGTGTGTATAAATTATACTTTGCTGACCCCCTGCCATTATCCTTTTCCACCACCCCCATGCCATCTCCCTCTTATTGGTCCCTTTCTATCCCAGCAAATAGTCTTCCATTCTGATTGTGTATCACATATGCTCTATCATCTTCCTTGCTTCCACTTTCCAATCCGCTCCTGCCTTTTCCTCTCCTCTCATCATCCTCTTTCTATTTCCATGTCTTATGCATATGAAGACATTTAAAGTGATTCTACATATGAGAGAAAACACGCAGCAGATTCTGAATCTGGCTTATTTCTCTGCACACAATGATCTGCAGTTCCATCCATTGTAATTTTATTCCTTATACCTGATCAAAATTCCGTGGTATATAGCTACTACATTTTCTCATCCATTTATCTGTTTATGGACAATGAGGCTGCTCCATATTTTAGCTATTATGGATAGAACCTGATGCTTTTATTGATTCCTGGTTGTCTTTCCCCCTCAACTAAATTGCAAATGCCTTGAGATATGGAATAAAAATATGGAAAACAAAAACAGTATCTCATGACTGATTTCTTTTTAAACGGCCCCAATGGCACATTTAGTACCCCACCTCTGTTGATTGCTTTTCACTCAGTTTCCTCCTAATGGCAGTAAGAATAAAAGACGTCTCCTTTGGCTCAGTGGCTTCCTGGCGCTGTATATTAAACAAGTGTATTGACCAAATCATTACTATCTTGACACCAGTTCAGTAAAGAGCAGCCTACTATGTCTTTTGAGGAATCTAAAGTAAGCATGTGCTTTATATTGATTCTACATTATCTTGATAGAAACGATTGTTCTGTTTTAGCACTAAAAACAAGTTGAGTCAGACAAGAAAATAAGTCCAAGTTCACATAGTTGGTCAAGAGCACAGTTAGGCCGCTTGTGGTGGCTCCTTAGTCCCAACACTTGGGAGGGAGAAACAGGAAGATCATTGCAATTTTGAGGCCAGTCTGATGGGCATGGAGATTTCTAGGCCATCCAGGGATAAAAAGGGACACCCTGTGTCAAAGTAACAGCAAAAAAAGTCATCAGGACTTGAATAGAGACTAAGCTACCTATCACGCCCCAGAGAGGAGCTGTCAGACACATAGACAAATGGGTGGCATTTCCCACGAAGGAGTAGTCAATAAAATATCTCTTGGAATTTCTATGATCAGCTTGAAAAAACCTAAATTCACTAAGTCTTCAAAGAACACCACAAACGCCCAACCCTTCAACAGGCTGAACCGGCTGGGGCTCAGGAGTATGAAACATCTAAATATGATTGATTCTTCTCCTGAGGGGGGAAGAGGAATCAATGTTTTGCTTTTCCTCCAGTTTAGTAGAGCCTTTGTGTGTGTGTTAACCGACTTCCTTTAGAAATTTAAATGCTTAATTTAAATAAGTCCTGGGACTC
The DNA here is from genome assembly GCF_950005125.1 of Chionomys nivalis. Classification (NCBI taxonomy): domain Eukaryota; kingdom Metazoa; phylum Chordata; class Mammalia; order Rodentia; family Cricetidae; genus Chionomys; species Chionomys nivalis. The sequence continues at coordinate 116,715,899 of NC_080087.1, forward strand.
CACATAGCTCCATCTTGCACAGCTGTGTTTAAAAATGCATGGCCCAGTAGCCAAAAAGTAACTTAATTGAAATTTTGTTCTTTGCCTGCATCGCTCATAGAATATCAAAAGGGGTAAAATTCCTAGAGAGAAAGAACTCTGCTCCAAACCCTGTTCCCTTTCATCAGCATTTCTTCTCTGTACCAAAGTCGCATCCATACCTCTCTTGGGCCAAATCTCTACAATTCCTTCTGATGCCCTCTGCGGGAAGTCTTCTTCCCAAATGCCTCTTTCTTGGTTCACTGCCCTACCCATCTTCTCATTTTACCTTATACCTAGGGACCAGCCTCCCGAGTGCTGGGATTAAAGGCATGGGCCACCACAGCCCAGCGATGTCAGCCATCCTTAAGTGTGGGACTGTACTAGGCTGTGTCACATCTGTGTCTGGTCACTTTATAGTGCCTTGGAAGACTCTGGATGAGGCTCTGTCTCTCTTTGTCTCTCAGTCTCCAGCTCTCTGTCACTCCCCTCCCTCTTCAAATGTAAAATATATAGACTTTCTTTGAACCTTCAATTCCCAAATAAAGCCACAGAGACTTCTTATTAAGTATAAAAGCTTGGGTTTATCTTAGACTTGCTCCCAACTAGCTCTGATAACTTAAATTAACCCAATTATATTCATCCATATTCTGTCTCATTTCCTGTCCTCCATACAGTACGTTCAATTTCCTTTTCATCTCACTGGCAAATCTCACTTCTCTTCTTCCCAGGGTTCCTATCTCTGCCCAGAAGTCCCGCCTATACTCTCCTGAATAGCTATTGGCCATTTGGCTCATTATTAAACCAACAAGAAGGTGCCTCGGCAGAGACATCTCTGCCTAGGGTACAAAAAGATTATCCCACAACAGTAAAGCAAATGTTTCTCACTACCACTCACATGGCTACTGGTTGGAGCCTACTGTTTAAGGATTTTGCTGAAAACGGTGCCTCGTGCATCAAAAATGTAAGTGCTGGCCATAATCTATGATAGGTTTATGTATAAATGACATCAGGGTATAAGTCACCGGCTCCTGACAGAACTGTAATGAAATCTACGTGCTGGCTGCATCCCCTTAGAAAACATGCCCCTTTTGAGGATATTTGTTTGGCTTCAGTCATTTTGCACGTAAATTGTTCCGAAGTTAGGGTAGACACCTCTGAGTCATCGCTGAAAGAACGACTTTGGTCACATCCAAAGTCTGTCCCCTCAAGATCTGTCGTAACTTGGGTTTGAAAAGGCAGTGCTATAACATGAGGCCGGTGACAAAGCGTCTGGTAATGAGTCAACAAACACATACCTCAAGACACACTGTATTAGGAGATTATAAGCATTGTCACCGTCTGGTGACTCCCCCAATATGCTGCAGCTCTCCGTGTTGATCTTATTAATGCCTTAGAGCAAGAAGAAATCGGTTCTTAAAGAACACATGGGGATTCTTTGCTAGACTGTGACAACCATACAAAGGACAGTGGATTAGAGGATCTTTGAGGGTCCTTGGTTTATACAGCAGACATCCATTGTCACTAAACTAGCAAAAAGGAACATATTAGAGAGGCATAGAATGGCTTTTATAGTCAAAGGAGAGACTGAAAAACAACATGGGGAAACACCTTGCTGATCTTATTTCTCCAAGAAGCCAGGCAGGCAGGCCCAGGATGGCACTTGCCATGTTTACCTCCTATGTCATAAATAAAACTTCCAGGAAGCCTAGTGCAATCTACGTTTTTGTATCTCTCTTTCTGTCTTTCTTTCAGTTTCTGTGTCCCTTCCTCCCTTCTCTGCCTTCCCCCGTCTTTGAGACAGGGTTTCTCTGCTTAACCTAGTCTGTCCTTGAACTCTCAGCATAGACCAGGCTGCCTTCAAGCTTAGAGATCTGCCTACCCCTGATTGCTAGGACTAAAGGTGTGCAGCACCATACCAGATCAAGTTTTTGTATTTTAGAAACTTGTTTTCCTCCAGTTGGGAGACCTCTGGACTCATTTCTGGAAGCTAAACTGACTATATATATATATATATATATATATATATATATATATATATATATGTCAGTATATATATATATATAAAAAATAAGTGTGTGTGTGTGTGTGTGTGTGTGTGTGTGTGTGAGGCTACAGACATTGGATGCCCCTGGAGCTAGAGTGATAAGTAGTTATGACCTGCCCACCACAGGCATGTGAACTGAACTCAGGCCCTCTGCAAAAGCTCTTAACCACTGAACCAATTTTCCAATCCCTTAAACTGACTCTTTACTCCTATAATTTAATTTAAACATGTACTATCATTAGTGATGGAGAACAATATGTCACTACCCCTTCTATAAATAGCTTTCATATGCTTGCAGACATTAAACCTGTTCCTGAGCTTGCTGTGAATCAAGGGGAACAATTAAAAAACCTCCTCCATCAATTCTGTTTACTGAGATTTTACAAGCGTTTCTGAAAGAAATGTCACCAGGCTGTCTGTCCTGGCAAGTCAAGGGTCTATTTGCTCTCTATTGAGAGTGGACATGATAAAAAAAAAAAAAAGAGGGACTGGAGAGATGGCTCAGTGGTTAAGAGCACTGCCTGCTCTTCCAAAGGTCCTGAGTTCAATTCCCGGCAACCACATGGTGGCTCACAACCATCTGTAATGAGGCCTGGTGCCCTCTTCTGGCCTACATGCAGACAGAATATTGTATACATAATAAATAAATATTTAAAAAAAATAAAAAAAGGAAAATCATGCTGCTGTCACTCAGAGTCAACCCACCTTCCCATAAACATACATGCTTAGGCATGCTCTTTCACACAGATGCTAAAGGATGCATTTCCCTAAAGAATGCCAAGGCATCTCTGCCTGGAGATAGGGTAGAGTCATGGCATCCTAGGTTAATGAAAAGAGGCAGAATTCTCAACAAAAAGGAATTGGGGCAAGGCAGGGTAAAAGCCCCAGCTCTTGGACTAGATCTCAACAAAATCATTTAATCATAAAATATACCAATGATATCAAGTAAAATGTCTATGTGTTCCATCAATCAAGTGCTTTCCATGCGTGATCTTATTTGATGTCTTATCCACCCAAGCTTTAAAGTTATTTTTCTTGGCTATATATGAAGAAACTGGAGCTCAGAGGGTAAAGACATTACATAATTAGATTTACAGGAGGCATCTGAGTAGATGAGGTGGTGTGGCTCCAGAGGCCAGGATGATCACTGTACTCTCAAGGACAATGAAATCCAGTGTTGGAGGTGGAGAAAGAGTCCTCAGTCAGTTGGGGCAGTGTTGACAGAGGTTTCTATCCTGCCCTGTCCTGCAGCCATTCAGTCCCAAAGAAACGTACAGAGGTCTATACTAATCATAAACAGATTGGTCTATTAGCTCAGGCTTCATATTAACTCTTACATCCTACATTAACCCATAATTCTTGTCTGTGTCAGTCACATGGCTTGGTACCTTTAATCAGCAAGGCATTCTCATCTTGCTTCCTCTGTGTCTGGGTAGTGACTGCAGACTGAATCTTTCCTCTTCCCAGAAATCTACTGTTCCCGTCACACTGCCTCTACTTCCTGCCTGGTCACCCCACCTATACTTCCTGCCTGGCTACTGACCAATCAGCATTTTATTAAACCAATACAAGGCCATTGTCCCATAGCAGGGCAGCTTCTTTGTTCCTGCAGTAAGGTGGAAGATAGAGCCCCAGGGAAGATATTGGGAATCTATTCAAACCCACAGGGACTTGAATCTAGTCTCAAACCTCAACAGGCTGAGGTGTGGCCATTGTAAAGACAAGCAACCTGCTGTTAACTACAGGTATTCAGACAAAGCTCATGAGTCAGTATAATAATTGAGCCTGTTAATGATGCAGTGGTCTCCAAACCATAGAACCAGGCTCCATGTCTTGTCCTACAATGAGACACCAGAAAGTCTATGTGCCTCTTATGTGCTCCCTCACTTGGAACCATTCATACCCTGTGCCTAATCACTGTCCTTCTAGGATCCCGAAGTTCCTCTATTGCCCAATGGACCACAAACCTAAAAATACATCCAGCCTCTTCCAATCTGCCCCTCTATCTCTCCAGTTTCCTCAACCCTGTCCCTCAGCCTGTGTCGATAGAAATATTGTATTTAAATGGATAGTATTCATTCATGTTGGCTGCAATGTCAATACAAAGATATCCTTTCTCAGTCATCAAATTGGACCACTTGGATTCAACCCTATCTTGCCTAGTACTGGATGACCCGCATCCTTAGGCAGGCTCCCTTAGATGGTGGCTCCCAATGGTTGCATCACCCTCTGCAGCTCCAGTGCTGTCAGACTTGGTGTTTTCCTTGCCTTTCCTTGTTCTGTGGGTCTTGAAATTCTCAAAAAGCAGGCAGCTGATGGCAAAGCCGCTTGTTTTATTGATTGGCAACTGGCCTTAGGTAATGTGGGGCAGGCTGCAGTAAATATTCACACCGACTGACAGCGCCCACCAGGGTGCAGAGGTCCACATGACTTCACACACTCAGGGCTGAGGAGCAAGAGGGCTGATACATGCCCCTCCCCACTCTGTGCCCTTCCACTTCTCTGTGTCCGCAGCAGATGATTTGTTTCTGAGGCTCTGCCTGCCCCTGTTTCTGCCTCTGGCTCATCTTCTCATTTTGAAATTTCATGCCCCCTGTCCATTGCTTTAGAAAAGTACAGGGATGGCCACCCTTTTCACAGCACAGACTTTGTGTAATACGGGCTCCACTCCCCTCAGACACTGAGCTGGTTAACATTTACTTCGAAGAATGTTGAACCGCTACTTGTTAAGAATTAACTTCAGTCTGGCCAGGAGCCTTTAAAAGCTTGGATGAGAGACTCAGTGTCTTCAGAGGCCTGGATGATTCTTCCATAAACAGGGCTATGAACCTCAGGACTGAGAATGGATCTGGGGGCATCACATCTACAATCGGGAGTCAATGGGTTGATACATGCCTGAATGTGCATTTTCCTGAAGAGAGGCTGCAGTTTAAAAGGCCCTTTCTCTCATCCTTCCTGTCAATACTTTGCCATTATGCTGTATTGTCATGGAAAGCTTTCCTATTGGTGATACTGACAACAAGAACTATAATGTAGCAGAATGCAAAGTAATGACAGGAAAGATACTTTTTCCTAATTTTATCTTATGTGCTCGTGTGTTTAGCATTCATGTGTGCATGTGTACCACATGTGTGCCCGTTTCCCTCAAAGAACAGCAGAGGGCATTAGATCCCCTGGGGCTGGAGTTATAGATAGTTAAGAGAGGCCTGGTAGATGCTGGAAAGGAATCAAAGTCTCAATAAATTCTTTTAGCTCTGAATCTTCTCTCCAGTTCCTTAAGTGTTTGCTTTTATTATTTTTTCAACCATGTGTATGTGTTTGTGTGTAGGTAGCGACAGCAGCATGGCGCTGCAGAGTCACCCACTGTGGATGTCTGTCATTGATGGTTCTTTAGGAATTCTGGATTTCCTTCATTGTTTCGCCATTATGTCATGGGTGAAGAAGAGCTAGGTAACTTTACCATATAATTTAATTGCAGGTAAGTTTACCATATAGTTCAATTACAGGTTATAATCCTGCAAACTCTATGCAAAGCATTTAAAACAGAATCTGCTATCTGGATTTTGTTTTCCTACGGCTCTTCATGTTTCTGGAAGTAACAGAATAATAGAAAGGAAAACCACATCTCCTTTATTGAATGGTGGATTTTTTTTGAAGACTTATTTGATTTCATGTGTATGAGTATCTTGGTGCATGTATGTATGTGTATATGTATATGTATCATGTGTGTGCCTGGTGACCATAGAGGCCAGAAGAAAGCATCGGACACCCTGGAACTGGAATTACAAGGAGTTGTAAGTGCTGGGAACTAAGCATGGGTCCTCTGCAAGAGCATCAAGTACCCTTAAGCACGGAGCCATCTCTCCAACCTCTTATTTTTTATTGTGTATTTCTTACTCTGATATAAATTCATTTAATATCAATCTTATGACTGGAAAAATTATATTGCAAATTATTATACCAGAATAAAACATTGGGGTTGGGGTTCTTAATTGGAATTAAAATATAGTTTAAAAGGAGTAGAGAATTTTATTTCTCACACAAAGCCAACATCTTGTAGCTGTACTACTGTTCAGAAAGATAACCTCTAAGGTCATCTTGGGTAGCAAGGTTATACTGAGTGTTTTAAGAACCAGACTTAAGAGAGTGGAGAGATGCAACAGAGTTAAGAGCACTTTCTGCTCTTGCAGAGGACTTGGGTTCAATTACCAACTCCATGGCAACTCACAACCATCAGGGGATCCAGAGCCATCTTCTGACCTCCACGGGAACCAAAAATACACAGACGTACATGTAGGTAAAACACTCATAAGATGAATAAATATAAAGAAGAATCAGACTTGAAAATGGCTTACATTTTTCCTGCCTAAGCCCAGTCCCATTATGTGAGTCAATTGCAAGGAATACTGGAAAATGCAGAGATGCACCGGAGATCGAAGGAGTCTTTGGGAGTGATCCCTTTAAAAGTCACGCACCATGATAAGATCTTTAATGGCGTTTCCTTGATACTGATTTGCACTTATGCATTTTAGGGCTGAGCTGAGCCCTAAAACATCTGAAGAGGAGAAAGTATGCTATCCTAGCCTACCATTCCCACATCAAAAACCTTTGTTACATTTGTTCTCTTAGTAAGGATAGAGAGAACAATTCTTAGCACAGCCTCCGGGATCTATCTGACATCACCGGAACTCTGACAAGCTCTCAGTGTCAGATGTTCCGTTCCCTCTCTTCTAGATCTGACCACTCTCCTCTGCCCAACAGAGCTTCTTCAGCTCCCCCTGATGCCTCCCGCCTGAGACTCGAGACCTGCCACCCTGAATTCCACTACCCCCCGCCCCCGCTTGACTTAAGGCTCACACATCACTAAGGGAAGACTCAGCTTGATCATCAAGACTGAGTTTCAATCCTTCCTCACTCTCATGCAGCAAACGCCTTCCATTTCCCCTCTTTACTACACACGCGTGTGCAACTCATGGATCAACCTTAGTTTTGCTACCACATCTCAGCGAATATTTACTAAAACCCAGGAGTAACTGAATTCTGGAAATTAATGGCAGAATTGTCATGCCTGCTCAAGACTCACCAGGACTGTGTGTTGAAAGAGACAGCTGAGAGGTGGAGGGACAGATTCCTGAACAGAATCCAGATTCTACTAGCAGGAAGGGGGTGGGAAGCAAAGATAAACACACCTGCTCTGCCTACTTGACAGCCAGTGCGCTGCAGGCTGTCATAAGTTCTCATGGGGATATTGTCAAATTTTATCTGTGTGCATAATTTGGTATATGAATACCCATTTTGATATGTTAGGTAGGTATTAGCTAGAATATTTTTGAACTGATAATACTCTTGTGCTGTGGTACAGGGAATATTTTGCCATGAGCAAGAAGCAGGAGGCATGAAACTTCATCAAGGTGTGGGTGCTGGGATATAGGAAGACCTTTCCCTTTAGCAAATCCAATTATGCATTCTGGACACTAGAGTTTAAGGCTGAAGAGGTACCATGATGTTTATTTCATAATGGTTTCACATTGTCAGCTGGATCAGCTTCACAAACACCTAGTGCATTAGTGGTGCACACATTTGGGTGTGTCTATGAGAACATTCCTGAAAGGGTTGGTGATGGGGGGGACAGAGATCTGAGAGATCAGGGTCTGGCATCCCTGTCTTCTAAAGAAGACACCATTGGAGCGGTGTCTGATAGAAACAGCTTAAGGAAGAAAAGTGGGACTGGGGCTCACAGATTCAATCAATCAGGGCAGGACAGGGAATCATGGTGGTGTAATGGGAACATATCGGAATCTCCCCACATCTCAAAGATCCAAAGAGCAAATTGCTGAAGCTGGAATCAGGGCTGGTTCTAACTCTCAAATGTCCAAGTCTCAATAGCCTAACAATATTAGCCATGGCTCCAGCTCCCACAAAGGTACTAACCAGCCCAAATGTCCCACTGTGTAGAGATAAAATATGCAAACACATATACCCAAGAGGGTCAATTCACATACAAACCATAACACCAGTGCTGCTAGGTTAAGACCACATATAGCCTTCTTAGATGTTTTATTTTTTTAAAAAAAATATTTATTTATTTATTTATTTATTTATTTATTATGTATACAATATTCTTTCTGCATGTATGCCTGAAGGCCAGAAGAGGGCACCAGACCTCATTACAGATGGTTGTGAGCCACCATGTGGTTGCTGGGAATTGAACTCAGGACCTTTGGAAGAGCAGGCAATGCTCTTAACCACTGAGCCATCTCTCCAGCCCCCTAGATGTTTTATCTTCAAATACAATCATATTAAAAGTTGGCGCCTACTCTGAGGCACTACCCGATGGGATGGGATCTAGGACTGAGTTAAAGGGGCAGGGAGGAGGGAAAAGGCAGCTGAGCAATGGCATTCCTTCTTCCTACTTCCTGATCCACCCAGATGTGGCTGGGAGTCATTCCTTCTTTCTTCTCCCCTATGATGGACTGTAGACCCTGACACCATGATGCCAAATAACCCTCTGTTCCCTTCAGTTCATTCTCATTTGGTATTTTGCCACAATGAAAAGAAAGGTCACCAGTACACACACCAACATGACCCATGCACTAAAACTACATCATTCAAAACTGTTGTGTATCTTAGTGGCAACAAGCACATGAAGGCACCATAAAAGGGATACAAGGAGAGGTCCCAGTGGCTGAATCTGGAAATTTGAGAGTGACAAAAATAACACCAAAGCATGGTATTGTATCACAACCTCCAAAGTGCAAACATATGTGAGTCCATATTGATACAAATATATGACTGAAATATATACAAATATATAGGTGAAAAGAGACACACCTTTACTACAGAATCGTTTTATTTAATACAAGCAGATATTCCCACCTGCAGAAGATGACATTTTACCTCCTTCCATATGAGGAAGACTTAGCCATGTGCATCAAGAGAACAGAGGATAATGCCAATATCTGTTGACTTGCCAGTGTGAAAAGGGGAAATTCTTCATGGTCCCACCCCTAGATGAAAAGCTACAGGTTGTCAACGCCTCCTGAGAGAGGAAGAAACAGTGTCCTCCAGGGACAGGTTCCCATGCAAGGTTTCCCTGTCCCTAGTGTTCAACCTGGGACACATGTACTTATGAGTAAATTTAAATGGACTTAGTAGTTACACATATAGGTACAAATATGGGTTGCTTAACAATAAGAACCAAAGAAGAGATCGTAAATTTGGGAGGGAGGATGGGGAGGGGCTAGAGATGGAAAAAAGGGGGCAGGATTAATGTAGATGCAATCCTAAAAAAAATAAAAGTACTAAAATTCTTTTTAAATGATAGAGAATAGGAAGGGGGACATGGTGACTTTCAATGAAAAAGCACAGCAGATATGGCCAAGGTGAACCACACTGACCTCATAGAGCCTTGAGATGATGTGAGATGAAATGAGCAGCTCACCTCTGTGGTCTTCATCTTTAAGTCCTGTAATCCCCACCTAGTTGCGAAGGGCTCTAGACAATGAGAGATCTCCTACACAGCACAACTATTGACCCATAACTGTCGAGATCATGAAAAAGATAAAAAGGTTAAGAACTTGTCACAGCCTGTCACAGGCTAGAGGAGACTAAAGGAACACAATGACTAAATGTAATGGGTACCTTTTATAGTAACCTGGAGTTGCAAAGAAACATGGGTGATGTGGGAGGCAGAGAGACAGGGGGAAAGAAGGCAGAGTCAGGGAGATGCCCTAGCCACTCGAGAAGCAAGATGTGAGGTAATGCCATGGTCATGTGGCAAAATATAAAACTACAGAAATAGGTTAATTCAAGTTGTAAGAGCTAGTTAACAATAAGCCTGAGCTAATAGGTCAAACATATTGTAATTAATAGTAAGCCTCAGAGTGGTTATTCAGGAACTGATGGGGGAGAGAGAAACCTCCAGTTACACATTGGGGGAAACACTGGTGAGTTCCAAAAAAGTCTGATGGAGTATAGTTCCTGATGAGGTGACATGACTAATTCTAAACTGTAACAAATAAATGATTGACACTCCATATCATCCTTTCAACTTTGCTATAAGTCTAGAAATCATTTCAAAAGACAATTTTTAATTGCTGATTTAAAAAAAAAGCTGAGAACGAGTGTTCTAAAATTTATGTTTAGGGCAATGCAGATGTAACTCAGCAATTAAGAGTTCAGTTCCCAGGACCCATGTTGTGCAACTCACAACCTCCTGTAAGTCCAACACAGGGAGCCTCTAACCTCCACGGGTTCCTGCACTATGTACACATAACCCTCCCAACACATACCTCTGCACACACAAACAGACATACATATACATAATTAAATAAATAACATATCTGTCCTTGTTCAAGGCAACAATATTAAACCTCTGTGTTTCCTGGGTTCCCCAAATGTTACCACTATCCTGCTTTTACTCCCTGGTTATAACACTTTATATTTGCGCCTAGGTATAATGCCATCAGTTCATCGCAGAGGACCTTGTGACATCATAACATAAACTTGATCTACTACTTGTTGTCATAATAGTGCCATCTCCCCGAAGATCCATGGCGGATGCTTTCTAGATTTAGTGGCAAGGACACTCATGATTCTCTAAGTTGGCTTAGACTCTAGTCACCAGGAAGCTTAAAGTCAATTCTGCCACACACCTCTAGGAGATTTAAGACATTAAATATAGATCCTGAAGCTAGTTCCCATTCCAAGCTTGCTGTGACCATCTCGTCTTTCTCTTCCCTCTGCTCAGTCTCCACACACAGAAATGGGGCTCTCTCTCTCTGGAACCTCAGTGCCCAGCTTGGCATCCAGAGTCTCACAGCTGCAATCCACGCATTGTTTATCAACCACCATGCACCCTTCAAGCATTCAACGAAACACCAAGGATATTCAAACTTCAAAGTAATCTAATAGAGCAGTGGCTGTTTCCTTTTTCACTATCCAGGTCAGGTATGCATGCATGAGGGAGGAGAGCAACCGTCCACGCTGTGGAAAGAGGGAGTGGCAGAGCTTGGATTGGAACCCACCAAGTCTGGCTCCGAAGCCAGGGTTACTAACCTTGGAATGCCAAATAGTTTGTAAATGAGAAGGGGTGAATGAGAAAAAGTAATAGGTGGGAAGGAGGTGAAAAAGAGAGAGAGAGATAGAAAAGGAGAGATGGAGAAGAAGAGGTGGAAGAAAAAGAGTTTAATGTAAATGTAAGATGGTGTTATCTGTTGTTGACAACCTCAGGATTTGAAACTTTAAAAAAAAAAAGTGAAAGGATCTCCATTCACCCCATTCAAAAACAATCTACACCACTGAAAGACACATTGTTCACACTTTAGGGTTTAAAGCAAGAAAAGATATCATTAAAATTCAAATATCACTTGAAGGGAAGCAAATTCAGGGTTAAAACTCATTTATCACCTTATCTGGGTGGCCTTCTAACAGAGGCCTCAATTTGGATGACATTTGATGGGTGGAAGGTCCAGCACATCTCAGGGATCCCAGAGCCTGCATCAGTCTGGGACTAAAGGAGAGGAAGCTCACAGCAGTGAGCAGTACCGGAAAGCTGAGGAACTGGGCTGTGGGTAGGTGCCTCACCCACCTGGACCATCCCTGGTGAGGCAGCTGGTTAGTTCTACAGCCCATTGTGGACCAGTCAAGCAAAGACAAGACATAGAACAAGAGCCTGAAACCCTTGCTCTACCACATTCTGCTGACTTCTTTTGGACACTCCCTCTCTTTTCCCATTCTTTCAAACCACAGACTCTAAATGAGATATAATAGCCTCAAAAGGACCCAGTTCATCTAAAGGACTACTTCCGTTTATTGCACGTGATGTGGAACACTTAGGAGGCAGTGTAATCAGGAGGTCTAAGTTAGAATGATGGCCATAATAGCTGCTGATTGAGAGTTTTCTGGATTTTCTGCTTGTTTGTTTGTTTGTTTTTACATAATTTCATTCCAACTTCCCAGTGAGTCTGTGAGGTGGTAGGACTACTCCTTCAACACCAGACAATGGGAGGGTCAGAGGTATGTGCAGAATTGCCTAGTAAAGGAGATCGCTTAGATATGAATACTGATCTATCTGGCTCCAGGCACAGACTCTTATCTCATCACCCCAACTCTCCTTGGTTTACCTACCTCCTAGGGCAAGTCAGTTGGTTTTCGGGCCCCTAGCAGGTGAGATCAGCCTTCTTAAACTCTAATATTCATACGGTTCAACTGAACATTTTAACATTGTTAAAAAAAAAAAATTAGCTTGTTGGCCCAGAGAAGTGGTGCATGCTTTTCATCCCAGCAACCAGGAGGCAGAAGCGGTGGGCCTCTGTGAATTCACATAACGAGTTCTAGGCCAGCCAGGTTATGAAGTGAGAAACCCCATATCTCAAGGGAATAAGAAAAAGGTTGTGAATGTAGTAGGTGTGTCAGGACCCGAGATGGCAAGTTTCTGAGGTTGATGGCCTAGGGAGTACATCTTTAGAAACAGGGGGCTGCATGGGTTTGGATTAGTATTCACAGGAACGCTGCGTGTGCCGATGTCGAGAATGGATTCCCACATTCCCACATGTTTTCTTTAATGAGAGTCTCAAAGGTGATCCTGCAGTCCCCCTATGGAATCCACTTTAACACAGTAGGCTGGGTGATCTCTAAGGCCCCTTCCTCATTCTAGAAGTCATTGAAGATATACTCAATGGGAATATGTTAGAGATACAGCTACTCAATGACCCTTACTAGTATTCTTGGTGCTTAGTTGTTTATCCCTAAGCCCCGTGGGGCAAAAGTCTCTAAAGTAGACTGGAGAGGCAGAAAAAGGTCCTTTGGATGACTCTTTAAGTAATAATTGCTTCAAAAGTCAGCATTGCTCTCTATAGCTGGTATAACAATAATTGGTTTCTATTCTTTAATGAGAACCAGTCTTTCCTCCGAGCTTCATAAATATGGGGTCAGTGTTACCCTCATTAAGGCCAAAATGCTGTTCAAGTAGCGCTTCTAAGTGGGATCAGGGTCGCTCCTCACCACCGAGACCCTGGTGGCCTGGAAAAGTAAGAACTTGTGTCAGCAGTGCCACAAGACATAGCACAGATCACCCGTGCTCTGTGGCCGGCCTGCTAGAGCTGATTAAGAGTCTGACCGTGAGAAACTAACTCATTATGATGACGACGAGTGTTCTGAACTCATCAGCTACCTTGGGAATTAGGTTGTCTTCTCCACGTGACCCGAGTGAACTTTGATGGTCCACGAGGTCTGCCCAAACATCTATGTACAAACCAACAAAGTTCTTAGAAAGCTTTTTCGGTCCGACATGAAGTCAAGAACCCAAGAGGATAAATTCTTTCTTTCTGCAAGGAACTGAACATCTCATGGTGCTTGTCTTCATCACCCCTTCCCCTCTCTGACACCCGTCAATGGAGTCTGGGAAACCCGTAATAAATGTTATCATTTGTTGTTCTGCAAAGTTCCAGACATGGTAGGAGGTGTGCCAGGAGGGCTGGTGTGAGAGGTTAGAACAAAAATCCCCTAGACTAGGTGACTTATGAGAGACAGAAATTTATCTCTCACAGATCTTGAAACTAAGAAGTCTAAGAACAAGGACCCAGATGAGTTTGTGTCTTGTGAGGCCCCATTTCCTGGCTCATAGACGGCCACCTTCAGTTTCTCTCTATAGAGAGTCTATAGCTTCACAGAGCAAAAGGATAAGGGTCTTCTGGGGGTCTCTTGTATAAGGGTACATAATTCCATTCACTGAGATAGATATGAATAATTTGCATTGGAATAAATCTTGATTTACTGATACAAGTTTAAGGTCAATTTTGTTATATGTATATGTATTTCTGATCTTGATTAAGGTATTGAGATTGTGTAGTTCATTTAAAAATATAATGTATAATTAGGAAATATAGGTTGCTAATGGATAATCATCAATAATATTCAAAATTGTAGTCATGTTAGATTTTCTAGATATATAGAGATATATTTCAATTAGATAGGCATTCTTCAACTATTGTTGAAGGAGGGAGAGCCTGCTTTTTGTCCCGGCCACCTGGCTAGCTTACACCCAAAATAATCACACAGAAACTGTATTCATTTAAACACTGATGGCCCATTATCTCTAGCCTCTTATTGGCTAACTCTCTCACACATATTAGATTAACGAATTTCCATTAATGTGTATCACCACTTGACTGTGGCTTACCAGCATGAGTCTCATCAGCGTCCCTCCTGGGCAGGAGAACCATGGCATTCTTCTTCCCAGCATCAGTTCTGTCTTCCCTGCCTATCTAAGTTCTGCCCTATCAAAAGGCCAAGGCAGTTTCTTTAATAACCAATGAAAGCAACACAAATACAGAAGGACCTCCTACACCAATTCACAAAGACTCCTCATGTCCCAAAGACCTTACCTCTTAATACCATGCACTGGTCACCAAGTTTCAGCCTGTGAACTTTAAAGGGACACAAACATTCAGACCATAACAGGTGGTGTAGAACAGACCTAACAGCAACTCGAGCTGGGCCAGGAAAGATGACTGCGTATTTCAGGATGATCGATAATAACAATATACACAAAACACTTTGGAGTTTACGGTACGCTTCCTCCAACCCTAGAAAGACATTCTATTATTCTTCTTTTAAACTTAAGGAAACTGCAGCCCAGAGACATTAAATGGCTTCCAGGTGATCATGAGAAAATGACAGAAATGGACAGAAATCCAGGTCTATTGGATCCCAGTGTCTAATCTTTTGAGTTCTATCTGTCATTCAATGCTACAAAGGTGGAAAGACTTCAAATATAAAAGAAGGAACAAAAATACGCAGGTAATACAGGTAGCAAGCCTTACTTGGTCTTGGTGTGGATATCCCCCTTTGGAAGAGTGAAATTAATTGGATCGTCCACTCATTCAGTAATTACATTATAGCTGAAGAAACTGCATGAACAAATGGAGATATCTGGAAGCAAACCCTTGCATTGAAGACAGGCTATGATTTAAAGCTGTAAGTGGCTGATGCTCAGAGCTATGGGACTGCTGACTAAGAAGCGATTAGCACTGGCTGAGAAAGAAAAGCTGCAATGGCTTTTGTGGGAGAAAGGTGGCGGATTGTGCCCCCATATGATCAAAGTAGCCCATTCCAGGCCATACATCTTCTTAAAATTTTGTGATTTACCTTATTATGAGCAGAATTCCTGGTCCCCCAAATTTGATATGTTGAAGCCCTACACTCACTAACGGGACTGTATTTGGAGACAGAACATTTAAGAAGGTAACTGGGGCTCAATGAGGCCTTAATCGTGAGGCCTTACGCCTGAAACACTGGATCATGGGCTTGCACACTACTTCCTGTTGGTACAGGTTTGGGAGTCTATGGTACAACTTCCGGGGAAGGAGGCATGGCTGGTGGAGTTGGGTCACTGAATATGCACTTGTGAGGGTTAGAACCAGCCCCACTTCTAGCTTGAGAGCTATGCTTTCTAGCTTGCTGAGATATGAGAAGATTCTGATGGGTATTTCTATGCCTTCCCTGCCATGACTGACTGTGGGCCAAAAAAAACATTTCCTAACTTACCTCATTTCTGGTATTTCTCTCTCTCCCTCTCTCTCCCCTACCCCTCTTTCCTTCACCTCCTCCTCCCCTTCCTCTTCTTCATCTCCCTCCTTTTCCCTCTCCCTTCCTCCACCTTTCTATCAAGTGAAGACACAATGAGAAAGCAGCCATCTGCAGGGTACATGGTCCAGTAAAATCAGTACTGCTAACACCTTGTTCTTAGACTTCCAGCTTCCATAAATAAATGTTCATCACCATGCCACTCAGACTATGGCATGAACTGACAGATGGTTATGCCTCTCTGCAAGAGGTAGGTAGAGTCAGCTATTCCCCTTTGCATCTTAGACAGCCCATGACCTACTTCAAATTGTGGCAACAGAAGTGACACTGTACCACATCCAAGTCTCTAAGAGAACTTTCAGCTTTGGTTTTCACCATCTGGAGGTTTGTTTGAGCGATAATACAAAGTCTAACTACTACTGTAAAAAACACAGAAAGGAGAGGCTTTTGAGTCTGAAGTGTGATGAAATGGAAGAAGGAACAGGAAGACGAGAACACTAATGATAGAAGACAGAGTTTCAGGCATCCCCACCAAGGGGTCACACAGGTGAGTGAGGCCACCTTCAACTTGCACCTGCAGCAGCATGGTCCAATAGCACGAAGCCATCCCAACTGAATTCTGCTGGGGCCAATACATAGACCTGTAAGCAGGCAGATGACAGTTCTTATGTAAATTGTGGAGGTCTGGGCTAATCGGCAATGCAATGCTAGACTCACAGGTGAGGGAGGGGGTCATTTGAAACGGAGAAAATGGTTTGAACAACGGCACACTGATAGAAAACAATGTACTAGAGATAGATAATTCTGATTGATAAGGCTTCAAGGAATATAGCAGGAAACTGAGAAGGTGATACTAGGAAGGTAGGCTAGGACAGACCCAGGGGACTTTCCCTGCCCTTTTTATTCTGAGCAATTAGGATATGTGTTGTAGAATATTATCTTAACTAGGCAAAGATGTGTTGCATTTGTTTAATGGTGTAAGGATGTGTGTTAATTATGTAAAGGTGTGTTGTATTTGTTTCATCTTGCCTGCCTAAGGCACCTGATTGGCCCAATAAAAAGTTGAACGGCCAATAGGTAGGCAGGAGAGGGATAGGTGGGACTGGTAGGCAGCAATAAGTAGAAGGAGAAATCTAGGCAAAATAGAAGAAGGAGAAGAGAATGAGGGAGAGAGGGACACACTCGGGGCAAGGAGCCAGGCAGCTGCCAGACAGACAGACACAAGAAACAGTGTAAGTAAAACATACAGAAGGAAAGAGAATTAAAAAGCCATGAGGCTAAAAGAAGATAAAGAGAAACAGGTTAATTTTAAGTTAAAGAACAAAAGATCTAGCCAGAAATGAGCCTTAGCTAGGCCGAACATTCATAACTAGTAAGACTCCACGTCATGATTTGGGAGCTGGTTGGTGGCCCTAAAGAAAAAGCCTGGTACAGATGTGCCAGGCACTCTACTCAACCCTTTCAGGGATCAGTTGGTCATCACCTGAACCTATAAAATCCCATAGTTATTCCACTTCCTGCAAGAAAAGGAAACGGGCTCCAAAATTAAGTTACCCTTGCTTAGTGAGGAGACTAAGATCTGAGAGCAAGCATTCTATTTTGGGTTGTGAGCCTAGCCTTGAACGGCTGAGCCATCTCTCCAGCCCAACACAGGCTTTCTAACTCCAGAGTGTGTACCCATCACCTCTGCAGAAGCTTGCCTATGCTGAGGGTTGGACTGCAGGGACAAGAAGGGAACTATCTGAGCTGATAACAGATACAACACTTTAAAAAGATTCTGGGAGCTGTTAAGAGTAGGAAAAGTGACTTGGTGTGGTCTGCGTGTTAAGTAGTAGGGATGTGAACTTGTTTGGGAAAAGAATATGGAAAGGGGGATGAACAGTGGGATTTGGGAAAAAAACAACACCAAGGACTAAGGGCCAGGGAAGAGGGCAAATTTGTCCTTTTCTTGATGGCTTCAGTCATTCCTGTTAGCAAGTATGTGAAGGCAAACTGGTTTGTGGAGGGCAATGACTCATCTTGATGGCCAGCTTAGGGGGATTTAGAGTCACCATGACAACAGGCTTCTAAGCATGCCTGTAAGAGATGGTCTAGATTAGGTTAATTGAGGTGCAAAGACCCATCCTAAATATGGGTGGCATCGTTCCATGGGTTTAGGGCCCCAGGCTGAAGAATACAGAGAAAACTGTCTGAGCTCCAGCATTCATTGCTCTCCGCTTCCTGATTGTGGATGCAGTGTGATCAGCTGCCTCAAGCTCCCATCGCCATAACTTCCTGGCCATGATGGCAGTAGCTTTGATCGAGCTAAAATAAACCCTTCATTTGCTTGCCTTTGCCAGGAGTTTATCGTAGTCACAAGATAAATAATAATACACGGAGAGAGCTGTCTCGTTTGCTTTTAAAGTAGAGTGTGATGCCGGGCGGTGGTGGCGCACTCCTTTAATCCCAGCACTTGGGAGGCAGAGGCAGGTGGATCTCTGTGAGTTCGAGACCAGCCTGGTCTACAAGAGCTAGTTCCAGGACAGGCTCCAAAACCACAGAGAAACTCTGTCTCGAAAAACCAATAAATAAATAAATAAATAAAGTGGAGTATGATGGTGAACTAATAAGTGGAGGTGCCTATTAGGCATTTGATGACATATATACATACACATATATACACATACTCATGTATATATGCGTATATGTGTCTGTCACATATATATGTATATATACATGCATGTGTATATGTGCGTATATATGTACACACACATATATACGTATGTGTATGTGTGTGTATATATATAATAACCTCAGGACAGTGATATAGTCTACTTATAAATACTTTTTTGGAATTTATCCAGAACTCACCAACTCACATGTATCCAATGAGGTATCCCTGATTATACGACAGGAACAAATGTTCCTATAAAGTAAGAAGGGGTCACAGGAACACATGTTTCCCAGCTCCTATTCAGAAGAGCAGAGACAAAGACAGTGCTGAGATTCAGATGAGAACTCACAATCTCATTAAACAGGGATGAGCAGGCTCCTAGCTCCTCTTCCCAATCCTTGGAAGACTCAAAAGTACTGGGAAGGAATCCAGTTAACTTGGTTGCACGCCCACCCCTAAGCCAGGGGGAAGCAAGGGCAATCTGACTCCTATTCTCAACAAGATGGTACAGGAAACAGGAGAAGTGCTTCACTGGGCACAGAGATGGGAAGGATGGATAACGGCTGGCGACAAATCCATCAGTGTGCATCCCACTCTGGGAGAGTAGAAAAGACAAAGCCAAGGGCAGTCAGTTTCACCTAAGCAAAGGGGAAGATTTGATGAGGGAAAGACACGGGCAAGCAAAGGAACTAGAAGAGTTGCAAAAGACGGGCAAAACACAAGAATTTAATACTGCCAGAATATCATGCAGAATGATGAAAACCTACCGGGTTTAGCAATGTCACTGGCAACTTTGGGAAGAGAAGGATGGAGTCAGAAGCTGATAAAGAGGGAGGGGAGACTAAAGAAACTCATGGAAGTATGCAGGCAGCATCCATTGAGCAGAGATTAAAGAAGCTGTAGGTTCCTTGAAGAGGCAGGAACCATGATGATACTCAAAATGTACACCTTCTATTGTGTTTGATGAGATGTTAAGTACAAGGTGATACCTAGCCTAGCACTTAGCAATGCCTGCGCTCTGAAGTTGTGGGTGAGAAGCAGACAACGAGAAAGAACAAATCGGCTCTCGGGCTTAATCAGTTTCAGAAGCTACAGAAAGGAAATTGGATTTACTTGAAAGCCAACTTTAGAAGGAAATAAAACAACAAATGTCTTTTATAAGCGCAACAGGGACAAGGCAGCCGTGCAACAGTCTCCGAAGGTAATTGTGTAAGTGAGCTGTTCTAGCCGGCCTCCTTTCTCTGGGCTGGAACAGGCTTACAAAACAGGATTTGCATCCGTAATGGTGTGGACCAAGCAGCTTTGGGATATAATATCTTTTAAATAGAGGGTAGACAGGAGAGAGGCAACTGTCACTCTCTTAGCATCATAATCTCTCAGTCTTCCAGACAAAACACCATCACCCAGTTGGAAGCTAAAGACAGCTTTTACTCAAATACAAGGTCACTTTATGTGGGTCCATGGGGGAGCAGTGGAGGTGGGGCCGGGGGATTCACATTTATTCCACGGCACTCAGCGCTGGACCCCATCCAAGAGAGGAAACGAGACTAAATAGATCATTTGTTTTATTCTGTTTGGGAATTTCTTGCGTCTCTCCCGACTGCAGCTTGTGGACACAAAGCCAAACTCAGAGCCCTGGCTAGAGCTGGCTAAATGCCAGGTCACTTTTTATTTTTATTTATTTATTTTAAAGGAATAAATAGCTTGAAGCTGTAGCTGCAGATTAAGGCAAGCCACACAATCAAAGGATGAAATGAAACCCTACAGTGAAAGTGAAGTTGGGAAGAAAGGGCCAGGTCGGAGTTAAGTGATCTGCATTTCTCAGATGAAGTGGAGACAGAGAAGGCAAGGGCATACCACATGGAAGCACACGTCTGTGAGAAATATACTTGCAACAAGGGTGGTCAGAGGCTGGGA